>NW_026061883.1:1252097-1565121 GCF_023897955.1 Schistocerca gregaria | reverse complement strand
TGTAGTAAAAACCTGAGATATCCGTCCGTTTTCGTCATTTGTTATCGAATCGCCTTAAAGCCAGATCGTCACATTGGCCGCTCTTCTGTCTGAAACGGATACATTTATCGTCTGCAAAGCTATGTCGCGTGCTGCGGTATGCGGAGACACTAAAAGTACCATAGAAGAACACAGATGAAGCATCTAAGTTGATGTAATGGCCAGTAAGAAGTAGTAGAATTCAAGTTTTAGGTATAGATAATTGACTTTTTACCCTTCTTTGGTGCCTTGGACATGAGCTAGGAACTTAAGATATGTCATGAAAGGAGGAATAGCAGCCGAGTTGCACGGGAGAATGTGAAAAGTGTTCATATGTAGGAAAAACCTGAGAAATCCGTCAGTTTTCGTCATTTGTTATCGAATCGACTTAAAGCCAGATCGTCACATTACCCCGCTATTCGCTCTGAAACGGTTGTACTTATCGTCTGCAAAGCTATGTCGCGTGCTGCGGTATGCGGAGACAATACAAGCACACTAGTAGAACACAGATGAAGCTTGTAAGTTGATGTAATAGCCAGTAAAAAGTAGTACAATTCAAGTTTTAGGTATCGATAATTGACTTTTTACTCTTCTTTGGTGCCTTGGACAAGAGCAAAGAAGTTAACATTTTTCATGAAAGGAGGACTATCAGCCGCGTTGCACGAGAGAATGTGAAAAGTTTTCATATGTAGTAAAAGCCTGAGAAATCCGTCCGTGTTCGTCATTTGTTATCGATTCGACATAAAGCCAGATCGTCAAATTGGCCGCTCTTCTTTCTGAAACGATTACGTTTATTGTCTGCAAAGCTATGTCGCGTGCTGCGGTATGCGGAGACACAAAAAGCACCATAGTAGAACACAGATGAAGCTCCTAAGTTGATGTAATAGCTAGGAAGAAGTAGAAAAATTCAAGTTTTAGGTATCGATTATTGACTTTTTACATTTCTTTGGTGCCTTGGACATGAGCTAGGGATTATGATTTTGCATGAAAGGAGTACTAGCAGCCGCGTTGCATGGGAGAATGTGAAATGTGTTCATATGTAGGAAAAACCTGAGAAATCCGTCCGTTTTCGTCATTTGTTCCCGAGTCGACTTAGAGCCAGATCGTCACACTGGCCGCTCTCCTCTCTGAAACAGTTGTACTTATCGTTTGCAAAGCAATGTCACGTGCTGCGGTATGCAGAAATACTAAAAGAACCTTAGTAGAACACAGATGAAGCTTCTAAGTTGATGTAATAGCCAGTAAGAAGTAGTACAATTCAAGTTTTAGATATCGATTATTGACTTTTTACCCTTCTTTAATGCCTTGGGCATGAGCTAGGGATTATGATTTTGCATGAAAGGAGGACTAGCAGCCGCGTTGCATGGGAGAATATGAAAAGTGTTCATATGTAGGAAAAACCTGAGAAATCCGTCCGTTTTCGTCATTTGTTGTCGAGTCGACTTAGAGCCAGATCGTCACACTGGCCGCTCTCCTCTCTGAAACGGTTGTACTTATCATCTGCAAAGCTATGTCGCGTGCTGCGGTATGCGGAGACAATAAAAGCACCATAGTAGAACACAGATGAAGTTTCTAAGTTGATGTAATAGCCAGTAAGAAGTAATACAACTCAGGTTTTAGGTATCGATTATTGACTTTTTTGCTGGCTTTGGTGCCTTGGACATGAGCTAGGACCTTAAGATTCTGCATGAAAGGAGGACTAGCAGCCGAGTTGCGCGGGAGAATGTGAAAAGTGTTCTTATGTAGTAAAAACGTGAGAAATCCGTCCGTTTTCGTAATTTGTTATCGAATCGACTTAAAGCCAGATCGTCACATTGGCCATCTCCTCTCTGAAACAGTAGTACTTATCGTCTGCAAAGCTATTTCACGTGCTGCGGTATGCGGAGACAATAAAAGCACCATAGTAGAACACAGATGAAGCTTCTAAGTTGATGTAATAGCCAGTAAGAAGTAGTACAATTCAAGTTTTAAGTATCGATTATTGACTTTTTACCCTTCTTTGGTGCATTGGACATGAGCTAGGAACTTCAGATTTTGCATGGAAGGAGGACTAAAAGCCGCGTTGCACGGGAGAATATGAAAAGTGTTCATATGTAGTAAAAACCTGAGAAATCCGTCCGTTTTCGTCATTTGTTATCGAGTCGACTTAAAGCCAGATCGTTACATTGGCCGCTCTTCTGTCTGAAACGGTTACATTTATCATCTGCAAAGCTATGTCGCGTTCTGCGGTATGCGGAGGCACAAAAAGCACCATAGTAGAAAACAGATGAAGCTCCTAAGTTGGTGTAATAGGTAGTAAGAAGTAGTACAATTCAAGTTTTAGGTATCGAATATTGACTTTTTACATTTCTTTGGTGCCTTGGACATGAGCTAAGAGCTTAAGATTTTTCATGAAAGGAGGACTACCAGCCGCGTTGCACGGGAGAATGTGAAAAGCTTTCATATGTAGCAAAAGCCTGAGAAATCCATCCGTGTTCGTCATTTGTTATTGAATCGACTTAAAGCCAGATCGTCAAATTGGCCGCTCTTCTTTCTGAAACGGTTAAGTTTATTGTCTGATAAGCTATGTCGCGTGGTGCGGTATGCGGAGACACTAAAAGCACCATAGTAGAACACTGATGAAGCTTCTAAGTTGATGTAATAGCCAGTAAGGAGTAGTACAATTCAAGTTTTAAGTATCGTTTATTGACTTTTTTCCATTCTTTGGTGCATTGGACATAAGCTAGAAACTTCCGATTTTGCATGGAAGGAGGACTAGCAGCCGCGTAGCACGGGAGAATGTGAAAAGTGTTCATATGTAGTAAAAACCTGGGAAATCCGTCAGTTTTCGTCATTTGTTATCAAATCGACTTAAAGCCAGATCGTCACATTGGCCGCTCTTCTATCTGAAACGGTTACGTTTATCGTCTGCAAAGCTATGTCGCGTGCTGCGTTATGCGGAGACACTAAATGCACCATAGTAGAACACAGATGAAACTCCTAAGTTGATGTAATAGCTAGTAAGAAGTAGTACAATTCAAGTTTTAGATATCGTTTATTGACTTTTTACCCTTCTTTAATGCCTTGGACATGAGCTAGGGATTATGATTTTGCATGAAAGGAGTTGTAGCAGCCGCGTTGCATGGGAGAAGGTGAAAAGTGTTCATATGTAGGAAAAACCTGAGAAATCCGTCCATTTTCGTCATTTGTTGTCGAGTCGACTTAGAGCCAGATCGTCACACTGGCCGCTCTCCTCTCTGAAACAGTTTACTTATCGTCTGCAAACAATGTCACGTGCTGCGGTATGCGGAGATACTAAAAGAACCATAGTAGAACACAGATGAAGCTTCTAAGTTGATGTAATAGCCAGTAAGAAGTAGTACAATTCTAGTTTTAGATATCGTTTATTGACTTTTTACCCTTCTTTAATGCCTTGGACATGAGCTAGGGATTATGATTTTGCATGAAAGGAGTTGTAGCAGCCGCGTTGCATGGAAGAATATGAAAAGTGTTCATATTTATGAAAAACCTGAGAAATCCGTCCGTTTTCGTCATTTGTTGTCGAGTCGACTTAGAGCCAGATCGTCAAACTGGCCGCTCTCCTCTCTGAAACGGTTGTACTTATCATCTGCAAAGCTATGTCGCGTGCTGCGGTATGGGGAGACACTAAAAGCTCAAAGTAGAACACAGATGAAGCTTCTAAGTTGATGTAATAGCCAGTATGAAGTAGTAGAATTCAAGTTTTAGGTATCGATTATTGACTTTTTACCCTTCTTTGGTGCCTTGGACATGAGCTAGGAACTTAAGATATTGCATGAAACTTGGACTAGCAGCCAAGTTGCACGTGAGAATGTGAAAAGTGTTCATATGTAGGAAAAACCTGAGAAATCCGTCCGTTTTCGTTATTTGTTATCGAGTCGACTTAAAGCCAGATCGTCACATTGGCCGCTCTTCTGTCTGAAACGGTTACATTTATCATCTGCAAAGCTATGTCGCGTGCTGCGGTATGCGGAGACACGAAAATGCACCATCGTAGAACACAGATGAGGCTCCTAAGTTCATGCAATAGCTAGTAAGAAGTAGTACAATTCAAGTTTTAGGTATCGATTATTGACTTTTTACCCTTCTTTGGTGCCTTGGACATGAGCTATGGACTTTTGATATCGCATGAAAGGAGGACTAGCAGCCGCGTTGCATGGGAGAACGTGAAAAGTGTTCATATGTAGGAAAAAAATGAGAAATCCGTCCGTTTTCGTAATTTGTTATCGAGTCGACTTAAAGCCAGGTCGTCACCTTGGCTGCTCTGCTGTCTGAAACGGGTACTTTTATCGTCTGCAAAGCAATGTCAAGTGCTGCGGTATGCGGAGACGCAAAAAGCACCATAGTAGAACACAGATGAAGCTCCAAAGTTGATGTAATAGCTAGGAAGAAGTAGAAAAATTCAAGTTTTAGGTATCGATTATTGACTTTTTACCCTTCTTTGGTGCATTGGACATGAGCTAGGGACTTATGATTTTGCATGAAAGGAGGACTAGCAGACGCGTTGCATGGGAGAATGTGAAAAGTTTCATATGTAGTAAAAACCTGAGAAATCCGTCAGTTTTCGTCATTTGTTATCGAATCGACTTCAAGCCAGATCGCCACATTGGCCGCTCTTCTGTCTGAAACGGTTACGTTTATTGTCTGCAAAGCTATGTCGCGTGCTGCGGTATGCGTAGACACTAAAAGCACCATAGTAGAACACAGATGAAGTTTCTAAGTTGATGTAATAGCCAGTAAGAAGTAGTACAACTCAGGTTTTAGGTATCGATTATTGACTTTTTTGCTGGCTTTGGTGCCTTGGACATGAGCTAGGACCTTAAGATTCTGCATGAAAGGAGGACTAGCAGCCGAGTTGCACGGGAGAATGTTAAAAGTGTTCTTATGTAGTATAAACGTGATAAATCCGTCCGTTTTCGTAATTTGTTATCGAATTGACTTAAAGCCAGATCGTCACATTGGCCATCTCCTCTCTGAAACAGTAGTACTTATCGTCTGCAAAGCTATTTCACGTGCTGCGGTATGCGGAGACAATAAAAGCACCATAGTAGAACACAGATGAAGCTTCTAAGTTGATGTAATAGCCAGTAAGAAGTAGTACAATTCAAGTTTTAAGTATCGATTATTGACTTTTTTCACTTCTTCGGTGCATTGGACATGAGCTAGGAACTTCACATTTTGCATGAAAGGAGGACTAGCAGCCGAGTTGCACGGGAGAATATGAAAAGTTTTCATATGTAGTAAAAACCTGAGAAATCCGTCAGTTTTCGTCATTTGTTATCGAATCGACTTAAAGCCAGATCGTCACATTGGCCGCTCTTCTGTCTGAAACGGTTACGTTTAATGTCTGCAAAGCTATGTCGCGTGCTGCTGTATGGGGAGACACTAAAAGCTCATAGTAGAACTCAGATGAAGCTTCTAAATTGATGTAATAGCCAGTAAGAAGTAGTAGAATTCAAGTTTTAGGTATCGATTATTGACTTTTTACCCTTCTTTGGTGCCTTGGACATGAGCTAGGAACTTTAGATATTGCATGAAACGTGGACTAGCAGCCGAGTTGCACGGGAGAATGTGAAAAGTGTTCATATGAAAGAAAAACCTGAGAAATCCGTCCTTTTTCGTCATTTGTTATCGAGTCGACTTAAAGCCAGATCGTCACATTGGCCGCTCTTCTGTCTGAAACGGTTACATTTATCATCTCCAAAGCTATGTCGCGTGCTGCGGTATGCGGAGACACGAAAATGCACCATCGTAGAGCACAGATGAAGCTCCTAAGTTCATGTAATAGCTAGTAAGAAGTAGTACAATTCAAGTTTTAGGTATCGATTATTGACTTTTTACCCTTCTTTGGTGCCTTGGACATGAGCTATGGACTTTTGATATCGCATGAAAGGAGGACTAGCAGCCGCGTTGCATGGGAGAACGTGAAAAGTGTTCATATGTAGGAAAAAAATGAGAAATCCGTCCGTTTTCGTAATTTGTTATCGAGTCGACTTAAAGCCAGATCGTCACCTTGGCCGCTCTGCTGTCTGAAACGGGTACATTTATCGTCTGCAAAGCAATGTCAAGTGCTGCGGTATGCGGAGACGCAAAAAGCACCATAGTAGAACACAGATGAAGCTCCTAAGTTGATGTAATAGCTAGGAAGAAGTAGGAAAATTCAAGTTTTAGGTATCGATTATTGACTTTTTCCCCGTCTTTGGTGCCGTGGACATGAGCTAGGGACTTATGATTTTGCATGAAAGGAGGACTAGCAGACGCGTTGCATGGGAGAATGTGAAAAGTTTCATATGTAGTTAAAACCTGAGAAATCCGTCAGTTTTCGTCATTTGTTATCGAATCGACTTCAAGCCAAATCGCCACATTGGCCGCTCTTCTGTCTGTAACGGTTACGTTTATTGTCTGCAAAGCTATGTCGCGTGCTGCGGTATGCGTAGACACTAAAAGCACCATAGTAGAACACAGATGAAGTTTCTAAGTTGATGTAATAGCCAGTAAGAAGTAGTACAACTCAGGTTTTAGGTATCGATTATTGACTTTTTTGCTGGCTTTGGTGCCTTTGACATGTGCTAGGACCTTAAGATTCTGCATGAAAGGAGGACTAGCAGCCGAGTTGCACGGGAGAATGTGAAAAGTGTTCTTATGTAGTAAAAACGTAATAAATCCGTCCGTTTTCGTAATTTGTTATCGAATCGACTTAAAGCCAGATCGTCACATTGGCCATCTCCTCTCTGAAACAGTAGTACTTATCGTCTGCAAAGCTATTTCACGTGCTGCGGTATGCGGAGACAATAAAAGCACCATAGTAGAACACAGATGAAGCTTCTAAGTTGATGTAATAGCCAGTAAGAAGTAGTACAATTCAAGTTTTAAGTATCGATTATTGACTTTTTACGCTTCTTTGGTGCATTGGACATGAGGTAGGAACTTCAGATTTTGCATGGAACGAGGACTAACAGCCGCGTTGCACGGGAGAATATGAAAAGTGTTCATATGTAGAAAAAACCTGAGAAATCCGTCCGTTTTCGTCATTTGTTATCGAGTCGACTTAAAGCCAGATCGTCACATTGGCCGCTCTTCTGTCTGAAACGGTTACATTTATCATCTGCAAAGCTATGTCGCGTGCTGCGGTATGCGGAGACAAAAAAAGCACCATAGTAGAAAACAGATGAAGCTCCTAAGTTGATGTAATAGGTAGTAAGAAGTAGTACAATTCAAGTTTTAGGTATCGATTATTGACTTTTTACATTTCTTTGGTGCCTTGGACATGAGCTACGGACTTATGAATTTGCATGAAAGGAGGATTAGCAGCCGCGTTGAGCGTGAGAATGTGAAAAGTGTTCATATGTAGTAAAAACCTGAGAAATCCTTCCGTTTTCGTCATATGTTATCAAATCGACTTAAAGAAAGATCGTCACATTGGCCGCTCTTCTGTCTGAAACGGTTACGTTTATCGTCTGCAAAGCTATGTCGCGTGCTGCGTTATGCGGAGACACAAAATGCACCATAGTAGAACACAGATGAGACTACTAAGTTGATGTAATAGCTAGTAAGAAGTAGTACAATTCAAGTTGTAGGTATCGATTATTGACTTTTTACCCTTCTTTGGTGGCTTGGACATGAGCTAAGAACTTAAGATTTTTCATGAACGGAGGACTAGCAGCCGCGTTGCAAGGGAGAATGTGAAATTGTTAGTATGTAGGAAAAACCTAAAAAAAATCCGTCAGTTTTCGTCATTTTTTGTCGAGTCGACTTAGAGCCAGATCGTCACATTGGCCGTTCTCCTCTCTGAAACGGTTGTACTTATCATCTGCAAAGCTATGTCGCGTGCTGCGGTATGCGGAGTCAATAAAAGCACCATAGTAGAGCACAGATGAAGCTTCTAAGTTGATGTAATAGCCAGTAAGAAGTAGTACAATTCAAGTTTTAGGTATCGATTATTGACTTTTTACCCTTCTTTGGTGGCTTGGACATGAGCTAAGAACTTAAGATTTTTCATGAACGGAGGACTAGCAGCCGCGTTGCACGGGAGAATGTGAAAAGTTTTCAAATGTAGTAAAAACCTGAGAAATCCGTCCGTATTCTTCATTTGTTATCGAATCGACTTAGAGCCAGATCGTCACATTAGCCGCTCTTCGCTTTGAAACAGTTGTACTCATCGTCTGCAAAGCTATGTCGCGTGCTGCGGTATGTGGAGACACTAAACGCACCATAGTGGAACACAGATGAAGCTTCTAAGTTGAATTAATAGCCAGTAAGAAGTAGTAAAATTCACGTTTTTGATATCGATTATTGACTTTTTACCCTTCTTTGGTGCCTTGGACATGAGCTAGGGAGTTATGATTTTGCATGAAAGAAGGACTAGCAGACGCGTTGCATGGGAGAATGTGAAAAGTTTCATATGTAGTAAAAACCTGAGAAATCCGTCAGTTTTCGTCATTTGTTATCGAATCGACTTCAAGCCAGATCGTCACATTGGCCGTTCTTCTGTCTGAAACGGTTACGTTTATTGTCTGCAAAGCTATGTCGCGTGCTGCGGTATGCGGAGACACTAAAAGCACCATAGTAGAACACAGATGAAGCTTCTAAGTTGATGTAATAGCCAGTAAGAAGTAGTAGAATTCAAGTTTTAGGTATCGATTATTGACTTTTTACCCTTCTTTGCTGATTTGGACTTGAGCTAGGAACTTAAGATATTGCATGAAAGGAGGACTAGCAGCCGAGTTGCACGGGAGAATGTGAAAAGTGTTCATATGTAGTAAAAACCTGAGAAATCCGTCAGTTTTCTTCATTTGTAATCGAATCGACTTAAAGCCAGATCGTCACATTAGCCGCTCGTCGCTCTGAAACGGTTGTACTTATCGTCTGCAAAGCTATGTCGCGTGCTGCGGCATGCGGAGACACTAAAAGCACCATAGTAGAACACAGATGAAGGTTCTAAGTTAATGTAATAGCCAGTAAGAAGTAGTACAATTCAAGTTTTAGTTATCGATTATTGACTTTTTACCCTTCTTTGATGCCTTGGACATGAGCTAGGAACTTAAGATTTTGCATGGAAGGAAGACTAGCAGCCGCGTTGCACAGGAGAATGTGAAAAGTGTTCATATGTATTAAAAACCTGAGAAATCCGTCCGTTTTCGTCATTTGTTATCGAATCGACTTAAAGCCAGATCGTCACATTGGCCGCTCTTCTGCCTGAAACATTTACATTTATCGTCTGCAAAGCTATGTCAGGTGCTGTGGTATGCGGAGACAATAAAAGCACCATAGTAGAACACAGATGAAGCTTGTAAGTTGATGTAATTGCCAGTAAGAAGTAGTACAATTCAAGTTTTAGGTATCGATTATTGGCTTTTTACCCTTCTTTGGTGCATTGGTCATGAGCTAGGAACTTAAGATATTGCATGGAAGGAGGACTAGCAGCCGCGTTACACGGGAGAATGTGAAAAGTGTTCATATGTAGTAAAAATCTGAGAAATCAATCCATTTTCTTCATTTGTTATCGAATCGACTTAAAGCCAGATCGTCACATTAGCCGCTCTTCGCTCTGATACGGTTGTACTTATCGTCTGCAAAGCTATGTCGCGTGCTGCGGCATGCGGAGACACTAAAAGCACCATAGTAGAACACAGATGAAAGTTCTAAGTTGATGTAATAGCAAGGAAGAAGTAGTACAATTCAAGTTTTAGGTATCGATTATTGACTTTTTACCCTTCTTTGGTGCGTTGGACATGAGCTAAGAACTTAAGATTTAGCATGAAATTAGGACTATTAGCCAACGTTGCACGGGAGAATGTGAAAAGTGTTCATATGTAGTAAAAACCTTAGAAATCCGTCCATTTTCGTCATAGGTTATCGAATCGACTTAAAGCCATATCGTCACATTGGCCGATCTTCTGTCTGAAACGGTTACATTTATCATCTGCAAAGCTATGTCGCGTGCTGCGGTAAGCTGAGACACAAAAAGCACCATAGTAGAACACAGATGAAGCTCTTAAGTTGAAGTAATAGCTATTAAAAGGTAGTACAATTTAAGTTTTAGGTATCGATTATTGACTTTTTATCCTTCTTTGGTGCCTTGGACATGAGCTAAGAACTTAAGATTTTGCATGAAAGGATGACTAGCGGCCGAGTTGCACGGGAGAATGTGAAAAGTGTTCATATGTAGTAAAAACCTGAGAAATCCGTCCGTTTTCGTCATTTGTTATCGAATCGACTTAAAGCCAGATCGTCACATTGGCCGCTCTTGTCTCTGAAACGGTTGTACTTATCGCCTGCAAAGCTATGTCGCGTGCTGCGGTATGCGGAGACACTAAAAACACCATAGTAGAACACAGATGAAGCATCTAAGTTGATGTAATAGCCAGTAAGAAGTACTACAATTCAAGTTTTACGTACCGATTATTGACTATTAGCTGGCTTTGGCGCCTTGAACATGAGCTAGGACCTTAAGATTTTGCATGAAAGGAGCACTAGCAGCCGCGTTGCACGCGAGAATGTGAAAAGCGTTCATATGTAGTAAAAACCTGAGAAATCCGTCTGTTTTCGTCATGTGTTATCGAATCGACTTAAAGTCAGATCGTCACATTGGCCGCTCTTCTGTCTGAAACCGTTACGTTTATCGTCTGCAAAGCTATGTCGCGTTCTGCGGTATGCGGAGATACTAAAAGCACCATAGCAGAACACAGATGAAGCTTCTAAGTTGATGTAATAGCCAGGAAGAAGTAGTACAATTCAAGTTTTAGGTATCGATTATTGACTTTTTACCCTTCTTCGGTGCCTTGGACATGAGCTAAGAACTTAGGATTATGCATGAAAGGAAGAATAGCAGCCACGTAGCACGGGAGAATGTGAAAAGTGTTCATATGTAGTAAAACCCTGAGAAATCCTTCCGTTTTCGTCATATGTTATCGAATCGACTTAAAGAAAGATCGTCACATTGGCCGCTCTTCTGTCTCAAACGATTACGTTTATCGTCTGCAAAGCTATGTCGCGTGCTGCGTTATGCGGAGACACAAAATGCACCATAGTAGAACACAGATGAAACTCCTAAGTTGATGTAATAGCTAGTAAGAAGTAGTACAATTCAAGTTGTAGGTGTCGATTATTGACTTTTTACCCTTCTTTGGTAACTAGGACATGAGCTAGGGACTTATGATTTTGCATGAAAGGAGAACTAGCAGACGCGTTGCATGGGAGAATGTGAAATTGTTCATATGTAGGAAAAACCTGAAAAAATCCGTCCGTTTTCCTCATTTGTTGTCGAGTCGACTTAGAGCCAGATCGTCACATTGGCCGTTCTCCTCTCTGAAACGGTTGTACTTATCATCTGCAAAGCTATGTTGCGTGCTGCGGTATGCGGAGTCAATAAAAGCACCGTAGTAGAGCACAGATGAAGCTTCTAAGTTGATGTAATAGCCAGTAAGAAGTAGTACAATTCAAGTTTTAGGTATTGATCATTGACTTTTTACCCTTCTTTGGGGCCTTGGACATCAGTTAAGAACTTAAGATTTTTCATGAACGGAGGACTAGCAGCCGCGTTGCACGGGAGAACGTGAAAAGTTTTCAAATGTAGTAAAAACCTGAGAAATCCGTCCGTATTCTTCATTTGTTATCGAATCGACTTCAAGCCAGATCGTCACATTGGCCGTTCTTCTGTCTAAAACGGTTACGTTTATTGTCTGCAAAGCTATGTCGCGTGCTGCGGTATGCGGACACACTAAAAGCACCATAGTAGAACACAGATGAAGTTTCTAAGTTGATGTAATAGCCAGTAAGAAGTAGTACAACTCAGGTTTTAGGTATCGATTAGTGACTTTTTTGCTGGCTTTGGTGCCTTGGACATGAGCTAGGACCTTAAGATTCTGCATGAAAGGACTACTAGCAGCCGAGTTGCACGGGAGAATGTAAAAAGTGTTCTTATGTAGTAAAAACCTGAGAAATCCGTCAGTTTTCTTCATTTGTTATCGAATCGACTTAAAGTCAGATCGTCACATTGGCCGCTCTTCTGTTTGAAACGGATACATTTATCGTCTGCAAAGCTATGTCACGCGCTGCGGTATGCCGAGACACTAAAAGCACCATAGTAGAGCACAGATGAAGCTACTAAGTTGATGTAATAGCCAGTAAGAAGTAGTACAATTCAAGTTTTAGGTATCGATTATTGAATTTTTACCCTTCTTTGGTGCCTTGGACATGAGCTAAGAACTTAAGATTTTTCATGAAAGGAGGACTAGCTGCCGAGTTGCACGGGAGAATGTGAAAAGTGTTCATATGTAGTAAAAACCTGATAAATCCGTCCGTTTCCGTAATTTGTTATCGAATCGACTTAAAGCCAGATCGTCACATTGGCCGCCCTCCTCTCTGAAACAGTTGTACTTATCGTCTGCAAAGCTATGTCAAGTGCTGCGGTATGTGAAGACAATAAAAGCACCATAGTAGAAAACAGATGAAGCTTCTAAGTTGATGTAATAGCCAGTAAGAAGTAGTACAATTCAAGTTTTAGTTATCGATTATTGACTTTTTACCCTTCTTTGATGCCTTGGACATGAGCTAGGAACTTAAGATTTTGCATGGAAGGAGGACTAGCAGCCGCGTTGCACAGGAGAATGTGAAAAGTGTTCATATGTAGTAAAAACCTGAGAAATCCGTCAGTTTTCGTCATTTTAATCGAATCGACTTAAAGCCAGATCGTCGCATTGGCCGCTCTTCTGTCTGAAACGGTTACGTTTATTGTCTGCAAAGCTATGTCGCGTGCTGCGGTATGCGGAGACACTAAAAGCTCCATAGTAGAGCACATATGAAGCTTCTAAGTTGATGTAATAGCCAATAAGAAGTAGTACAACTCAGGTTTTAGGTATCGATTATTGACTTTTTTTGCTGGCTTTGGTGCCTTGGACATGAGCTAGGACCTTAAGATATTGCATGGAAGGATGACTAGCAGCCGCGTTACACGTGAGAATGTGAAAAGGTCTCATATGTAGTAAAAACCTGAGAAATCCGTCCGTTTTCGTCATTTGTTATCGAATCGACTTAAAGCCAGATCGTCACATTGGCCGCTCTTGTCTCTGAAACGGTTGTACTTATCGTCTGCAAAGCTATGTCGCGTGCTGCGGTATGCGGAGACACTAAAAACACCATAGTAGAACACAGATGAAGCATCTAAGTTGATGTAATAGCCAGTAAGAAGTACTACAATTCAAGTTTTACGTACCGATTATTGACTTTTAGCTGGCTTTGGTGCCTTGGACATGAGCTAGTACCTTAAGATTTTGCATGAAAGGAGCACTAGCAGCCGCGTTGCAAGCAAGAATGTGAAAAGTGGTCATATGTAGCAAAAACCTGAGAAATCCGTCCGTTTTCGTCATTTGTTATCCAATCGACTTAAAGCCAGATCGTCACATTGGCCGCTCTACTGTCTGAAACGGATACATTTATCGTCTGCAAAGCTATGTCGCGTGCTGCGGTATGCGGAGACAATAAAAGTACCATAGAAGAACACAGATGAAACTTCTAAGTTGATGTAATAGCCAGTAAGATGTAGTACAATTCAAGTTTTAGGTACCGATTATTGACTTTTTACCCTTCTTTGGTGCCTTGGACATGAGCTAGGAACTAAAGATATTGCATGAAACGTGGACTAGCAGCCGAGTTGCACGGGAGAATGTGAGAAGTGTTCATATGTAATAAAAATCTGAGAAATCCGTCAGTTTTCTTCATTTGTTATCGAATCGACTTAAAGCCGGATCGTCACATTAGCCGCTCTTCGCTCTGAAACGGTTGTACTTATCGTCTGCAAAGCTATGTCGCGTGCTGCGGCATGCGGAGACACTAAAAGCACCATAGTAGAACACAGATGAAGGTTCTAAGTTGATGTAATAGCCAGGAACAAGTAGTACAATTCAAGTTTTAGGTATCGATTATTGACTTTTAGCTGGCTTTCGTGCCTTGGACATGAGCTAGGACCTTAAGATTTTGCATGAAAGGAGCACTAGCAGCCGCGTTGCACGCGAGAATGTGAAAAGCGTTCATATGTAGTAAAAACCTGAGAAATCCGTCCGTTTTCGTCATGTGTTATCCAATCGACTTAAAGCCAGATCGTCACATTGGACGCTCTTCTGTCTGAAACGGATATATTTATCGTCTGCAAAGCTATGTCGCGTGCTGCGGTATGCGGAGACATTAAAAGTACCATATAAGAACACAGATGAAGCTTCTAAGTTGATGTAATAGCCAGTAAGATGTAGTACAATTCACGTTTTAGGTACCGGTTATTGACTTTTTACCCTTCTTTGGTGCCTTGGACATGAGCTAGAAACTTAAGATATTGCATGAAACGTGGACTAGCAGCCGAGTTGCACGAGAGAATGTGAAAAGTGTTCATATGTAGTAAAAACCCTAGAAATCCGTCCGTTTTCGTCATAGGTTATCGAATCGACTTAAAGCCAGACCGTCACATTGGCCGCTCTTCTGTCTGAAACGGTTACATTAATCGTCTGCAAAGCTATGTCGCGTGCTGCGTTATGCGGAGACACAAAATGCACCATAGTAGAACACAAATGAAACTCCTAAGTTGATGTAATAGCTAGTAAGAAGTAGTACAATTCAAGTTGTAGGTGTCGATTATTGACTTTTTACCCTTCTTTGGTGCCTAGGACATGAGCTAGGGACTTATGATTTTGCATGAAAGGAGAACTAGCAGCCGCGTTGCATGGGAGAATGTGAAATTGTTCATATGTAGGAAAAACCTGAAAAAATCCGTCCGTTTTCCTCATTTGTTGTCGAGTCGACTTAGAGCCAGATCGTCACATTGGCCGTTCTCCTCTCTGAAACGGTTGTACTTATCATCTGCAAAGCTATGTTGCGTGCTGCGGTATGCGGAGTCAATAAAAGCACCGTAGTAGAGCACAGATGAAGCTTCTAAGTTGATGTAATAGCCAGTAAGAAGTAGTACAATTCAAGTTTTAGGTATTGATCATTGACTTTTTACCCTTCTTTGGGGCCTTGGACATCAGCTAAGAACTTAAGATTTTTCATGAACGGAGGACTAGCAGCCGCGTTGCACGGGAGAATGTGAAAAGTTTTCAAATGTAGTAAAAACCTGAGAAATCCGTCCGTATTCTTCATTTGTTATCGAATCGACTTCAAGCCAGATCGTCACATTGGCCGTTCTTCTGTCTAAAACGGTTACGTTTATTGTCTGCAAAGCTATGTCGCGTGCTGCGGTATGCGGACACACTAAAAGCACCATAGTAGAACACAGATGAAGTTTCTAAGTTGATGTAATAGCCAGTAAGAAGTAGTACAACTCAGGTTTTAGGTATCGATTATTGACTTTTTTGCTGGCTTTGGTGCCTTGGACATGAGCTAGGACCTTAAGATTCTGCATGAAAGGAGGACTAGCAGCCGAGTTGCACGGGAGAATGTAAAAAGTGTTCTTATGTAGTAAAAACCTGAGAAATCAGTCAGTTTTCTTCATTTGTTATCGAATCGACTTAAAGTCAGATCGTCACATTGGCCGCTCTTCTGTTTGAAACGGATACATTTATCGTCTGCAAAGCTATGTCACGCGCTGCGGTATGCCGAGACACTAAAAGCACCATAGTAGAGCACAGATGAAGCTACTAAGTTGATGTAATAGCCAGTAAGAAGTAGTACAATTCAAGTTTTAGGTATCGATTATTGACTTTTTACCCTTCTTTGGTGCCTTGGACATGAGCTAAGAACTTAAGATTTTTCATGAAAGGAGGACTAGCTGCCGAGTTGCACGGGAGAATGTGAAAAGTGTTCATATGTAGTAAAAACCTGATAAATCCGTCCGTTTCCGTAATTTGTTATCGAGTCGACTTAAAGCCAGATCGTCACATTGGCCGCCCTCCTCTCTGAAACAGTTGTACTTATCGTCTGCAAAGCTATGTCAAGTGCTGCGGTATGTGGAGACAATAAAAGCACCATAGTAGAAAACAGATGAAGCTTCTAAGTTGATGTAATAGCCAGTAAGAAGTAGTACAATTCAAGTTTTAGTTATCGATTATTGACTTTTTACCCTTCTTTGATGCCTTGGACATGAGCTAGGAACTTAAGATTTTGCATGGAAGGAGGACTACCAGCCGCGTTGCACAGGAGAATGTGAAAAGTGTTCATATGTAGTAAAAACCTGAGAAATCCGTCAGTTTTCGTCATTTTAATCGAATCGACTTAAAGCCAGATCGTCGCATTGGCCGCTCTTCTGTCTGAAACGGTTACGTTTATTGTCTGCAAAGCTATGTCGCGTGCTGCGGTATGCGGAGACACTAAAAGCTCCATAGTAGAGCACATATGAAGCTTCTAAGTTGATGTAATAGCCAATAAGAAGTAGTACAACTCAGGTTTTAGGTATCGATTATTGACTTTTTTTGCTGGCTTTGGTGCCTTGGACATGAGCTAGGACCTTAAGATATTGCATGGAAGGAGGACTAGCAGCCGCGTTACACGGGAGAATGTGAAAAGTGTTCATATGTAGTAAAAATCTGAGAAATCCGTCCATTTTCTTCATTTGTTATCGAATCGACTTAAAGCCAGATCGTCACATTAGCCGCCCTTCGCTCTGATACGGTTGTACTTATCGTCTGCAAAGCTATGTCGCGTGCTGCGGCATGCGGAGACACTAAAAGCACCATAGTAGAACACAGATGAAGGTTCTAAGTTGATGTAATAGCCAGGAAGAAGTAGTACAATTCAAGTTTTAGGTATCGATTATTGACTTTATACCCTTCTTTGGTGCGTTGGACATGAGCTAAGAACTTAAGATTTAGCATGAAATTAGGACTATTAGCCACGTTGCACGGGAGAATGTGAAAAGTGTTCATATGTAGTAAAAACCCTAGAATTCCGTCCGTTTTCGTCATAGGTTATCGAATCGACTTAAAGCCAGACCGTCACATTGGCCGCTCTTCTGTCTGAAACGGTTACATTTATCGTCTGCAAAGCTATGTCGCGTGCTGCAGTATGCGGAGACACAAAAAGCACCATTGTAGAACACAGATGAATCTCCTAAGTTGATGTAATAGCTAGTAAGAAGTAGTACAATTCAAGTTTTAGGTATCGATTATTGACTTTTTACACTTCTTTGGTGCCTTGGACATGAGCTAGGACCTTAAGATTTTGCATGAAAGGATGACTAGCCGCCACGTTGCACGTGAGAATGTGAAAAGGTCTCATATGTAGTAAAAACCTGAGAAATCCGTCCGTTTTCGTCATTTGTTATCGAATCGACTTAAAGCCAGATCGTCACATTGGCCGCTCTTGTCTCTGAAACGGTTGTACTTATCGTCTGCAAAGCTATGTCGCGTGCTGCGGTATGCGGAGACACTAAAAACACCATAGTAGAACACAGATGAAGCATCTAAGTTGATGTAATAGCCAGTAAGAAGTACTACAATTCAAGTTTTACGTACCGATTATTGACTTTTAGCTGGCTTTGGTGCCTTGGACATGAGCTAGTACCTTAAGATTTTGCATGAAAGGAGCACTAGCAGCCGCGTTGCAAGCAAGAATGTGAAAAGTGGTCATATGTAGCAAAAACCTGAGAAATCCGTCCGTTTTCGTCATTTGTTATCCAATCGACTTAAAGCCAGATCGTCACATTGGCCGCTCTTCTGTCTGAAACGGATACATTTATCGTCTGCAAAGCTATGTCGCGTGCTGCGGTATGCGGAGACAATAAAAGTACCATAGAAGAACACAGATGAAACTTCTAAGTTGATGTAATAGCCAGTAAGATGTAGTACAATTCAAGTTTTAGATACCGATTATTGACTTTTTACCCTTCTTTGGTGCCTTGGACATGAGCTAGGAACTAAAGATATTGCATGAAACGTGGACTAGCAGCCGAGTTGCACGGGAGAATGTGAGAAGTGTTCATATGTAATAAAAATCTGAGAAATCCGTCAGTTTTCTTCATTTGTTATCGAATCGACTTAAAGCCAGATCGTCACATTAGCCGCTCTTCGCTCTGAAACGGTTGTACTTATCGTCTGCAAAGCTATGTCGCGTGCTGCGGCATGCGGAGACACTAAAAGCACCATAGTAGAACACAGATGAAGGTTCTAAGTTGATGTAATAGCCAGGAACAAGTAGTACAATTCAAGTTTTAGGTATCGATTATTGACTTTTAGCTGGCTTTCGTGCCTTGGACATGAGCTAAGACCTTAAGATTTTGCATGAAAGGAGCACTAGCAGCCGCGTTGCACGCGAGAATGTGAAAAGCGTTCATATGTAGTAAAAACCTGAGAAATCCGTCCGTTTTCGTCATGTGTTATCCAATCGACTTAAGGCCAGATCGTCACATTGGACGCTCTTCTGTCTGAAACGGATACATTTATCGTCTGCAAAGCTATGTCGCGTGCTGCAGTATGCGGAGACACAAAAAGCACCATTGTAGAACACAGATGAATCTCCTAAGTTGATGTAATAGCTAGTAAGAAGTAGTACAATTCAAGTTTTAGGTATCGATTATTGACTTTTTACACTTCTTTGGTGCCTTGGACATGAGCTAGGGACTTATGATTTTGCATGAAAGGAGGACTAGCAGACGCGTTGCATGGGAGAATGTGAAAAGTGTTCATATGTAGGAAACACTTGAGAAATCCGTCAGTTTTCGTCATTTGTTATCGAATCGACTTAAAGCCAGATCGTCACATTGGCCGCTCTTGTGTCTGAAACGGTTACGTTTATTGTCTGCAAAGCTATGTCGCGTGCTGCGGTATGCGGAGACACTAAAAGCACCATAGTAGAACACAGACGAAGCTTCTAAGTTGATGTAATAGCCAGTAAGAAGTAGTACAACTCAGGTTTTAGGTATCGATTATTGACTTTTTTGCTGGCTTTGGTGCCTTGGACATGAGCTAGGACCTTAAGATTTTGCATGAAAGGATGACTAGCAGCCACGTTGCACGTGAGAATGTGAAAAGGTCTCATATGTAGTAAAAACCTGAGAAATCCGTCCGTTTTCGTCATTTGTTATCGAATCGACTTAAAGCCAGATCGTCACATTGGCCGCTCTTGTCTCTGAAACGGTTGTACTTATCGTCTGCAAAGCTGTGTCGCGTGCTGCGGTATGCGGAGACACTAAAAACCCCATAGTAGAACACAGATAAAGCATCTAAGTTGATGTAATAGCCAGTAAGAAGTACTACAATTCAAGTTTTACGTACCGATTATTGACTTTTAGCTGGCTTTGGTGCCTTGGACATGAGCTAGTACCTTAAGATTTTGCATGAAAGGAGCACTAGCAGCCGCGTTGCAAGCAAGAATGTGAAAGGTGGTCATATGTAGCAAAAACCTGAGAAATCCGTCCGTTTTCGTCATTTGTTATCCAATCGACTTAAAGCCAGATCGTCACATTAGCCGCTCTTCGCTCTGAAACGGTTGTACTTATCGTCTGCAAAGCTATGTCGCGTGCTGCGGCATGCGGAGACACTAAAAGCACCATAGTAGAACGAAGATGAAATTTCTAAGTTGATGTAATAGCCAGGAAGAAGTAGTACAACTCAAGTTTTAGGTATCGATTATTGACTTTTTACCCTTCTTTGGTGCGTTGGACATGAGCTAAGAACTTAAGATTTTTCATGAAATTAGGACTATTAGCCACGTTGCACGGGAGAATGTGAAAAGTGTTCATATGTAGTAAAAACCTTAGAAATCCGTCCGTTTTCGTCATAGGTTATCGAATCGACTTAAAGCCATATCGTCACATTGGCCGATCTTCTGTCTGAAACGGATACATTTATCGTCTGCAAAGCTATGTCGCGTGCTGCGGTATGCGGAGACATTAAAAGTACCATAGAAGAACAAGATGAAGCTTCTAAGTTGATGTAATAGCCAGTAAGATGTAGTACGATTCAAGTTTTAGGTACCGATTATTGACTTTTTACCCTTCTTTGGTGCCTTGGACATGAGCTAGGAACTTAAGATATTGCATGAAACGTGGACTAGCAGCCGAGTTGCACGGGAGAATGTGAAAAGTGTTCATATGTAGTAAAAACCCTAGAAATCCGTCCGTTTTCGTCATAGGTTATCGAATCGACTTAAAGCCAGATCGTCACATTGGCCGCTCTTCTGTCTGAAACGGTTACATTTATCGTCTGCAAAGCTATGTCGCGTGCTGCGGTATGCGGAGACACAAAAATGCACCATAGTAGAACACAGATGAAGCTCCTAAGTTGATGTTATAGCTGGTAAGAAGTAGTACTATTCAAGTTTTAGGTATCGATTATTGACTTTTTACCCTTCTTTAGTGCCTTGGACATGAGCAAGGGACTTGTGATTTTGCATGAAAGGAGGACTAGCAGCCGCGTTGCATGGGAGAATGTGAAAAGTGTTCATATGTAGGAAACACCTGAGAAATCCGTCAGTTTTCGTCATTTGTTATCGAATCGACTTAAAGCCAGATCGTCACATTGGCCGCTCTTGTGTCTGAAACGGTTACGTTTATTGTCTGCAAAGCTATGTCGCGTGCTGCGGTATGCGGAGACACTAAAAGCACCATAGTAGAACACAGACGAAGCTTCTAAGTTGATGTAATAGCCAGTAAGAAGTAGTACAACTCAGGTTTTAGGTATCGATTATTGACTTTTTTGCTGGCTTTGGTGCCTTGGACATGAGCTAGGACCTTAAGATTTTGCATGAAAGGATGACTAGCAGCCACGTTGCACGTGAGAATGTGAAAAGGTCTCATATGTAGTAAAAACCTGAGAAATCCGTCCGTTTTCGTCATTTGTTATCGAATCGACTTAAAGCCAGATCGTCACATTGGCCGCTCTTGTCTCTGAAACGGTTGTACTTATCGTCTGCAAAGCTATGTCGCGTGCTGCGGTATGCGGAGACACTAAAAACGCCATAGTAGAACACAGATGAAGCATCTAAGTTGATGTAATAGCCAGTAAGAATTACTACAATTCAAGTTTTACGTACCGATTATTGACTTTTAGCTGGCTTTGGTGCCTTGGACATGAGCTAGTACCTTAAATTTTGCATGAAAGGAGCACTAGCAGCCGCGTTGCAAGCAAGAATGTGAAAGGTGGTCATATGTAGCAAAAACCTGAGAAATCCGTCCGTTTTCGTCATTTGTTATCCAATCGACTTAAAGCCAGATCGTCACATTAGCCGCTCATCGCTCTGAAACGGTTGTTCTTATCGTCTGCAAAGCTATGTCGCGTGCTGCGGCATGCGGAGACACTAAAAGCACCATAGTAGAACACAGATGAAGGTTCTAAGTTGATGTAATAGCCAGGAAGAAGTAGTACAATTCAAGTTTTAGGTATCGATTATTGACTTTTTACCCTTCTTTGGTGCGTTGGACATGAGCTAAGAACTTAAGATTTTTCATGAAATTAGGACTATTAGCCACGTTGCACGGGAGAATGTGAAAAGTGTTCATATGTAGTAAAAACCCTAGAAATCCGTCCGTTTTCGTCATAGGTTATCGAATCGACTTAAAGCCAGATCGTCGCATTGGCCGCTCTTCTGTCTGAAACGGTTACATTTATCGTCTGCAAAGCTATGTCGCGTGCTGCGGTATGCGGAGACACAAAAATGCACCATAGTAGAACACAGATGAAGCTCCTAAGTTGATGTTATAGCTGGTAAGAAGTAGTACAATTCAAGTTTTAGGTATCGATTATTGACTTTTTACACTTCTTTAGTGCCTTGGTCATGTCCAAGGGACTTGTGATTTTGCATTAAAGGAGGACTAGCAGCCGCGTTCCATGGGAGAATGTGAAAAGTGTTCATATGTAGGAAAAACCTGAGAAATCCGTTCGTTTTCGTCATTTGTTATCGAGTCGACTTAAAGCCAGATCGTCACCTTGGCCGCTCTTCTGTCTGAAACGGTTACATTTATCGTCTGCAAAGCTATGTCGAGTGCTGCAGTATGCGGAGACACAAAAAGCACCATAGTAGAACACAGATGAATCTCCTAAGTTGATGTAATAGCTACTAAGAAGTAGTACAATTCAAGTTTTAGGTATCGATTATTGACTTTTTACCCTTCTTTGGTGCCTTGGACATGAGCTAAGGACTTATGATTTTGCATGAAAGGAGGCTAGCAGACGCGTTGCATGGGAGAATATGAAAAGTGTTCATATGTAGTAAAAACCTGAGAAATCCGTCAGTTTTCGTCATTTGTTATCGAATCGACTTAAAGCCATATCGTCACATTGGCCGATCTTCTGTCTGAAACGGATACATTTATCGTCTGCAAAGCTATGTCGCGTGCTGCGGTATGCGGAGACATTAAAAGTACCATAGAAGAACAAGATGAAGCTTCTAAGTTGATGTAATAGCCAGTAAGATGTAGTACAATTCAAGTTTTAGGTACCGATTATTGACTTTTTACCCTTCTTTGGTGCCTTGGACATGAGCTAGGAACTTAAGATATTGCATGAAACGTGGACTAGCAGCCGAGTTGCACGGGAGACTGTGAAAAGTGTTCATATGTAGTAAAAACCCTAGAAATCCGTCCGTTTTCGTCATAGGTTATCGAATCGACTTAAAGCCAGATCGTCCCATTGGCCGCTCTTCTGTCTGAAACGGTTACATTTATCGTCTGCAAAGCTATGTCGCGTGCTGCGGTATGCGGAGACACAAAAATGCACCATAGTAGAACACAGATGAAGCTCCTAAGTTGATGTTATAGCTGGTAAGAAGTAGTACAATTCAAGTTTTAGGTATCGATTATTGACTTTTTACACTTCTTTAGTGCCTTGGACATGACAAAGGGACTTGTGATTTTGCATGAAAGGAGGACTAGCAGCCGCGTTGCATGGGAGAATGTGAAAAGTGTTCATATGTAGGAAAAACCTGAGAAATCCGTTCGTTTTCGTCATTTGTTATCGAGTCGACTTAAAGCCAGATCGTCACCTTGGCCGCTCTTCTGTCTGAAACGGTTACATTTATCGTCTGCAAAGCTATGACGAGTGCTGCAGTATGCGGAGACACAAAAAGCACCATAGTAGAACACAGATGAATCTCCTAAGTTGATGTAATAGCTAGTAAGAAGTAGTACAATTCAAGTTTTAGGTATCGATTATTGACTTTTTACCCTTCTTTGGTGCCTTGGACATGAGCTAAGGACTTATGATTTTGCATGAAAGGAGGCTAGCAGACGCGTTGCATGGGAGAATATGAAAAGTGTTCATATGTAGTAAAAACCTGAGAAATCCGTCAGTTTTCGTCATTTGTTATCGAATCGACTTAAAGCCAGATCGTCACATTGGCCGCTCTTCTGTCTGAAACGGTTACGTTTATTGTCTGCAAAGCTATATCGCGTGCTGCGGTATGCGGAGACACTAAAAGCTCATAGTAGAACACAGATGAAGCTTCTAAGTTGATGTAATAGCCAGTAAGAAGTAGTAGAATTCAAGTTTTAGGTATCGATTATTGACTTTTTACCCTTCTTTGGTGCCTTGGACATGAGCTAGGAACTTAAGATATTGCATGAAACGTGGACTAGCAGCCGAGTTGCACGGTAGAATGTGAAAAGTGTTCCTATGTAGGAAAAACCTGAGAAATCCGTCCTTTTTCGTCATTTGTTATCTAGTTGACTTAAAGCTAGATCGTCACATTGGCCGCCCTTCTGTCTGGAACGGTTACATTTATCGTCTGCAAAGCTATGTCGCGTGCTGCGGTATGCGGAGACACAAAAAGCACCATAGTAGAAAACAGATGAAGCTCCTAAGTTGATGTAATAGGTAGTAAGAAGTAGTACAATTCAAGTTCTAGGTATCGATTATTGACTTTTTACATTTCTTTGGTGCCTTGGACATGAGCTAGGGACCTATGATTTTGCATTAAAGGAGGACTAGCAGCCGCGTTGCATGGGAGAATGTGAAAAGTGTTCATATGTAGGAAAAACCTGAGAAATCCGTCCGTTTTCGTCATTTGTTATCGAATCGACTTAAAGCCAGATCGTCACATTGGCCGCTCTTCTGTCTGAAACGGTTACGTTTATTGTCTGCAAAGCTATGTCGCGTGCTGCGGTATGTGGAGACACTAAAAGCACCATAGTAGAGCACAGATGAAGCTTCTAAGTTGATGTAATAGCCAGTAAGAAGTAGTACAACTCAGGTTTTAGGTATCGATTATTGACTTTTTTGCTGGCTTTGGTGCCTTGGACATGAGCTAGGACCTTAAGATTCAGCATGAAGGGAGGACTAGCAGCCGAGTTGCACGGGGGAATGTGAAAAGTGTTCATATGTAGTATAAACCTGATAAATCCGTCCGTTTTCGTCATAGGTTATCCAATCGACTTAAAGCCAGATCGTCACATTGGCCGCTATTGTCTCTGAAACGGTTGTACTTATCGTCTGCAAAGCTATGTCGCGTGCTGCGGTATGCGGAGACACAAAAATGCACCATAGTAGAACACAGATGAAGTTCCTAAGTTGATGTTATAGCTAGTAAGAAGTAGAACAATTCAAGTTTTAGGTATCGATTAATGACTTTTTACCCTTCTTTAGTGCCTTGGACATGAGCTAGGGACTTATGATTTTGCATGAAAGGAGGACTAGCAGCCGCGTTGCATGGGAGAATGTGAAAAGTTTTCGTATGTAGGAAAAACCTGAGAAATCCGTCCGTTTTCGTCATTTGTTATCGAGCCGACTTAAAGCCAGATCGTCACCTTGGCCGCTCTTCTGTCTGAAACGGTTACATTTATCGTCTGCAAAGCTATGTCGCGTGCTGCGGTATGCGGAGACACTAAAAGCACCATAGTAGAACACAGATGAAGCTTCTAAGTTGATGTAATAGCCAGTAAGAAGTAGTAAAACTCAGGTTTTAGGTATCGATTATTGACTTTTTAGCCGGCTTTGGTGCCTTGGACATGAGCTAGGACCTTAAGATTTTGCATGAAAGAGCACTAGCAGCCGCGTTGCACGTGAGAATGTGAAAAGTGTTCATATGTAGTAAAAACCTGAGAAATCCGTCCGTTTTCGTCATTTGTTATCGAATCGACTTAAAGCCCGATCGTCACATTGGCCGCTCTTCTCTCTAAAATGGTTGTACTTATCGTCTGAAAAGGTATGTCGCGTGCTGCGGTATGCCGAGACACTAAAAACACCATAGTAGAACACAGATGAAGCTTCTAAGTTGATGTAATAGGCAGTAAGAAGTACTACAATTCAAGTTTTACGTATCGATTATTGACTTTTTAGCTGGCTTTGGTGCCTTGGACATGAGCTAGGACCTTAAGATTTTGAATGAAAGGAGCACTAGCAGCCGTGTTGCACGCGAGAATGTGAAAAGTATTCATATGTAGTAAAAACCTGAGAAATCCGTCCGTTTTCGTCATTTGTTATCCAATCGACTTAAAGCCAGATCGTCACATTGGCCGCTCTTCTGTATGAAAAGGGATACATTTATCGTCTGAAAAGCTATGTCGCTTGCTGCGGTATGCGGAGACACTAAAAGTACCATAGAACAGCACAGATGAAGCTTCTAAGTTGATGTAATAGCCAGTACGATGTAGTACAATTCAAGTTTTAGGTGTCGATTATTGACTTTTTACCCTTCTTTGGTGCCTTGGACATGAGCTAGGAACGTAAGATATTGCATGAAACGTGGACTAGCAGCCGAGTTGCACGGGAGAATGTGAAAGGTGTTCATGTGTAGTAAAAACCTGAGAAATCCGTACGTTTTCGTCATTTGTTATCGAATCGACTTAAGGCCAAATCGTCACATTTGCCGCTCTTCTGTCTGAAACGGTTACGTTTATTGTCTGCAAAGCTATGTCGCGTGCTGCGGTATGCAGAGGCACTAAAAGCACCATAGTAGAACACAGATGAAGCTTCTAAGTGGATGTAATAGCCAGTAAGAAGTAGTACAATTCAAGTTTTAAGTATCGATTATTCACTTTTTACCCTTCTTTGGTGCATTGGACATGGGCTAGGAACTTCAGTTTTTGCATGGAAGGAGGACTAGCAGCCGCGTTGCACGGGAGTATGTAAAAAGTGTTCATATGTAGTAAAAACCTGAGTAATCCGTCCGTTTTCGTCATTTGTTATCGAATCGACTTAAAGCCAGATCGTCACATTGGCCGCTCTTCTGTCTGAAACGGTTAAATTTATCGTCTGCAAAGCTATGTCGGGTGCTGCGGTATGCGGAGACACTAAAAGCACCATAGTAGAACACAGATGAAGCTTCTAAGTTGATGTAATAGGCAGTAAGAAGTAGTAGAATTCAAGTTTTAGGTATCGATTATTGACTTTTTACCCTTCTTTGGTGCCTTGGACATGAGCTATGAACTTATGATTTTGCATGAAAGGAGCACTAGCAGCCGCGTTGAACGGGAGAATGTGAAAAGTGTTCATATGCACAAAAAACCTGAGAAATCCGTCCGTTTTCGTCCTTTGTTATCGAATCGACTTAAAGGCAGATCGTCACATTGGCCGCTCTTGTGTCTGAAACGGTTACATTTATAGTCTGCAAAGCTATGTCGCGTGCTGCGGTATGCGGAGACACAAAAATGCACCATAGTAGAACACAGATGAAGCTCCTAAGTTGATGTAATAGCTAATAAGAAGTAGTACAATTCAAGTTTAGGGTATCGATTATTGACTTTTTACCCTTCTTTGGTGCCTTGGACATGAGCTATATACTTATGACTTTGCAAGAAAGGAGGACTAGCAGCCGCGTTGCATGGGAGAATGTGAAAAGTGTTCATATGTAGTAAATACCTGAGAAATCCGTCCTTTTTCGGCATTTGTTATCGAATCGACTTAAAGCCAGATCGTCACATTTTCCGCTCTTCTGTCTCAAACGGATACATCTATCGTCTGCAAAGCTATGTCGCGTGCTGTGGTTTGCGTAGACACTAAAAGTACCATAGAAGAACCCAGATGAAGCTTCTAAGATGATGTAGTAGCCAGTAAGTAGTAGTACAATTGAAGTTTTAGGTATCGATTATTGAATTTTTACCCTTCTTTGGTGCCTTGGATATGAGCTAGGAACTTAAGATATTGCATGAAAGGAGGACTAGCAGCCGAGTTGCACGGGAGAATGTGAAAAGTGTTCATATTTAATAAAAACCTGAGAAATCCGTCCTTTTTCGTCATTTGTTATCGAATCGACTTAAAGCCAGATCGTCACATTGGCCATCTCCTCTCTGAAACGGTAGTACTTATCGTCTGCAAAGCTATTTCACGAGCTGCGGTATGCGGAGACACTAAAAGCACCATAGTAGAACACAGATGAAGCTTCTAAGTTGATGTAATAGCCATTAAGAAGTAGTACATTTCAAGTTTTAATTATCGATTGTTGACTTTTTACCCTTCTTTGGTGCATTGGATATGAGCTAGAAACTTCAGATTTTGCATGGAAGGAGGGCTAGCAGCCGCGTTGCACGAGAGAATGTGGAAAGTGTTCATATGTAGTTAAAACCTGAGAAATCCGTCCGTTTTCGTCATTTGTTATCGAATCGACTTAAAGCCAGATCGTCACATTGGCCGCTCTTCTGTCTGAAACGGTTACGTTTATCGACTGCAAAGCTATGTCGCGTGCTGCGGAATGCGGAGACACTAAAAGAATTTTAGTAGAACACAGATTAAGCTTCTAAGTTGATGTAATAGCCAGTAAGAAGTACTACAATTCAAGTTTTAGTTATCGATTATTGACTTTTTACCCTTCTTTGATCCCTTGGACATGAGCTACGACCTTAAGATTTTGCATGAAAGAGCACTAGCAGCCGCGTTGCATGGGAGAATGTGAAAAGTGTTCATATGTAGTAAAAACCTGAGAAATCCGTCCGTTTTCGTCATTTGTTATCGAATCGACTTAAATCCAGATCGTCACATTGGCCGCTATTCTGTCTGAAACGGTTACGTTTATAGACTGCAAAGCTATGTCGCGTGCTGCGGAATGCGGAGACACTAAAAGTACCATAGAAGAACACAGATGAAGCTTCTAAGATGATGTAATAGACAGTAAGGAGTAGTACAATTGAAGTTTTAGGTATCGATTATTGACTTTTTACCCTTCTTTGGTGCCTTGGACATGAGCTAGGAACTTAAGATATTGCATGAAAGGAGGACTAGCAGCCGAGTTGCACGGGAGAATATGAAAAGTGTTCATATTTAGTAAAAACCTGAGAAATCCATCCTTTTTCGTCATTTGTTATCGAATCGACTTAAAGCCAGATCGTCACATTGGCCGCTCTTCTGTCTGAAACGGATACATTTATCGTCTGCAAAGCTATGTCGCGTGCTGCGGTATGCGGAGACACTAAAAGCACTTTAGTAGAGCACAGATTAAGCTTCTAAGTTGATGTAATAGCCAGTAAGAAGTACTACAATTCAAGTTTTAGTTATCGATTATTGACTTTTTACCCTTCTTTGATCCCTTGGACATGAGCTACGAACTTAAGATTTTGCATGAAAGGAGCACTAGCAGCCGCGTTGCACGGGAGAATGTGAAAAGTGTTCATATGTAGTAAAAACCTGAGAAATCCGTCCTTTTTCGGCATTTGTTATCGAATCGACTTAAAGCCAGATCGTCACATTGGCCGCTCTTCTGTCTCAAACGGATACATTTATTGTCTGCAAAGCTATGTCGCCTGTTGTGGTTTCCGTAGACACTAAAAGTACCATAGAAGAACACAGATGAAGCTTCTAAGATGATGTAATAGCCAGTAAGGAGTAGTACAATTGAAGTTTTAGGTATCGATTATTGACTTTTTACCCTTCTTTGGTGCCTTGGACATGAGCTAGGAACTTAAGATATTGCATGAAAGGAGGACTAGCAGCCGAGTTCCACGGGAAAATGTGAAAAGTGTTCATATTTAGTAAAAACCTGAGAAATCCGTCCTTTTTCGTCATTTGTTATCGAATAGACTTAAAGCCAGATCGTCACATTGGCCGCTCTTCTGTCTGAAACGGATACATTTATCGTCTGCAAAGCTATGTCGCGTGCTGCGGTATGCGGAGACACTAAAAGCACTTTAGTAGAACACAGATTAAGCTTCTAGGTTGATGTAATAGCCAGTAAGAAGTACTACAATTCAAGTTTTAGTATCAATTATTGACTTTTTACCCTTCTTTAGTGCCTTGGACATGAGCTAGGGACTTATGATTTTGCATGAAAGGAGGACTAGCAGCCGCGTTGCACGGGAGAATGTGAAAAGTGTTCATATGTAGTAAAAACCTGAGAAATCCGTCCGTTTTCGGCATTTGTTATCGAATTGACTTAAAGCCAGAGCGTCACATTGGCCGCTCTTCTGACTGAAATGGATACATTTATCGTCTGCAAACCTATGTCACATGCTGTGGTATGCGGAGACACTAAAAGCACCATAGTCGAACACAGATGAAGCTTCTAAGTTGATGTAATAGCCAGTAAGAAGTAGTACAACTCAGGTTTTAGGTATCGATTATTGACTTTTTTGCTGGCGTTGGTGCCTTGGACATAAGCTAGGACCTTAAGATTCTGCATGAAAGGAGGACTAGCAGCCGAGTTGCATGGGAGAATGTGAAAAGTGTTCTTATGTAGTAAAAACGTGATAAATCCGTGCGTTTTCGTAATTAGTTATCGAATCGACTTAAAGCCAGATCGTCACATTGGCCATCTCCTCTCTGAAACAGTTGTACTTATCGTCTGCAAAGCTATGTCACGAGCTGCGGAATGCGGAGACAATAAAAGCACCATAGTAGTACACAGATGAAACTTCTAAGTTGTTGTAATAGACAATAAAGGAGTAGTACAATTCAAGTTTTAGGTATTGATTGTTGACTTTTTACCCTTCTTTGGTGCCTTTGACTTGAGCTAGTAACTTAAGATATTGCATGAAACGAAGACCCAGCAGCCGAGTTGCTTGGGAGTATGTGAAAATTGTTCATATGTAGTAAAAACCTGAAAAATCCGTCCGTTTTCGTCATTTGTTATCGAATCGACTTAAAGCCAGATCATCAGATTGGCCGCTCTTCTGTCTGAAACGGATACATTTATCGTCTGCAAAGCTATGTCGCGTGCTGCGGTATGCGGAGACACTAAAAGCACCATAGGTGAACACAGATGAAGCTTCTAAGTTGATGTAATAGCCAGTAAGAAGTAGTAGAATTCAAGTTTTGGGTATCGATTATTGACTTTTTACCCTTCTTTGGTGCCTTGGACTTGAGCTAGGAACTTAAGATATTGCATGAAAGGAGGACTAGCAGCCGAGTTGCGCGGGAGAATGTGCAAAGTGTTCATATGTAGTAAAAACCTGAGAAATCCGTCCGTTTTCGACATTTGTTATCGAATCGACTTAAAGCCAGATCGTCACATTGGCCGCTCTTCTGTCTGAAACGGTTACGTTTATCGACTGCAAAGCTCTGTCGTGTGCTGCGGTATGCGGAGACACTAAAAGCACTTTAGTAGAACACAGATTAAGCTTCTAAGTTGATGTAATAGCCAGTAAGAAGTAGTAGAATTCAAGTTTTAGGTATCGATTATTGACTTTTTACCCTTCTTTGGTGCCTTGGACATGAGCTAGGAACTTAAGATATTGCATGAAACGTGGACTAGCAGCCGAGTTGCACGGTAGAATGAGAAAAGTGTTCCTATGTAGGAAAAACCTGAGAAATCCGTCCTTTTTCGTCATTTGTTATCTAGTTGACTTAAAGCTAGATCGTCACATTGGCCGCCCTTCTGTCTGGAACGGTTACATTTATCGTCTGCAAAGCTATGTCGCGTGCTGCGGTATGCGGAGACACAAAAAGCACCATAGTAGAAAACAGATGAAGCTTCTAAGTTGATGTAATAGCCAGTAAGAAGTAGTACAACTCAGGTTTTAGGTATCGATTATTGACTTTTTTGCTGGCTTTGGTGCCTTGGACATGAGCTAGGACCTTAAGATTCAGCATGAAGGGAGGACTAGCAGCCGAGTTGCACGGGGGAATGTGAAAAGTGTTCATATGTAGTATAAACCTGATAAATCCGTCCGTTTTCGTCATAGGTTATCCAATCGACTTAAAGCCAGATCGTCACATTGGCCGCTATTGTCTCTGAAACGGTTGTACTTATCGTCTGCAAAGCTATGTCGCGTGCTGCGGTATGCGGAGACACAAAAATTCACCATAGTAGAACACAGATGAAGTTCCTAAGTTGATGTTATAGCTAGTAAGAAGTAGAACAATTCAAGTTTTAGGTATCGATTAATGACTTTTTACCCTTCTTTAGTGCCTTGAACATGAGCTAGGGACTTATGATTTTGCATGAAAGGAGGACTAGCAGCCGCGTTGCATGGGAGAATGTGAAAAGTTTTCGTATGTAGGAAAAACCTGAGAAATCCGTCCGTTTTCGTCATTTGTTATCGAGCCGACTTAAAGCCAGATCGTTACCTTGGCCGCTCTTCTGTCTGAAACGGTTACATTTATCGTCTGCAAAGCTATGTCGCGTGCTGCGGTATGCGGAGACACTAAAAGCACCATAGTAGAACACAGATGAAGCTTCTAAGTTGATGTAATAGCCAGTAAGAAGTAGTACAACTCAGGTTTTAGGTATCGATTATTGACTTTTTAGCCGGCTTTGGTGCCTTGGACATGAGCTAGGACCTTAAGATTTTGCATGAAAGGATGACTAGCAGCCACGTTGCACGTGAGAATGTGAAAAGGTCTCATATGTAGTAAAAACCTGAGAAATCCGTCCTTTTTCGTCATTTGTTATCGAATCGACTTAAAGCCAGATCGTCACATTGGCAGCTCTTGTCTCTGAAACGGTTGTACTTATCGTCTGCAAAGCTATGTCGCGTGCTGCGGTATGCGGAAAAAATAAAAACACCATAGTAGAACACAGATGAAGCATCTAAGTTGATGTAATAACCAGTAAGAAGTACTACAATTCAAGTTTTATGTACCGATTATTGACATTTAGCTGGCTTTGGTGTCTTGGACATGAGCTAGGACCTTAAGATTTTGCATGAAAGGAGCACTAGCAGCCGCGTTGCACGCGAGAATGTGAAAAGTGTTCATATGTAGTAAAAACCTGAGAAATCCGTCCGTTTTCGTCATTTGTTATCGAATCGACTTAAAGCCCGATCGTCACATTGGCCGCTCTTCTCTCTAAAATGGTTGTACTTATCGTCTGAAAAGGTATGTCGCGTGCTGCGGTATGCCGAGACACTAAAAACACCATAGTAGAACACAGATGAAGCTTCTAAGTTGATGTAATAGGCAGTAAGAAGTACTACAATTCAAGTTTTACGTATCGATTATTGACTTTTTAGCTGGCTTTGGTGCCTTGGACATGAGCTAGGACCTTAAGATTTTGAATGAAAGGAGCACTAGCAGCCGTGTTGCACGCGAGAATGTGAAAAGTATTCATATGTAGTAAAAACCTGAGAAATCCGTCCGTTTTCGTCATTTGTTATCCAATCGACTTAAAGCCAGATCGTCACATTGGCCGCTCTTCTGTCTGAAAAGGGATACATTTATCGTCTGAAAAGCTATGTCGCTTGCTGCGGTATGCGGAGACACTAAAAGTACCATAGAACAGCACAGATGAAGCTTCTAAGTTGATGTAATAGCCAGTACGATGTAGTACAATTCAAGTTTTAGGTGTCGATTATTGACTTTTTACCCTTCTTTGGTGCCTTGGACATGAGCTAGGAACGTAAGATATTGCATGAAACGTGGAGTAGCAGCCGAGTTGCACGGGAGAATGTGAAAGGTGTTCATGTGTAGTAGAAACCTGAGAAATCCGTACGTTTTCGTCATTTGTTATCGAATCGACTTAAGGCCCGATCGTCACATTTGCCGCTCTTCTGTCTGAAACGGTTACGTTTATTGTCTGTAAAGCTATGTCGCGTGCTGCGGTATGCGGAGGCACTAAAAGCACCATAGTAGAACACAGATGAAGCTTCTAAGTGGATGTAATAGCCAGTAAGAAGTAGTACAATTCAAGTTTTAAGTATCGATTATTCACTTTTTACCCTTCTTTGGTGCATTGGACATGAGCTAGGAACTTCAGTTTTTGCATGGAAGGAGGACTAGCAGCCGCGTTGCACGGGAGTATGTGAAAAGTGTTCATATGTAGTAAAAACCTGAGTAATCCGTCCGTTTTCGTCATTTGTTATCGAATCGACTTAAAGCCAGATCGTCACATTGGCCGCACTTCTGTCTGAAACGGTTAAATTTATCGTCTGCAAAGCTATGTCGGGTGCTGCGGTATGCGGAGACACTAAAAGCACCATAGTAGAACACAGATGAAGCTTCTAAGTTGATGTAATAGCCAGTAAGAAGTAGTAGAATTCAAGTTTTAGGTATCGATTATTGACTTTTTACCCTTCTTTGGTGCCTTGGACATGAGCTATGAACTTATGATTTTGCATGAAAGGAGCACTAGCAGCCGCGTTGAACGGGAGAATGTGAAAAGTGTTCATATGCACAAAAAACCTGAGAAATCCGTCCGTTTTCGTCCTTTGTTATCGAATCGACTTAAAGACAGATCGTCACATTGGCCGCTCTTGTGTCTGAAACGGTTACATTTATAGTCTGCAAAGCTATGTCGCGTGCTGCGGTATGCGAAGACACAAAAATGCACCATAGTAGAACACAGATGAAGCTCCTAAGTTGATGCAATAGCTAATAAGAAGTAGTACAATTCAAGTTTAGGGTATCGATTATTGACTTTTTACCCTTCTTTGGTGCCTTGGACATGAGCTATATACTTATGACTTTGCAAGAAAGGAGGACTAGCAGCCGCGTTGCATGGGAGAATGTGAAAAGTGTTCATATGTAGTAAATACCTGAGAAATCCGTCCTTTTTCGGCATTTGTTATCGAATCGACTTAAAGCCAGATCGTCACATTTTCCGCTCTTCTGTCTCAAACGGATACATCTATCGTCTGCAAAGCTATGTCGCGTGCTGTGGTTTGCGTAGACACTAAAAGTACCATAGAAGAACTCAGATGAAGCTTCTAAGATGATGTAGTAGCCAGTAAGGAGTAGTACAATTGAAGTTTTAGGTATCGATTATTGAATTTTTACCCTTCTTTGGTGCCTTGGATATGAGCTAGGAACTTAAGATATTGCATGAAAGGAGGACTAGCAGCCGAGTTGCACGGGAGAATGTGAAAAGTGTTCATATTTAATAAAAACCTGAGAAATCCGTCCTTTTTCGTCATTTGTTATCGAATCGACTTAAAGCCAGATCGTCACATTGGCCATCTCCTCTCTGAAACGGTAGTACTTATCGTCTGCAAAGCTATTTCACGAGCTGCGGTATGCGGAGACACTAAAAGCACCATAGTAGAACACAGATGAAGCTTCTAAGTTGATGTAATAGCCAGTAAGAAGTAGTACAACTCAGGTTTTAGGTATCGATAATTGACTTTTTTGCTGGCTTTGGTGCCTTGGACATGACCTAGGACCTTAAGATTCTTTATGAAAGGAGGACTAGCAGCCGAGTTGCACGGGAGAATGTGAGAGGTGTTCATATTTAATAAAAACCTGAGAAATCCGTCCTTTTTCGTCATTTGTTATCGAATCGACTTAAAGCCAGATCGTCACATTGGCCATCTCCTCTCTGAAACAGTAGTACTTATCGTCTGCAAAGCTATTTCACGAGCTGCGGTATGCGGAGACACTAAAAGCACCATAGTAGAACACAGATGAAGCTTCTAAGTTGATGTAATAGCCATTAAGGAGTAGTACATTTCAAGTTTTAATTATCGATTGTTGACTTTTTACCCTTCTTTGGTGCATTGGATATGAGCTAGAAACTTCAGATTTTGCATGGAAGGAGGGCTAGCAGCCGCGTTGCACGAGAGAATGTGGAAAGTGTTCATATGTAGTTAAAACCTGAGAAATCCGTCCGTTTTCGTCATTTGTTATCGAATCGACTTAAAGCCAGATCGCACATTGGCCGCTCTTCTGTCTGAAACGGTTACGTTTATCGACTGCAAAGCTATGTCGCGTGCTGCGGAATGCGGAGACACTAAAAGAATTTTAGTAGAACACAGATTAAGCTTCTAGGTTGATGTAATAGCCAGTAAGAAGTACTACAATTCAAGTTTTAGTTATCGATTATTGACTTTTTACCCTTCTTTGATCCCTTGGACATGAGCTACGACCTTAAGATTTTGCATGAAAGAGCACTAGCAGCCGCGTTGCATGGGAGAATGTGAAAAGTGTTCATATGTAGTAAAAACCTGAGAAATCCGTCCGTTTTCGTCATTTGTTATCGAATCGACTTAAATCCAGATCGTCACATTGGCCGCTATTCTGTCTGAAACGGTTACGTTTATAGACTGCAAAGCTATGTCGCGTGCTGCGGAATGCGGAGACACTAAAAGTACCATAGAAGAACACAGATGAAGCTTCTAAGATGATGTAATAGACAGTAAGGAGTTGTACAATTGAAGTTTTAGGTATCGATTATTGACTTTTTACCCTTCTTTGGTGCCTTGGACATGAGCTAGGAACTTAAGATATTGCATGAAAGGAGGACTAGCAGCCGAGTTGCACGGGAGAATATGAAAAGTGTTCATATTTAGTAAAAACCTGAGAAATCCATCCTTTTTCGTCATTTGTTATCGAATCGACTTAAAGCCAGATCGTCACATTGGCCGCTCTTCTGTCTGAAACGGATACATTTATCGTCTGCAAAGCTATGTCGCGTGCTGCGGTATGCGGAGACACTAAAAGCACTTTATTAGAGCACAGATTAAGCTTCTAAGTTGATGTAATAGCCAGTAAGAAGTACTACAATTCAAGTTTTAGTTATCGATTATTGACTTTTTACCCTTCTTTGATCCCTTGGACATGAGCTACGAACTTAAGATTTTGCATGAAAGGAGCACTAGCAGCCGCGTTGCACGGGAGAATGTGAAAAGTGTTCATATGTAGTAAAAACCTGAGAAATCCGTCCTTTTTCGGCATTTGTTATCGAATCGACTTAAAGCCAGATCGTCACATTGGCCGCTCTTCTGTCTCAAACGGATACATTTATTGTCTGCAAAGCTATGTCGCCTGTTGTGGTTTCCGTAGACACTAAAAGTACCATAGAAGAACACAGATGAAGCTTCTAAGATGATGTAATAGCCAGTAAGGAGTAGTACAATTGAAGTTTTAGGTATCGATTATTGACTTTTTACCCTTCTTTGGTGCCTTGGACATGAGCTAGAAACTTAAGATATTGCATGAAAGGAGGACTAGCAGCCGAGTTCCACGGGAAAATGTGAAAAGTGTTCATATTTAGTAAAAACCTGAGAAATCCGTCCTTTTTCGTCATTTGTTATCGAATAGACTTAAAGCCAGATCGTCACATTGGCCGCTCTTCTGTCTGAAACGGATACATTTATCGTCTGCAAAGCTATGTCGCGTGCTGCGGTATGCGGAGACACTAAAAGCACTTTAGTAGAACACAGATTAAGCTTCTAGGTTGATGTAATAGCCAGTAAGAAGTACTACAATTCAAGTTTTAGTATCAATTATTGACTTTTTACCCTTCTTTAGTGCCTTGGACATGAGCTAGGGACTTATGATTTTGCATGAAAGGAGGACTAGCAGCCGCGTTGCACGGGAGAATGTGAAAAGTGTTCTTATGTAGTAAAAACGTGATAAATCCGTACGTTTTCGTAATTAGTTATCGAATCGACTTAAAGCCAGATCGTCACATTGGCCATCTCCTCTCTGAAACAGTTGTACTTATCGTCTGCAAAGCTATGTCACGAGCTGCGGTATGCGGAGACAATAATAGCACCATAGTAGTACACAGATGAAACTTCTAAGTTGTTGTAATAGACAATAAAGGAGTAGTACAATTCAAGTTTTAGGTATTGATTGTTGACTTTTTACCCTTCTTTGGTGCCTTTGACTTGAGCTAGGAACTTAAGATATTGCATGAAACGAAGACCCAGCAGCCGAGTTGCTTGGGAGTATGTGAAAATTGTTCATATGTAGTAAAAACCTGAAAAATCCGTCCGTTTTCGTCATTTGTTATCGAATCGACTTAAAGCCAGATCATCAGATTGGCCGCTCTTCTGTCTGAAACGGATACATTTATCGTCTGCAAAGCTATGTCGCGTGCTGCGGTATGCGGAGACACTAAAAGCACCATAGGTGAACACAGATGAAGCTTCTAAGTTGATGTAATAGCCAGTAAGAAGTAGTAGAATTCAAGTTTTAGGTATCGATTATTGACTTTTTACCCTTCTTTGGTGCCTTGGACTTGAGCTAGGAACTTAAGATTTTGCATGAACGGAGCTCTAGCAGCCGCGTTGCACGGGAGAATGTGAAAAGTTTTCATATGTAGTAAAAACCTGAGAAATCCGTCAGTTTTCGGCATTTGTTATCGAATCGACTTAAAGCCAGATCGCCACATTGGCCGCTCTTCTGTCTGAAACGGATACATCTATCGTCTGCAAAGCTATGTCGCATGCTGTGGTTTGCGTAGACACTAAAAGTACCATAGAAGAACTCAGATGAAGCTTCTAAGATGATTTAGTAGCCAATAAGGAGTAGTACAATTGAAATTTTAGGTATCGATTATTGACTTTTTACCCTTCTTTGGTGCCTTGGACATGAGCTAGCAACTGAAGATATTGCATGAAAGGAGGACTAGCAGCCGAGTTGCACGGTAGAATGTGTTCATATTTAATAAAAACCTGAGAAATCTGTCCTTTTTCGTCATTTGTTATCGAATCGACTTAAAGCCAGATCGTCACATTGGCCATCTCCTCTCTGAAACAGTAGTGCTTATCGTCTGCAAAGCTATTTCACGAGCTGCGGTATGCGGAGACACCAAAAGCACCATAGTAGAACACAGATGAAGCTTCTAAGTTGATGTAATACCCAGTAAGAAGTAGTACAACTCAGGTTTTAGGTATCGATTATTGACTTTTTTGCTGGCTTTGGTGCCTTGGACATGACCTAGGACCTTAAGATTCTTTATGAAAGGAGGACTAGCAGCCGAGTTGCACGGGAGAATGTGAAAAGTGTTCTTATGTAGTAAAAACGTGATAAATCCGTCCGTTTTCGTAATTTGTTATCGAATCGACTTAAAGGCAGATCATCACATTGGCCATCTCCTCTCTGAAACAGTTGTACTTATCGTCTGCAAAGCTATGTCAGGAGCTGCGGTATGCGGAGACAATAAAAGCACCATAGTAGTACACAGATGAAGCTTCTAAGTTGATGTAATAGCCATTAAGAAGTAGTACATTTCAAGTTTTAATTATCGATTGTTGACTTTTTACCCTTCTTTGGTGCATTGGACATGAGCTAGGAACTTCAGATTTTGAATGGAAGGAGGGCTAGCAGCCGCGTTGCACGGGAGAATGTGGAAAGTGTTCATATGTAGTTAAAACTTGAGAAATCCGTCCGTTTTCGTCATTCGTTATCGAATCGACTTAAAGCCAGATCGTCACATTGGCCGCTCTTCTGTCTGAAACGGTTACGTTTATCGACTGCAAAGCTATGTCGCGTGCTGCGGAATGCGGAGACACTAAAAGCATTTTAGTAGAACACAGATTAAGCTTCTAAGTTGATGTAATAGCCAGTAAGAAGTACTACAATTCAAGTTTTAGTTATCGATTATTGACTTTTTAGCCGGCTTTGGTGACTTGAACATTACCTAGGACTTTAAGATTCTGCATGAAAGGAGGACTAGCAGCCGAGTTGCACGAGAGAATGTGAAAAGTGTTCATATGTAGTAAAAACCTGAGAAATCCGTCCGTTTTCGTCATTTGTTATCGAAACGACTTAAGCCAGATCGTCACAATGACCGCTCTTCTCTCTGAAACAGTTGTACTTATCGTCTGCAAAGCTATGTCGCGCGCTGCGGTATGCGAAGACACTAAAAGCACCAAAGTAGAACACAGATGAAGCTTCTAAGTTGATGTAATAGCCAGTAAGAAGTAGCACAATTCTAGTTTTAGGTATCGATTATTGACTTTTTAGGTGGCTCTTTTGCCTTGGACATGGGCTAGGACCGAAAGATTCTGCTTGAAAGGAGGACTAGCAGCCGAGTTGCATGGGGGAATCTGAAAAGTGTTCATATGTAGTAAAAATCTGAGAAATCTGTCCGCTTTCGTCATTTGTTATGGAATCGACTTAAAGACAGATCGCCACATTAGCCGCTCTTCTGTCTGAAACGGTTACATTTATCATCTGCAAAGCTATGTCGCGTGCTGCGGTATGCGGAGACACTAAAAGCACCATAGTAGACCACAGATGAAGCTTCCAAGTTGATGTAATAGCCAGTAAGGTGTAGTAGAATTCAAGTTTTAGGTATCGATTATTGACTTGTTAGCTGGCTTTGGTGCCTTGGACATGAGCTAGGACCTTAAGATTCTGCATGAAAGGAGGATTAGCAGCCGAGTTGCATGGGAGAATGTGAAAAGTGTTCATATGTAGTAAAAACTTGAGAAATCCGACAGTTTTCGTCATTTGTTATCGAATCGACTTAAAGCCAGATCATCACATTGGCCGCTATTCTGTCTGAAACGGTTACATTTATCGTCTGCAAAGCTATGTCGCGTGCTGCGGTATGCGGAGACACCAGAAGCACCATAGTAGACCACAGATGACGCTTCTGGGTTGTTGTAATAGCCAGTAAGATGTAGTAGAATTCAAGTTTTAGGTATCGATTATTGACTTGTTAGCTGGCTTTGGTGCCTTGGACATGAGCTAGGACCTTAAGATTCTGCATGAAAGGAGGATTAGCAGCCGAGTTGCATGGGAGAATGTGAAAAGTGTTCATATGTAGTAAAAACTTGAGAAATCCGTCAGTTTTCGTCATTTGTTATCGAATCGACTTAAAGCCAGATCGTCACATTGGCCGCTCTTCTGTCTGAAACGATTACATTTATCGTCTGCAAAGCTAAGTCGCGTGCTGCGGTATGCGGAGACACTAAAAGCACCGTAGTAGAACACAGATGACGCTTCTAAGTTGATGTAATAGCTAGTAAGAAGTGGTACAATTCAAGTTTTAGGTATCGATTACTGACCTTTTACCCTTCTTTGGTGCCTTGGACAAGAGCTAGGATCTTAAGATTTTGCATGAAAGGAGGACTAGCAGCCGCGTGGCACGGGAGAATGTGAAAAGAGTTCATATGTAGTAAAAACCTGAGAAATACGTCCGTTTTCGTCATTTGTTATGGAATCGACTTAAAGCCAGATCGACACATTGGCCGCTCTTCTCTCTATAAAGGTTGTAATTATCGTCTGCAAAGCTACGTCGCGTGCTGCGGCATGCGGAGACACTAAAAGCACCATAGTAGAAGACAGATGAAGCTTCTAAGTTGATATAATAGCCAGTAAGAAGTAGTACAATTCAAGTTTTAAGTATCGATTATTGGATTTGTACCCTTCTTTGGTGCCTTGGACATGAGCTAGGAACTTAAGATTTTGCATGAAATGAGGACTAGCCGCCGCGTTGCACGGGAGAATGTGAAAAGTGTTCATATGTAGTAAAAACCTAAGAAATCCGTCCGTTTCGTCGTTTGTTATCGAAATGACTTAAAGCCAGATTGTCACATTGGCCGCTCTTCTGTCTGAAACGGTTACATTTATCGTCTGCAAAGCTATGTCGCGTGCTGCGTATGCGGAGACACTAAAAGAACCATAGTAGAACACAGATGAAGCTCCTGAGTCGATGTAATAGCCAGTGAGAGGTAGTACAATTCAAGTTTTAAATATGGATTATTGACTTTTTACCCTTGTTTGGTGCCTTGGACATGAGCTAGGAACTTAACATTTTGCATGAAAGGAGGACTAGCGGCTGCGTTGCACAGGCGAATGTGAATAGTGTTCATATGTAGTAAAAACCTGAGAAATCCGTCCGTGTTCGTCATTTGTTATCGAATCGACTTAAAGCCAGATCGTCACATTGGCCGTTCTTCTCTCTGAAACGGTTGTACTTATCGTCTGCAAAGCTATGTCGCGTGCTGCGGTATGCGGGGACACTAAAAGCACCATAGTAGAACGCAGATGAATCTGCTTAGTTGATTGCAATAGCCAGTAAGAAATAGTACTATTCAAGTATTAGGTATCGATTATTGACTTTTTAGCTGGCTTTGGTGCCTTGGACATTACCTAGGACTTTAAGATTCTGCATGAAAGGAGGACTAGCAGCCGAGTTGCACGAGAGAATGTGAAAAGTGTTCATATGTAGTAAAAACCTGAGAAATCCGTCCGTTTTCGTCATTTGTTATAGAATCGACTTAAAGCCAGATGGTCACATTAGCCGCTCTTCTGTCCGAAACGGTTCCATTTATCGTCTGCAAAGCTATGTCGCGTGCTGCGGTATGCGGAGACACTAAAAGCACCATAGTAGAACACAGATGAAGCTTCTAAGTTGATGTAATAGCCAGTAAGAAGTAGTACAATTCAAGTTTTAGTTACCGATTATTGACTTTTTATCCGGCTTTGGTGACTTGGACATTACCTAGGACTTTAAGATTCTGCATGAAAGGAGGACTAGCAGCCGAGTTGCACGAGAGAATGTGAAAAGTGTTCATATGTAGTAAAAACCTGAGAAATCCGTCCGTTTTCGTCATTTGTTATCGAAACGACTTAAGCCAGATCGTCACAATGACCGCTCTTCTCTCTGACACAGTTGTACTTATCGTCTGCAAAGCTATGTCGCGCGCTGCGGTATGCGAAGACACTAAAAGCACCAAAGTAGAACACAGATGAAGCTTCTAAGTTGATGTAATAGCCAGTAAGAAGTAGCACAATTCTAGTTTTAGGTATCGATTATTGACTTTTTAGCTGGCTTTTTTACCTTGGACATGAGCTAGGACCGAAAGATTCTGCTTGAAAGGAGGACTAGCAGCCGAGTTGCATGGGGGAATCTGAAAAGTGTTCATATGTAGTAAAAACCAGAGAAATCTGTCCGCTTTCGTCATTTGTTATCGAATCGACTTAAAGACAGATCGCCACATTAGCCGCTCTTCTGTCTGAAACGGTTACATTTATCATCTGCAAAGCTATGTCGCGTGCTGCGGTATGCGGAGACACTAAAAGCACCATAGTAGACCACAGATGAAGCTTCCAAGTTGATGTAATAGCCAGTAAGGTGTAGTAGAATTCAAGTTTTAGGTATCGATTATTGACTTGTTAGCTGGCTTTGGTGCCTTGGACATGAGCTAGGACCTTAAGATTCTGCATGAAAGGAGGATTAGCAGCCGAGTTGCATGGGAGAATGTGAAAAGTGTTCATATGTAGTAAAAACTTGAGAAATCCGACAGTTTTCGTCATTTGTTATCGAATCGACTTAAAGCCAGATCATCACATTGGCCGCTATTCTGTCTGAAACGGTTACATTTATCGTCTGCAAAGCTATGTCGCGTGCTGCGGTATGCGGAGACACTAGAAGCACCATAGTAGACCACAGATGACGCTTCTGGGTTGTTGTAATAGCCAGTAAGATGTAGTAGAATTCAAGTTTTAGGTATCGATTATTGACTTGTTAGCTGGCTTTGGTGCCTTGGACATGAGCTAGGACCTTAAGATTCTGCATGAAAGGAGGATTAGCAGCCGAGTTGCATGGGAGAATGTGAAAAGTGTTCATATGTAGTAAAAACTTGAGAAATCCGTCAGTTTTCGTCATTTGTTATCGAATCGACTTAAAGCCAGATCGTCACATTGGCCGCTCTTCTGTCTGAAACGATTACATTTATCGTCTGCAAAGCTAAGTCGCGTGCTGCGGTATGCGGAGACACTAAAAGCACCGTAGTAGAACACAGATGACGCTTCTAAGTTGATGTAATAGCTAGTAAGAAATGGTACAATTCAAGTTTTAGGTATCGATTACTGACCTTTTACCCTTCTTTGGTGCCTTGGACAAGAGCTAGGATCTTAAGATTTTGCATGAAAGGAGGACTAGCAGCCGCGTGGCACGGGAGAATGTGAAAAGAGTTCATATGTAGTAAAAACCTGAGAAATACGTCCGTTTTCGTCATTTGTTATGGAATCGACTTAAAGCCAGATCGACACATTGGCCGCTCTTCTCTCTATAAAGGTTGTAATTATCGTCTGCAAAGCTACGTCGCGTGCTGCGGCATGCGGAGACACTAAAAGCACCATAGTAGAAGACAGATGAAGCTTCTAAGTTGATATAATAGCCAGTAAGAAGTAGTACAATTCAAGTTTTAAGTATCGATTATTGGATTTGTACCCTTATTTGGTGCCTTGGACATGAGCTAGGAACTTAATATTTTGCATGAAATGAGGACTAGCCGCCGCGTTGCACGGGAGAATGTGAAAAGTGTTCATATGTAGTAAAAACCTAAGAAATCCGTCCGTTTCGTCGTTTGTTATTGAAATGACTTAAAGCCAGATTGTCACATTGGCCGCTCTTCTGTCTGAAACGGTTACATTTATCGTCTGCAAAGCTATGTCGCGTGCTGCGGTATGCGGAGACACTAAAAGAACCATAGTAGAACACAGATGAAGCTCCTGAGTCGATGTAATAGCCAGTGAGAGGTAGTACAATTCAAGTTTTAAATATGGATTATTGACTTTTTACCCTTGTTTGGTGCCTTGGACATGAGCTAGGAACTTAACATTTTGCATGAAAGGAGGACTAGCGGCTGCGTTGCACAGGCGAATGTGAATAGTGTTCATATGTAGTAAAAACCTGAGAAATCCGTCCGTGTTCGTCATTTGTTATCGAATCGACTTAAAGCCAGATCGTCACATTGGCCGTTCTTCTCTCTGAAACGGTTGTACTTATCGTCTGCAAAGCTATGTCGCGTGCTGCGGTATGCGGGGACACTAAAAGCACCATAGTAGAACGCAGATGAATCTGCTTAGTTGATTGCAATAGCCAGTAAGAAATAGTACTATTCAAGTATTAGGTATCGATTATTGACTATTTAGCTGGCTTTGGTGCCTTGGACATTACCTAGGACTTTAAGATTCTGCATGAAAGGAGGACTAGCAGCCGAGTTGCACGAGAGAATGTGAAAAGTGTTCATATGTAGTAAAAACCTGAGAAATCCGTCCGTTTTCGTCATTTGTTATCGAAACGACTTAAGCCAGATCGTCACAATGACCGCTCTTCTCTCTGAAACAGTTGTACTTATCGTCTGCAAAGCTATGTCGCGCGCTGCGGTATGCGGAGACACTAAAAGAACTTTAGTAGAACACAGATTAAGCTTCTAAGTTGATGTAATAGCCAGTAAGAAGTAGCACAATTCTAGTTTTAGGTAGCGATTATTGACTTTTTACCCTTCTTTGGTGCCTTGGACTTGAGCTAGGAACTTAAGATATTGCATGAAAGGAGGACTTGCAGCCGAGTTGCACGGGAGAATGTGAAAAGTGTTCATATGTAGTAAAAACCTGAGAAATCCGTCCGTATTCGTCATTTGTTATCGAATCGACTTAAAGCCAGATCGTCACATTGGCCGCTCTTCTGTCTGAAACGGTTACGTTTATCCACTGCAAAGCTATGTCGCGTGCTGCGGTATGCGGAGACACTAAAAGAACTTTAGTAGAACACAGATTAAGCTTCTAAGTTGATGTAATAGCCAGTAAGAAGTACTACAATTCAAGTTTTAGTTATCGGTTATTGTCATTCTACCCTTCTTTGATCCCTTGGACATGAGCTTCCAACTTAAGATAATGCATGAAAGGAGCACTAGCAGCCGCGTTGCACGGGAGAATGTGAAAAGAGTTCATATGTAGTAAAAACCTGAGAAATACGTCCGTTTTCGTCATTTGTTATGGAATCGACTTAAAGCCAGATCGACACATTGGCCGCTCTTCTCTCTATAAAGGTTGTAATTATCGTCTGCAAAGCTACGTCGCGTGCTGCGGCATGCGGAGACACTAAAAGCACCATAGTAGAAGACAGATGAAGCTTCTAAGTTGATATAATAGCCAGTAAGAAGTAGTACAATTCAAGTTTTAAGTATCGATTATTGGATTTGTACCCTTATTTGGTGCCTTGGACATGAGCTAGGAACTTAAGATTTTGCATGAAATGAGGACTAGCCGCCGCGTTGCACGGGAGAATGTGAAAAGTGTTCATATGTAGTAAAAACCTAAGAAATCCGTCCGTTTCGTCGTTTGTTATTGAAATGACTTAAAGCCAGATTGTCACATTGGCCGCTCTTCTGTCTGAAACGGTTACATTTATCGTCTGCAAAGCTATGTCGCGTGCTGCGGTATGCGGAGACACTAAAAGAACCATAGTAGAACACAGATGAAGCTCCTGAGTCGATGTAATAGCCAGTGAGAGGTAGTACAATTCAAGTTTTAAATATGGATTATTGACTTTTTACCCTTGTTTGGTGCCTTGGACATGAGCTAGGAACTTAACATTTTGCATGAAAGGAGGACTAGCGGCTGCGTTGCACAGGCGAATGTGAATAGTGTTCATATGTAGTAAAAACCTGAGAAATCCGTCCGTGTTCGTCATTTGTTATCGAATCGACTTAAAGCCAGATCGTCACATTGGCCGTTCTTCTCTCTGAAACGGTTGTACTTATCGTCTGCAAAGCTATGTCGCGTGCTGCGGTATGCGGGGACACTAAAAGCACCATAGTAGAACGCAGATGAATCTGCTTAGTTGATTGCAATAGCCAGTAAGAAATAGTACTATTCAAGTATTAGGTATCGATTATTGACTATTTAGCTGGCTTTGGTGCCTTGGACATTACCTAGGACTTTAAGATTCTGCATGAAAGGACGACTAGCAGCCGAGTTGCACGAGAGAATGTGAAAAGTGTTCATATGTAGTAAAAACCTGAGAAATCCGTCCGTTTTCGTCATTTGTTATCGAAACGACTTAAGCCAGATCGTCACAATGACCGCTCTTCTCTCTGAAACAGTTGTACTTATCGTCTGCAAAGCTATGTCGCGCGCTGCGGTATGCGGAGACACTAAAAGAACTTTAGTAGAACACAGATTAAGCTTCTAAGTTGATGTAATAGCCAGTAAGAAGTAGCACAATTCTTGTTTTAGGTAGCGATTATTGACTTTTTACCCTTCTTTGGTGCCTTGGACTTGAGCTAGGAACTTAAGATATTGCATGAAAGGAGGACTTGCAGCCGAGTTGCACGGGAGAATGTGAAAAGTGTTCATATGTAGTAAAAACCTGAGAAATCCGTCCGTATTCGTCATTTGTTATCGAATCGACTTAAAGCCAGATCGTCACATTGGCCGCTCTTCTGTCTGAAACGGTTACGTTTATCCACTGCAAAGCTATGTCGCGTGCTGCGGTATGCGGAGACACTAAAAGAACTTTAGTAGAACACAGATTAAGCTTCTAAGTTGATGTAATAGCCAGTAAGAAGTACTACAATTCAAGTTTTAGTTATCGGTTATTGTCATTCTACCCTTCTTTGATCCCTTGGACATGAGCTTCCAACTTAAGATAATGCATGAAAGGAGCACTAGCAGCCGCGTTGCACGGGAGAATGTGAAAAGCGTTCATATGTAGTAAAAACCTGAAAAATCCGTCCGTTTTCGGCATTTGTTATCGAATCGACTTAAAGCCAGATCGTCACATTGGCCGCTCTTCTGTCTCAAACGGATACATTTATCGTCTGCAAAGCTAAGTCGCGTGCTGTGGTTTGCGTAGACACTAAAAGTACCATAGAAGAACACAGATGAAACTTCTAAGATGATGTAATACCCAGTAAGGAGTAGTACAATTGAAGTTTATGTATCGATTATTGACTTTTTACCCTTCTTTGGTGCCTTGGACATGAGCTAGGAACTTAAGATATTGCATGAAAGGAGGACTAGCAGCCGAGTTGCACGGGAGAATGTGAAAAGTGTTCATATTTAGTAAAAACCTGAGAAATCCGTCCTTTTTCGTCATTTGTTATCGAATCGACTTAAAGCCCGATCGACACATTGGCCGCTCTTCTGTCTGAAGCGGATACATTTATCGTCTGCAAAGCTATGTCGCGTGCTGCGGTATGCGGAGACAGTAAAAGCACCATAGTAGAACACAGATGAACCTTCTAAATTGATCTAATAGCCAGTAAGAAGTAGTAGAATTCAAGTTTTAAGTATCGATTATTGGCTTTTTACCCTCCTTTGGTGCCTTGGACATGAGCTAGGAACTTAAGATTTTGCATGAAAGGAGGACTAGCAGCCGCGTTGCACGGGAGAATGTGAAAAGTGTTCATATGTAGTAAAAACCTAAGAAATCTGTCCGTTTCGTCATTTGTTATCGAAATGACTTAAAGCCAGATTCTCACATTGGCCGCTCTTCTGTCTGAAACGGTTACATTTATCGTCTGCAAAGCTACGTCGCGTGCTGCGGTATGCGGAGACACTAAAAGAACCATAGTAGAACACAGATGAAGCACCTGAGTCGATGTAATAGCCAGTGAGAGGTAGTACAATTCAAGTTTTAGATATGGATTATTGAATTATTAACCTTGTTTGGTGCCTTGGACATGAGCTAGGAACTTAACATTTTGCATTAAAGGAGGACTAGCAGCTGCGTTGCACAGGCGAATATGAAAAGTGTTCATATGTAGTAAAAACCTGAGAAATCCGTCCGTGTTCGTAATTTGTTATCGAATCGACTTAAAGCCAGATCGTCACATTGGCCGTTCTTCTCTCTGAAACGGTTGTACTTATCGTCTGCAAAGCTATGTCGCGTGCTGCGGTATGCGGGGACACTAAAAGCACCATAGTAGAACACAGATGAATCTGCTTAGTTGATTGCAATAGCCAGTAAGAAATAGTACTATTCAAGTATTAGGTATCGATTATTGACTTTTTAGCTGGCTTTGGTGCCTTGGACATTACCTAGGACTTTAAGATTCTGCATGAAAGGAGGACTAGCAGCCGAGTTGCTCGAGAGAATGTGAAAAGTGTTCATATGTAGTAAAAACCTGAGAAATCCGTCCGTTTTCGTCATTTGTTATAGAATCGACTTAAAGCCAGATGGTCACATCAGCCGCTCTTCTGTCTGAAACGGTTCCATTTATCGTCTGCAAAGCTATGTCGCGTGCTGCGGTATGCGGAGACACTAAAAGCACCATAGTAGAACACAGATGAAGCTTCTAAGTTGATGTAATAGCCAGTAAGAAGTAGTACAATTCAAGTTTTAGTTATCGATTATTGACTTTTTAGCCGGCTTTGGTGACTTGAACATTACCTAGGACTTTAAGATTCTGCATGAAAGGAGGACTAGAAGCCGAGTTGCACGAGAGAATGTGAAAAGTGTTCATATGTAGTAAAAACCTGAGAAATCCGTCCGTTTTCGTCATTTGTTATCGAAACGACTTAAGCCAGATCGTCACAATGACCGCTCTTCTCTCTGAAACAGTTGTACTTATCGTCTGCAAAGCTATGTCGCGCGCTGCGGTATGCGAAGACACTAAAAGCACCAAAGTAGAACACAGATGAAGCTTCTAAGTTGATGTAATAGCCAGTAAGAAGTAGCACAATTCTAGTTTTAGGTATCGATTATTGACTTTTTAGCTGGCTCTTTTGCCTTGGACATGGGCTAGGACCGAAAGATTCTGCTTGAAAGGAGGACTAGCAGCCGAGTTGCATGGGGGAATCTGAAAAGTGTTCATATGTAGTAAAAATCTGAGAAATCTGTCCGCTTTCGTCATTTGTTATCGAATCGACTTAAAGACAGATCGCCACATTAGCCGCTCTTCTGTCTGAAACGGTTACATTTATCATCTGCAAAGCTATGTCGCGTGCTGCGGTATGCGGAGACACTAAAAGCACCATAGTAGACCACAGATGAAGCTTCCAAGTTGATGTAATAGCCAGTAAGGTGTAGTAGAATTCAAGTTTTAGGTATCGATTATTGACTTGTTAGCTGGCTTTGGTGCCTTGGACATGAGCTAGGACCTTAAGATTCTGCATGAAAGGAGGATTAGCAGCCGAGTTGCATGGGAGAATGTGAAAAGTGTTCATATGTAGTAAAAACTTGAGAAATCCGTCAGTTTTCGTCATTTGTTATCGAATCGACTTAAAGCCAGATCGTCACATTGGCCGCTCTTCTGTCTGAAACGATTACATTTATCGTCTGCAAAGCTAAGTCGCGTGCTGCGGTATGCGGAGACACTAAAAGCACCGTAGTAGAACACAGATGACGCTTCTAAGTTGATGTAATAGCTAGTAAGAAGTGGTACAATTCAAGTTTTAGGTATCGATTACTGACCTTTTACCCTTCTTTGGTGCCTTGGACAAGAGCTAGGATCTTAAGATTTTGCATGAAAGGAGGACTAGCAGCCGCGTGGCACGGGAGAATGTGAAAAGAGTTCATATGTAGTAAAAACCTGAGAAATACGTCCGTTTTCGTCATTTGTTATGGAATCGACTTAAAGCCAGATCGACACATTGGCCGCTCTTCTCTCTATAAAGGTTGTAATTATCGTCTGCAAAGCTACGTCGCGTGCTGCGGCATGCGGAGACACTAAAAGCACCATAGTAGAAGACAGATGAAGCTTCTAAGTTGATATAATAGCCAGTAAGAAGTAGTACAATTCAAGTTTTAAGTATCGATTATTGGATTTGTACCCTTCTTTGGTGCCTTGGACATGAGCTAGGAACTTAAGATTTTGCATGAAATGAGGACTAGCCGCCGCCTTGCACGGGAGAATGTGAAAAGTGTTCATATGTAGTAAAAACCTAAGAAATCCGTCCGTTTCGTCGTTTGTTATCGAAATGACTTAAAGCCAGAGTGTCACATTGGCCGCTCTTCTGTCTGAAACGGTTACATTTATCGTCTGCAAAGCTATGTCGCGTGCTGCGGTATGCGGAGACACTAAAAGAACCATAGTAGAACACAGATGAAGCTCCTGAGTCGATGTAATAGCCAGTGAGAGGTAGTACAATTCAAGTTTTAAATATGGATTATTGACTTTTTACCCTTGTTTGGGGCCTTGGACATGAGCTACGAACTTAACATTTTGCATGAAAGGAGGACTAGCGGCTGCGTTGCACAGGCGAATGTGAATAGTGTTCATATGTAGTAAAAACCTGAGAAATCCGTCCGTGTTCGTCATTTGTTATCGAATCGACTTAAAGCCAGATCGTCACATTGGCCGTTCTTCTCTCTGAAACGGTTGTACTTATCGTCTGCAAAGCTATGTCGCGTGCTGCGGTATGCGGGGACACTAAAAGCAGCATAGTAGAACGCAGATGAATCTGCTTAGTTGATTGCAATAGCCAGTAAGAAATAGTACTATTCAAGTATTAGGTATCGATTATAGACTTTTTAGCTGGCTTTGGTGCCTTGGACATTACCTAGGACTTATTCTGCATGAAAGGAGGACTAGCAGCCGAGTTGCACGAGAGAATGTGAAAAGTGTTCATATGTAGTAAAAACCTGAGAAATCCGTCCGTTTTCGTCATTTGTTATAGAATCGACTTAAAGCCAGATGGTCACATTAGCCGCTCTTCTGTCCGAAACGGTTCCATTTATCGTCTGCAAAGCTATGTCGCGTGCTGCGGTATGCGGAGACACTAAAAGCACCATAGTAGAACACAGATGAAGCTTCTAAGTTGATGTAATAGCCAGTAAGAAGTAGTACAATTCAAGTGTTAGTTACCGATTATTGACTTTTTATCCGGCTTTGGTGACTTGGACATTACCTAGGACTTTAAGATTCTGCATGAAAGGAGGACTAGCAGCCGAGTTGCACGAGAGAATGTGAAAAGTGTTCATATGTAGTAAAAACATGAGAAATCCGTCCGTTTTCGTCATTTGTTATCGAAACGACTTAAGCCAGATCGTCACAATGACCGCTCTTCTCTCTGAAACAGTTGTACTTATCGTCTGCAAAGCTATGTCGCGCGCTGCGGTATGCGAAGACACTAAAAGCACCAAAGTAGAACACAGATGAAGCTTCTAAGTTGATGTAATAGCCAGTAAGAAGTAGCACAATTCTAGTTTTAGGTAGCGATTATTGACTTTTTACCCTTCTTTGGTGCCTTGGACTTGACCTAGGAACTTAAGATATTGCATGAAAGGAGGACTTGCAGCCGAGTTGCACGGGAGAATGTGAAAAGTGTTCATATGTAGTAAAAACCTGAGAAATCCGTCCGTATTCGTCATTTGTTATCGAATCGACTTAAAGCCAGATCGTCACATTGGCCGCTCTTCTGTCTGAAACGGTTACGTTTATCCACTGCAAAGCTATGTCGCGTGCTGCGGTATGCGGAGACACTAAAAGAACTTTAGTAGAACACAGATTAAGCTTCTAAGTTGATGTAATAGCCAGTAAGAAGTACTACAATTCAAGTTTTAGTTATCGGTTATTGACATTTTACCCTTCTTTGATCCCTTGGACATGAGCTTCCAACTTAAGATAATGCATGAAAGGAGCACTAGCAGCCGCGTTGCACGGGAGAATGTGAAAAGCGTTCATATGTAGTAAAAACCTGAAAAATCCGTCCGTTTTCGGCATTTGTTATCGAATCGACTTAAAGCCAGATCGTCACATTGGCCGCTCTTGTGTCTCAAGCGGATACATTTATCGTCTGCACAGCTAAGTCGCGTGCTGTGGTTTGCGTAGACACTAAAAGTACCATAGAAGAACACAGATGAAGCTTCTAAGATGATGTAATACCCAGTAAGGAGTAGTACAATTGAAGTTTATGTATCGATTATTGACTTTTTACCCTTCTTTGGTGCCTTGGACATGAGCTAGGAACTTAAGATATTGCATGAAAGGAGGACTAGCAGCCGAGTTGCACGGGAGAATGTGAAAAGTGTTCATATTTAGTAAAAACCTGAGAAATCCGTCCTTTTTCGTCATTTGTTATCGAATCGACTTAAAGCCCGATCGTCACATTGGCCGCTCTTCTGTCTGAAGCGGATACATTTATCGTCTGCAAAGCTATGTCGCGTGCTGCGGTATGCGGAGACAGTAAAAGCACCATAGTAGAACACAGATGAACCTTCTAAATTGATGTAATAGCCAGTAAGAAGTAGTAGAATTCAAGTTTTAAGTATCGATTATTGGCTTTTTACCCTCCTTTGGTGCCTTGGACATGAGCTAGGAACTTAAGATTTTGCATTAAAGGAGGACTAGCAGCCGCGTTGCACGGGAGAATGTGAAAAGTGTTCATATGTAGTAAAAACCTAAGAAATCTGTCCGTTTCGTCATTTGTTATCGAAATGACTTAAAGCCAGATTCTCACATTGGCCGCTCTTCTGTCTGAAACGGTTACATTTATCGTCTGCAAAGCTACGTCGCGTGCTGCGGTATGCGGAGACACTAAAAGAACCATAGTAGAACACAGATGAAGCACCTGAGTCGATGTAATAGCCAGTGAGAGGTAGTACAATTCAAGTTTTAGATATGGATTATTGAATTATTAACCTTGTTTGGTGCCTTGGACATGAGCTAGGAACTTAACATTTTGCATTAAAGGAGGACTAGCAGCTGCGTTGCACAGGCGAATGTGAAAAGTGTTCATATGTAGTAAAAACCTGAGAAATCCGTCCGTGTTCGTAATTTGTTATCGAATCGACTTAAAGCCAGATCGTCACATTGGCCGTTCTTCTCTCTGAAACGGTTGTACTTATCGTCTGCAAAGCTATGTCGCGTGCTGCGGTATGCGGGGACACTAAAAGCACCATAGTAGAACACAGATGAATCTGCTTAGTTGATTGCAATAGCCAGTAAGAAATAGTACTATTCAAGTATTAGGTATCGATTATTGACTTTTTAGCTGGCTTTGGTGCCTTGGACATTACCTAGGACTTTAAGATTCTGCATGAAAGGAGGACTAGCAGCCGAGTTGCACGAGAGAATGTGAAAAGTGTTCATATGTAGTAAAAACCTGAGAAATCCGTCCGTTTTCGTCATTTGTTATCGAAACGACTTAAGCCAGATCGTCACAATGACCGCTCTTCTCTCTGAAACAGTTGTACTTATCGTCTGCAAAGCTATGTCGCGCGCTGCGGTATGCGAAGACACTAAAAGCACCAAAGTAGAACACAGATGAAGCTTCTAAGTTGATGTAATAGCCAGTAAGAAGTAGCACAATTCTAGTTTTAGGTATCGATTATTGACTTTTTAGCTGGCTCTTTTGCCTTGGACATGGGCTAGGACCGAAAGATTCTGCTTGAAAGGAGGACTAGCAGCCGAGTTGCATGGGGGAATCTGAAAAGTGTTCATATGTAGTAAAAACCTGAGAAATCCGTCCGTTTTCGTCATTTGTTATAGAATCGACTTAAAGCCAGATTCTCACATTGGCCGCTCTTCTGTCTGAAACGGTTACATTTATCGTCTGCAAAGCTACGTCGCGTGCTGCGGTATGCGGAGACACTAAAAGAACCATAGTAGAACACAGATGAAGCACCTGAGTCGATGTAATAGCCAGTGAGAGGTAGTACAATTCAAGTTTTAGATATGGATTATTGAATTATTAACCTTGTTTGGTGCCTTGGACATGAGCTAGGAACTTAACATTTTGCATTAAAGGAGGACTAGCAGCTGCGTTGCACAGGCGAATGTGAAAAGTGTTCATATGTAGTAAAAACCTGAGAAATCCGTCCGTGTTCGTAATTTGTTATCGAATCGACTTAAAGCCAGATCGTCACATTGGCCGTTCTTCTCTCTGAAACGGTTGTACTTATCGTCTGCAAAGCTATGTCGCGTGCTGCGGTATGCGGAGACACTAGAAGCACCATAGTAGACCACAGATGACGCTTCTGGGTTGTTGTAATAGCCAGTAAGATGTAGTAGAATTCAAGTTTTAGGTATCGATTATTGACTTGTTAGCTGGCTTTGGTGCCTTGGACATGAGCTAGGACCTTAAGATTCTGCATGAAAGGAGGATTAGCATCCGAGTTCATGGGAGAATGTGAAAAGTGTTCATATGTAGTAAAAACTTGAGAAATCCGTCAGTTTTCGTCATTTGTTATCGAATCGACTTAAAGCCAGATCGTCACATTGGCCGCTCTTCTGTCTGAAACGATTACATTTATCGTCTGCAAAGCTAAGTCGCGTGCTGCGGTATGCGGAGACACTAAAAGCACCGTAGTAGAACACAGATGACGCTTCTAAGTTGATGTAATAGCTAGTAAGATGTGGTACAATTCAAGTTTTAGGTATCGATTACTGACCTTTTACCCTTCTTTGGTGCCTTGGACAAGAGCTAGGATCTTAAGATTTTGCATGAAAGGAGGACTAGCAGCCGCGTGGCACGGGAGAATGTGAAAGGAGTTCATATGTAGTAAAAACCTGAGAAATACGTCCGTTTTCGTCATTTGTTATGGAATCGACTTAAAGCCAGATCGACACATTGGCCGCTCTTCTCTCTATAAAGGTTGTAATTATCGTCTGCAAAGCTACGTCGCGTGCTGCGGCATGCGGAGACACTAAAAGCACCATAGTAGAAGACAGATGAAGCTTCTAAGTTCATATAATAGCCAGTAAGAAGTAGTACAATTCAAGTTTTAAGTATCGATTATTGGATTTGTACCCTTCTTTGGTGCCTTGGACATGAGCTAGGAACTTAAGATTTTGCATGAAATGAGGACTAGCCGCCGCGTTGCACGGGAGAATGTGAAAAGTGTTCATATGTAGTAAAAACCTAAGAAATCCGTCCGTTTCGTCGTTTGTTATCGAAATGACTTAAAGCCAGATTGTCACATTGGCCGCTCTTCTGTCTGAAACGGTTACATTTATCGTCTGCAAAGCTATGTCGCGTGCTGCGGTATGCGGAGACACTAAAAGAACCATAGTAGAACACAGATGAAGCTCCTGAGTCGATGTAATAGCCAGTGAGAGGTAGTACAATTCAAGTTTTAAATATGGACTATTGACTTTTTACCCTTGTTTGGTGCCTTGGACATGAGCTAGGAACTTAACATTTTGCATGAAAGGAGGACTAGCGGCTGCGTTGCACAGGCGAATGTGAATAGTGTTCATATGTAGTAAAAACCTGAGAAATCCGTCCGTGTTCGTCATTTGTTATCGAATCGACTTAAAGCCAGATCGTCACATTGGCCGTTCTTCTCTCTGAAACGGTTGTACTTATCGTCTGCAAAGCTATGTCGCGTGCTGCGGTATGCGGGGACACTAAAAGCACCATAGTAGAACGCAGATGAATCTGCTTAGTTGATTGCAATAGCCAGTAAGAAATAGTACTATTCAAGTATTAGGTATCGATTATTGACTTTTTAGCTGGCTTTGGTGCCTTGGACATTACCTAGGACTTTAAGATTCTGCATGAAAGGAGGACTAGCAGCCGAGTTGCACGAGAGAATACGAAAAGTGTTCATATGTAGTAAAAACCTGAGAAATCCGTCCGTTTTCGTCATTTGTTATAGAATCGACTTCAAGCCAGATGGTCACATTAGCCGCTCTTCTGTCCGAAACGGTTCCATTTATCGTCTGCAAAGCTATGTCGCGTGCTGCGGTATGCGGAGACACTAAAAGCACCATAGTAGAACACAGATGAAGCTTCTAAGTTGATGTAATAGCCAGTAAGATGTAGTACAATTCAAGTTTTAGTTACCGATTATTGACTTTTTATCCGGCGTTGGTGACTTGGACATTACCTAGGACTTTAAGATTCTGCATGAAAGGAGGACTAGCAGCCGAGTTGCACGAGAGAATGTGAAAAGTGTTCATATGTAGTAAAAACCTGAGAAATCCGTCCGTTTTCGTCATTTGTTATCGAAACGACTTAAGCCAGATCGTCACAATGACCGCTCTTCTCTCTGAAACAGTTGTACTTATCGTCTGCAAAGCTATGTCGCGCGCTGCGGTATGCGAAGACACTAAAAGCACCAAAGTAGAACACAGATGAAGCTTCTAAGTTGATGTAATAGCCAGTAAGAAGTAGCACAATTCTAGTTTTAGGTATCGATTATTGACTTTTTAGCTGGCTTTTTTACCTTGGACTTGAGCTAGGACCGAAAGATTCTGCTTGAAAGGAGGACTAGCAGCCGAGTTGCATGGGGGAATCTGAAAAGTGTTCATATGTAGTAAAAACCAGAGAAATCTGTCCGCTTTCGTCATTTGTTATCGAATCGACTTAAAGACAGATCGCCACATTAGCCGCTCTTCTGTCTGAAACGGTTACATTTATCATCTGCAAAGCTATGTCGCGTGCTGCGGTATGCGGAGACACTAAAAGCACCATAGTAGACCACAGATGAAGCTCCAAGTTGATGTAATAGCCAGTAAGGTGTAGTAGAATTCAAGTTTTAGGTATCGATTATTGACTTGTTAGCTGGCTTTGGTGCCTTGGACATGAGCTAGGACCTTAAGATTCTGCATGAAAGGAGGATTAGCAGCCGAGTTGCATGGGAGAATGTGAAAAGTGTTCATATGTAGTAAAAACTTGAGAAATCCGTCAGTTTTCGTCATTTGTTATCGAATCGACTTAAAGCCAGATCATCACATTGGCCGCTATTCTGTCTGAAACGGTTACATTTATCGTCTGCAAAGCTATGTCGCGTGTTGCGGTATGCGGAGACACTAGAAGCACCATAGTAGACCACAGATGACGCTTCTAGGTTGTTGTAATATCCAGTAAGAAGTAGTACAATTCAAGTTTTAGGTATCGATTATTGCCTTTTTAGCTGGCTTTGGTGCCTTGGACACGAGCTAAGACTTTAAGATTCTGCATGAAAGGAGGACTAGCAGCCGAGTTGCACGGGAGAATGTGAAAAGTGTTCATGTGTAGTAAAAACCTGAGAAATCCGACCGTTTTAGTCATTTGTTATCGAATCGACTTAAAGCCAGATCGTCACATTGGCCGCTATTCTGTCTGAAACGGTTACATTTATCGTCTGCAAAGCTATGTCGCGTGCTGCGGTATGCGGAGACACTAAAAGCACCATAGTATACCACAGATGAAGATTCTAAGTTGATGTAATAGCCAGTAAGATGTAGTAGAATTCAAGTTTTAGGTATCGATTATTGACTTGTTAGCTGGCTTTGGTGCCTTGGACATGAGCTAGGACCTTAAGATTCTGCATGAAAGGAAAATTAGCAGCCGAGTTGCATGGGAGAATGTGAAAAGTGTTCATATGTAGTAAAAACTTGAGAAATCCGTCAGTTTTCGTCATTTGTTATCGAATCGACTTAAAGCCAGATCGTCACATTGGCCGCTCTTCTGTCTGAAACGATTACATTTATCGTCTGCAAAGCTAAGTCGCGTGCTGCGGTATGCGGAGACACTAAAAGCACCATAGTAGAACACAGATGACGCTTCTAAGTTGATATAATAGCCAGTAAGAAGTAGCACAATTCAAGTTTTAAGTATCGATTATTGGATTTGTACCCTTCTTTGGTGCCTTGGACATGAGCTAGGAACTTAAGATTTTGCATGAAATGAGGACTAGCCGCCGCGTTGCACGGGAGAATGTGAAAAGTGTTCATATGTAGTAAAAACCTAAGAAATCCGTCCGTTTCGTCATTTGTTATCGAAATGACTTAAAGCCAGATTGTCACATTGGCCGCTCTTCTATCTGAAACGGTTACATTTATCGTCTGCAAAGCTATGTCGCGTGCTGCGGTATGTGGAGACACTAAAAGAACCATAGTAGAACACAGATGAAGCTCCTGAGTCGATGTAATAGCCAGTGAGAGGTAGTACAATTCAAGTTTTAAATATGGATTATTGACTTTTTACCCTTGTTTGGTGCCTTGGACATGAGCTAGGAACTTAACATTTTGCATGAAAGGAGGACTAGCAGCCGAGTTGCACGAGAGAATGTGAAAAGTGTTCATATGTAGTAAAAACCTGAGAAATCCGTCCGTTTTCGTCATTTGTTATTGAACCGACTTAAAGCCAGATGGTCACATTAGCCGCTCTTCTGTCTGAAACGGTTACATTTATCGTCTGCAAAGCTATGTCGCGTGCTGCGGTATGCGGAGACACTAAAAGCACCATAGTAGAACACAGATGAAGCTTCTAAGTTGATGTAATAGCCAGTAAGAAGTAGTAGAATTCAAGTCTTAGGTATCGATTATTGACGTTTTAGCTGGCTTTGGTGCCTTGGACATGAGCTAGGACATTAAGATTCTGCATGAAAGGAGGATTAGCAGCCGCGTTGCACGGGAGAATGTGAAAAGTGTTCATATGTAGTAAAAACTTGAGAAATCCATCCGTTTTCGTCATTTGTTATCGAATCGACTTAAAGCCAGATCGTCACATTGGCCGCTCTTCTGTCTGAAACGATTACATTTATCGTCTGCAAAGCTATGTCGCGTGCTGCGGTATGCGGAGACACTAAAAGCACCATAGTAGACCACAGATGAAGCTTCTAAGTTGATGTAATAGGCAGTAAGAAGTAGTACAATTCAAGATTTAGTTATCGATTATTGACTTTTTAGCTGGCTTTGCTGCCTTGGACATTACCTAGGACTCTAAGATTCTGCATGAAAGGAGGACTAGCAGCCGAGTTGCACGAGAGAATGTGAAAAGTGTTCATATGTAGTAAAAACCTGAGAAATCCGTCCGTTTTCGTCATTTGTTATCGAAACGACTTAAGCCAGATCGTCACAATGACCGCTCTTCTCTCTGAAACAGTTGTACTTATCGACTGCAAAGCTATGTCGCGCGCTGCGGTATGCGAAGACACTAAAAGCACCAAAGTAGAACACAGATGAAGCTTCTAAGTTGATGTAATAGCCAGTAAGGAGTAGCACAATTCTAGTTTTAGGTATCGATTATTGACTTTTTAGCTGGCTTTGGTGGCTTGGACATGAGCTAGGACCGAAAGATTCTGATTGAAAGGAGGACTAGCAGCCGAGTTGCATGGGAGAATGTGAAAAGTGTTCATATGTAGTAAAAACCTGAGAAATCTGTCCGCTTTCGTCATTTGTTATCGAATCGACTTAAAGACAGATCGCCACATTAGCCGCTCTTCTGTCTGAAACGGTTACATTTATCATCTGCAAAGCTATGTCGCGTGCTGCGGTATGCGGAGACACTAAAAGCACCATAGTAGACCACAGATGAAGCTTCTAAGTTGATGTAATAGCTAGTAAGAAGTAGTACAATTCAAGTTTTAGGTATCGATTACTGACCTTTTACCATTCTTTGGTGCCTTGGACAAGAGCTAGGATCTTAAGATTTTGCATGAAAGGAGGACTAGCAGCCGCGTGGCACGGGAGAATGTGAAAAGAGTTCATATGTAGTAAAAACCTGAGAAATACGTCCGTTTTCGTCATTTGTTATGGAATCGACTTAAAGCCAGATCGACACATTGGCCGCTCTTCTCTCTATAAAGGTTGTAATTATCGGCTGCAAAGCTACGTCACGTGCTGCGGCATGCGGAAACACTAAAAGCACCATAGTAGAACACAGATGAAGCTTCTAAGTTGATATAATAGCCAGTAAGAAGTAGTACAATTCAAGTTTTATGTATCGATTATTGGCTTTGTACCCTTCTTTGGTGTCTTGGACATGAGCTAGGAACTTAAGATTTTGCATGAAAGGAGGACTAGCCGCCGCGTTGCACGGGAGAATGTGAAAAGTGTTCATATGTAGTAAAAACCTAAGAAATCCGTCCGTTTCGTCATTTGTTATCGAAATGACTTAAAGCCGGATTGTCACATTGGCCGCTCTTCTGTCTGTAACGGTTACATTTATCGTCTGCAAAGCTATGTCGCGTGCTGCGGTATGCGGAGACACTAAAAGAACCTTAGTAGAACACAGATGAAGCTCCTGAGTCGATGTAATAGCCAGTGAGAGGTAGTACAATTCAAGTTTTAAATATGGATTATTGACTTTTTACCCTTGTTTGGTGCCTTGGACATGAGCTAGGAACTTCAGATTTTGCATGAAAGGAGGACTAGCAGCCGCGTTGCACGGGAGAATCTGAAAAGTGTTCATATGTAGTAAAAACCTAAGAAATCCGTCCGTGTTCGTCATTTGTTATCGAATCGACTTAAAGATAGATCGTCACATTGGCCGCTCTTCTCTCTGAAACGGTTGTACTTATCGTCTGCAAAGCTATGTCGCGTGCTGCGGTGTGCGGGGACACTAGAAGCACCACAGTAGAACACAGATGAATCTTCTTAGTTGATGCAATTGCCAGTAAGAAGTAGTACTATTCAAGTATTGGGTATCGATTATTGACTTTTTAGCTGGCTTTGGTGCCTTGGACATTACCTAGGACCTTAAGATTCTGCATGAGAGGAGGACTAGCAGCCGAGTTGCACGAGAGAATGTGAAAAGTGTTCATATGTAGTAAAAACCTGAGAAATCCGTCCGTTTTCGTCATTTGTTATTGAACCGACTTAAAGCCAGATGGTCACATTAGCCGCTCTTCTGTCTGAAACGGTTACATTTATCGTCTGCAAAGCTATGTCACGTGCTGCGGTATGCGGAGACACTAAAGGCACCATAGTAGAACACAGATGACGCTTCTAAGTTAATGTAATAGCCAGTAAGAAGTAGTACAATTTAAGTTTTAGGTATCGATTATTGACTTTTTACCCTTCTTTGCTGCCTTGGACATGAGCTAGGAACTTCAGATTTTGCATGAATGGAGGACTAGCAGCCGCGTTGCACGAGAGATTGTGAAAAGTGTTCATATGTAGTAAAAACCTGAGAAATCCGTCCGTTTTCGTCATTTGTTATCGAATCGGCTTAAAGCCAGATCTACACATTGGCCTCCCTTCTCTCTGAAACGGTTGTACTTATCGTCTGCGAACCTATGTCGCGTGTTGCGGTATGCGCAGACACTGACCGCACCATAGTAGAACTCAGATGAAGCTTCTAAGTTGATGTAATAGCCAGTAAGAAGTAGTTCAAATCAAGTTTTAGGTATCGATTATTGACTTGTTAGCTGGCTTTGGTGCCTTGGACATGAGCTAGGACCTTAAGATTCTGCATGAAAGGAGGATTAGCAGCCGAGTTGCATGGGAGAATGTGAAAAGTGTTCATATGTAGTAAAAACTTGAGAAATCCGTCAGTTTTCGTCATTTGTTATCGAATCGACTTAAGGCCAGATCATCACATTGGCCGCTATTCTGTCTGAAACGGTTACATTTATCGTCTGCAAAGCTATGTCGCGTGCTGCGGTATGCGGAGACACTAGAAGCATCATAGTAGACCACAGATGACGCTTCTAGGTTGTTGTAATATCCAGTAAGAAGCAGTACAATTCAAGTTTTTGGTATCGGTTATAGCCTTTTTAGCTGGCTTTGGTGCCTTGGACACGAGCTAGGACTTTAAGATTCTGCACGAAAGGAGGACTCGCAGCCGAGTTGCACGGGAGAATGTGAAAAGTGTTCATGTGTAGTAAAAACCTGAGAAATCCGACCGTTTTCGTCATTTGTTATCGAATCGACTTAAAGCCAGATCGTCACATTGGCCGCTATTCTGTCTGAAACGGTTACATTTATCGTCTGCAAAGCTATGTCGCGTGCTGCGGCATGCGGAGACACTAAAAGCACCATAGTAGATCACAGATGAAGCTTCTAAGTTGATGTAATAGCCAGTAAGAAGTAGTACAATTCAAGTTTTAAGTATCGATTATTGGCTTTGTACCCTTCTTTGGTGCCTTGGACATGAGCTAGGAACTTAAGATTCTGCATGAAAGGAGGACTAGCCGCCGCGTTGCACGGAAGAATGTGAAAAGTGTTCATATGTAGTAAAAACCTAAGAAATCCGTCCGTTTCGTCATTTGTTATCGAAATGACTTAAAGCCAAATTGTCACATTGGCCGCTCTTCTGTCTGAAACGGTTACATTTATCGTCTGCAAAGTTATGTCGCGTGCTGCGGTATGCGGAGACACTAAAAGAAACATAGTAGAACACAGATGAAGCTCGTGAGTCGATGTAATAGCCATTGAGAGGTAGTACAATTCAAGTTTTAGATATGGATTATTGACTTTTTACTCTTGTATGGTGCCTTGGACATGAGCTAGGAACTTAACATTTTGCATGAAAGGAGGACTAGCGGCTGCGTTGCACAGGCGAATGTGAAAAGTGTTCATATGTAGTAAAAACCTGAGAAATCCGTCCGTGTTCGTCATTTGTTATCGAATCGACTTAAAGCCAGATCGTCACATTGGCCGCTCTTATCTCTGAAACGGTTGTACTTATCGTCTGCAAAGCTATGTCGCGTGCTGCGGTGTGCGGGGACACTAAAAGCACCATAGTAGAACACAGATGAATCTTCTTAGTTGATGCAATAGCCAGTAAGAAGTAGTACTATTCAAGTATTGGGTATCGATTATTGACTTTTTAGCTGGCTTTGGTGCCTTGGACATGAGCTAGGACATTAAGATTCTGCATGAAAGGAGGATTAGCAGCCGCGTTGCACGGGAGAATGTGAAAAGTGTTCATATGTACTAAAAACTTGAGAAATCCATCCGTTTTCGTCATTTGTTATCGAATCGACTTAAAGACAGATCGTCACATTGGCCGCTCTTCTGTCTGAAACGATTACATTTATCGTCTGCAAAGCTATGTCGCGTGCTGCGGTATGCGGAGACACTAAAAGCACCATAGTAGAACACAGATGACGCTTCTAAGTTAATGTAATAGCCAGTAAGAAGTAGTACAATTTAAGTTTTAGGTATCGATTATTGACTTTTTACCCTTCTTTGCTGCCTTGGACATGAGCTAGGAACTTCAGATTTTGCATGAAAGGAGGACTAGCAGCCGCGTTGCACGAGAGATTGTGAAAAGTGTTCATATGTAGTAAAAACCTGAGAAATCCGTCCGTTTTCGTCATTTGTTATCGAATCGGCTTAAAGCCAGATCTACACATTGGACGCCCTTCTCTCTGAAACGGTTGTACTTATCGTCTGCAAACCTATGTCGCGTGTTGCGGTATGCGCAGACACTGACCGCACCATAGTAGGTCTCAGATGAAGCTTCTAAGTTGATGTAATTGCCAATAAGAAGTAGTTCAAATAAAGTTTTAGGTATCGATTATAAACTTTTTACCCTTCTTCGGTGCCTTGGAAATGAGCTAGGAACTTAAGATTTTGCATGAAAGGAGTACTAGCAGTCGCGTTGCACGGGAGAATGTGAAAAGTGTTCATATGTAGTAAAAACCTAAGAAATTCGTCCGTTTCGTCATTTGTTATCGAATCGCCTTAAAGCCAGATCGTCACATTGGCCGCTCTTCTGTCTGAAACGATTACATTTATCGTCTGCAAAGCTATGTCGCGTGCTGCGGTATGCCGAACCACTAAAAGCACCATAGTAGAAAACAGATGAAGCTTCTAAGATGATGCAATAGCCAATAAGAAGTAGCACAATTCAAGTTTTAATTATCGATTATTGACTTTTTACCCTTCTTTGGTGCCTTGGACATGAGCTAGGAACTTAAGATTTTGCATGAAAGGAGGACTAACAGCAACGTAGCACGGGAGATTGTGAAAAGTGTTCATATGTAGTAAAAACCTGAGAAATCCGTCCGTTTTCGTCATTTGTTATCCAATCGGCTTCAAGCCAGATTGTCACATTGGCCGCCCTTCTCTCTGAAACGGTTGTACTTATCGTCTGCAAAGCTATATCGCGTGATGCGGTGCGCGGAGACACTAAAAGCACCATAGTAGAACACAGATGAAACTTCTAAGTTGATGTAATAGCCAGTAAGAAGTAGTACAATTCAAGTTTTAAGTATCGATTATTGGCTTTGTACCCTTCTTTGGTGCCTTGGACATGAGCTAGGAACTTAAGATTTTGCATGAAAGGAGGACTAGCCGCCGCGTTGCACGGAAGAATGTGAAAAGTGTTCATATGTAGTAAAAACCTAAGAAATCCGTCCGTTTCGTCATTTGTTATCGAAATGACTTAAAGCCAGATTGTCACATTGGCCGCTCTTCTGTCTGAAACGGTTACATTTATCGTCTGCAAAGCTATGTCGCGTGCTGCGGTATGCGGAGACACTAAAAGAACCATAGTAGAACACAGATGAAGCTCGTGAGTCGATGTAATAGCCAGTGAGAGGTAGTACAATTCAAGTTTTAGATATGGATGATTGACTTTTTACCCTTGTATGGTGCCTTGGACATGAGCTAGGAACTTAACATTTTGCATGAAAGGAGGACTAGCGGCTGAGTTGCACAGGCGAATGTGAAAAGTGTTCATATGTAGTAAAAACCTGAGAAATCCGTCCGTGTTCGTCATTTGTTATCGAATCGACTTAAAGCCAGATCGTCACATTGGCCGCTCTTCTCTCTGAAACGGTTGTACTTATCGTCTGCAAAGCTATGTCGCGTGCTGCGGTGTGCGGGGACACTAAAAGCACCATAGTAGAACACAGATGAATCTTCTTTGTTGATGCAATAGCCAGTAAGAAGTAGTACTATTCAAGTATTGGGTATCGATTATTGACTTTTTAGCTGGCTTTGGTGCCTTGGACATGAGCTAGGACCTTAAGATTCTGCATGAAAGTAGGACTAGCAGCCGAGTTGCACGGGAGAATGTGAAAAGTGTTCATATGTAGTAAAAACTTGAGAAATCCGTCAGTTTTCGTCATTTGTTATCGAATCGACTTAAAGCCAGATCGTCACATTGGCCGCTCTTCTGTCTGAAACGATTACATTTATCGTCTGCAAAGCTAAGTCGCGTGCTGCGGTATGCGGAGACTCTAAAAGCACCATAGTAGAACACAGATGACGCTTCTAAGTTGATGTAATAGCTAGTAAGAAGTAGTACAATTCAAGTTTTAGGTATCGATTACTGACCTTTTACCCTTCTTTGGTGCCTTGGACAAGAGCTAGGATCTTAAGATTTTGCATGAAAGGAGGACCAACAGCCGCGTGGCACGGGAGAAAGTGAAAAGAGTTCATCTGTAGTAAAAACCTGAGAAATACGTCCGTTTTCGTCATTTGTTATGGAATCGACTTAAAGCCAGATCGACACATTGGCCGCTCTTCTCTCTATAAAGGTTGTAACTATCGTCTGCAAAACTACGTCGCGTGCTGCGGCATGCGGAGACACTAAAAGCACCATAGTAGAACACAGATGAAGCTTCTAAGTTGATGTAATAGCCAGTAAGAAGTAGTACAATTCAAATTTTAAGTATCGATTATTTGCTTTGTACCCTTCTTTGGTGCCTTGGACATGAGCTAGGAACTTAAGATTTTGCATGAAAGGAGGACTAGCCGCCGCGTTGCACGGGAGAATGTGAAAAGTGTTCATATGTAGTAAAAACCTGAGAAATCCGTCCGTTTTCGTCATTTGTTATCGAATCGGCTTAAAGCCAGATCTACACATTGGACGCCCTTCTCTCTGAAACGGTTGTACTTATCGTCTGCAAACCTATGTCGCGTGTTGCGGTATGCGCAGACACTGACCGCACCATAGTAGAACTCAGATGAAGCTTCTAAGTTTATGTAATAGCCAGTAAGAAGTAGTTCAAATCAAGTTTTAGGTATCGATTATAAACTTTTTACCCTTCTTCGGTGCCTTGGAAATGAGCTAGGAACTTAAGATCTCGCATGAAAGGAGTACTAGCAGTCGCGTTGCACGGGAGAATGTGAAAAGTGTTCATATGTAGTAAAAACCTAAGAAATTCGTCCGTTTCGTCATTTGTTATCGAATCGCCTTAAAGCCAGATCGTCACATTGGCCGCTCTTCTGTCTGAAACGATTACATTTATCGTCTGCAAAGCTATGTCGCGTGCTGCGGTATGCCGAGACACTAAAAGCACCATAGTAGAAAACAGATGAAGCTTCTAAGATGATGCAATAGCCAATAAGAAGTAGTACAATTCAAGTTTTAATTATCGATTATTGACTTTTTACCCTTCTTTGGTGCCTTGGACATGAGCTAGGAACTTAAGATTTTGCATGAAAGGAGGACTAACAGCCGCGTTGCACGGGAGATTGTGAGAAGTGTTCATATGTAGTAAATACCTGAGAAATCCGTCCGTTTTCGTCATTTGTTATCCAATCGGCTTCAAGCCAGATTGTCACATTGGCCGCCCTTCTCTCTGAAACGGTTGTACTTATCGTCTGCAAAGCTATGTCGCGTGTTGCGGTATGCGGAGGCACTAAAAGCACCATAGTAGAACACAGATGAAGCTTCTAAGTTGATGTAATAGCCAGTAAGAAGTAGTACAATTCAAGTTTAATGTACCGATTATTTACTTTTTACATTTCTTTGGTGCCTTGGACATGTTCTAGGAACTTAAGATTAGCAGGAAAGGAGGACTAGCAGCCGCGTTGCATGGGAGAATGTGAAAAGTGTTCATTTGTAGTAAAAAGCTGAGAAATCCGTCCGTTTTCGTCATTTGTTATCGAATCGTCTTAAAGCCAGATCGTCACATTGGCCGCACTTCTGTCTGAAACGGTTACATTTATCGTCTGCAAAGCTATGTCGTGTGCTGCTGTATGCGGAGACACTAAAAGCACCATAGTAGAACACAGATGAAGCTCCTAAGTCGCTGTAATAGCCAGTGAGAAGTAGTACAATTCAAGTTTTAGTTACGGATTATTGACTTTTTACCCTTCTTTGGTGCCTTGGACATGAGCTAGGAACTTAACATTTTGCATGAAAGGAGGACTAGCGGCCGCGTTGCACGGGCGAATTTGAAAAGTGTTCATATGTAGTAAGAACCAGAGAAATCCTTCCGTGATCGTCATTTGTTATCGATTCGACTTAAAACCAGATCGTCACATTGGCCGCTCTTCTCTCTGAAACGGTTGTACTTATCGTCTGCAAAGCTATGTCGCGTGCTGCGGTATGTGGAGACACTAAAAGCACCATAGTAGAACAAAGATGACGCTTCTAAGTTGATGTAATATCCAGTAAGAAGTAGTACAATTGAAGTTTTAGCTATCGATTATTGCGTTGTTAGCTATCTTTGGTGTCTTGGACATGAGCAAGGACTTTAAGATTCGGCATGAAAGGAGGACTAGCAGCCGAGTTGCACGGGAGAATGTGAAAAGTGTTCATATGTAGTAAAAACCTGAGAAATCCGTCCGTTTTCGTCATTTGTTATTGAACCGACTTAAAGCCAGATGGTCACATTGGCCGCTATTCTGTCTGAAACGGTTACATTTATCGTCTGCAAAGCTATGTCGCGTGCTGCGGTATGCGGAGACACTAAAAGCACCATAGTAGACCACAGATGAAGCTTCTAAGTTGATGTAATAGCCAGTAAGATGTAGTAGAATTCAAGTTTTAGGTATCGATTATTTACTTGTTAGCTGGCTTTGGAGCCTTGGACATGAGCTAGGACCTTAAGATTCTGCATGAAAGGAGGACTAGCAGCCGAGTTGCACGGGAGAATGTGAAAAGTGTTCATATGTAGTAAAAACTTGAGAAATCCGTCCGTTTTCGTCATTTGTTATCGAATCGACTTAAAGCCAGATCGTCACATTGGCCGCTCTTCTGTCTGAAACGATTACATTTATCGTCTGCAAAGCTAAGTCGCGTGCTGCGGTATGCGGAGACTCTAAAAGCACCATAGTAGAACACAGATGACGCTTCTAAGTTGATGTAATAGCTAGTAAGAAGTAGTACAATTCAAGTTTTAGGTATCGATTACTGACCTTTTACCCTTCTTTGGTGCCTTGGACAAGAGCTAGGATCTTAAGATTTTGCATGAAAGGAGGACTAGCAGCCGCGTGGCACGGGAGAAAGTGAAAAGAGTTCATCTGTAGTAAAAACCTGAGAAATACGTCCGTTTTCGTCATTTGTTATGGAATCGACTTAAAGCCAGATCGACACATTGGCCGCTCTTCTCTCTATAAAGGTTGTAACTATCGTCTGCAAAACTACGTCGCGTGCTGCGGCATGCGGAGACACTAAAAGCACCATAGTAGAACACAGATGAAGCTTCTAAGTTGATGTAATAGCCAGTAAGAAGTAGTACAATTCAAATTTTAAGTATCGATTATTTGCTTTGTACCCTTCTTTGGTGCCTTGGACATGAGCTAGGAACTTAAGATTTTGCATGAAAGGAGGACTAGCAGCCGAGTAGCACAGGAGAATGTGAAAAGTGTTCATATGTAGTAAAAACCTGAGAAACAAGTCCGTTTTCGTCATTTGTTATCGAATCGACTTAAAGCCAGATCGTCACATTGGCCGCACTTCTGTCTGAAACGGTTACATTTATCGTCTGCAAAGCTATGTCGCGTGCTGCGGTGTGCGGGGACACTAAAAGCACCATAGTAGAACACAGATGAATCTTCTTAGTTGATGCAATAGCCAGTAAGAAGTAGTACTATTCAAGTATTGGGTATCGATTATTGACTTTTTAGCTGGCTTTGGTGCCTTGGACATGACCTAGGACCTTAAGATTCTGCATGAAAGGAGGACTAGCAGCCGAGTTGCACGAGAGAATGTGAAAAGTGTTCATATGTAGTAAAAACGTGAGAAATCCCTCCGTTTTCGTCATTTGTTATTGAACCGACTTAAAGCCAGATGGTCACATTAGCCGCTCTTCTGTCTGAAACGGTTACATTTATCGTCTGCAAAGCTATGTCACGTGCTGCGGTATGCGGAGACACTAAACGCACCATAGCAGAACACAGATGAAGCTTCTAAGTTGATGTAATAGCCAATAAGAGGTAGTAGAATTCAAGTTTTAGGTATCGATTATTGACGTTTTAGCTGGCTTTGGTGCCTTGGACATGAGCTAGGACATTAAGATTCTGCATGAAATAAGGATTAGCAGCCGCGTTGCACGGGAGAATGTGAAAAGTGTTCATATGTAGTAAAAACTTGAGAAATCCATCCGTTTTCGTCATTTGTTATCGAATCGACTTAAAGCCAGATCGTCACATTGGCCGCTCTTCTGTCTGAAACGATTACATTTATCGTCTGCAAAGCTATGTCGCGTGCTGCGGTATGCGGAGACACTAAAAGCACCATAGTAGAACACAGATGACGCTTCTAAGTTAATGTAATAGCCAGTAAGAAGTAGTACACTTCAAGTTTTGGGTATCAATTATTGACTTTTTACCCTTCTATGGTGCCTTGGACTTGAGCTAGGAACTTAAGATTTTGCATGAAAGGAGGATTAGCAGCCGAGTTGCACGGGAGAATGTGAAAAGTGTTCACATCTAGTAAAAACCTGAGAAATCCGTCCGTTTTCTTCATTAGTTACCGAATCGACTTAATGACAGATCGTCACATTGGCCGCACTTGTGTCTGAAACGGTTACATTTATCGTCTGCAAAGTTATGTCACGTACTGCGGTATGCGGAGACACTAAAAGCACCATAGTAGAACACAGATGAAGCTTCTAAGTTGATGTAATAGCCAGTAAGAAGTAGTTCAAATCAAGTTTTAGGTATCGATTATAAACTTTTTACCCTTCTTCGGTGCCTTGGAAATGAGCTAGGAACTTAAGATTTTGCATGAAAGGAGTACTAGCAGTCGCGTTGCACGGGAGAATGTGAAAAGTGTTCATATGTAGTGAAAACCTGAGAAATCTGTCCGTTTTCGTCATTTCTTATCAAATCGACTTAAAGCCAGATCGTCACATTGGTCGCTCTTCTCCCTGAAACGGTTACATTTATCGTCTGCAAAGCTACGTCGCGTGCTGCGGTATGCGGAGACACTAACAGCACCTTAATAGAACACAGATGAAATTTCTCAGTTATTGTAATAGCCAGTAAGGAGTAGTACAATAACGTTTTAGATATCGATTATTGACTTTTTAGCTGGCTTTGGGGCCTTGGACATGAGCTAGGACCTTAAGATTTTGCATCAAACGAGGACTAGATGCTCCGTTGCCCGGGAGAATGTCAAAAGTGTTCATATGCAGTAAAAACCTGAGAAATCCGTCCGTTTTCGTAATTTCTTATCAAATCGACTTAAAGCCAGGACGTCACATTGGACGCTCTTCTGTCTGAAAAGGTTACATTACTCGTCTGCAAAGCTATGTCGCGTGCTGCGGTATGCGGAGACACTAACAGCACCATAGTAGAAAACAGATGAAACTTCTAAGTTGATGTTATAGCCAGTAAGAAGTAGTACAACAACTTTAGATATCGATTATTCACTTTTTAAATGGCTTTGGGGACTTGGGCATGAGCTAGGACCTTAAGATTTTGCATCAAAAGATGACTAGCAGCTGCGTTGCACGGGAGAATGTAAATAGTGTTCATATGTAGTAAAAACCTGAGAAATCCGTCCGTTTTCGTCATTTGTTACCGAATCGACTTAATGTCAGATCGTCTCTTTGGCCGCTCATATCTCTGAAACGGTTACATTTATCGTCTGCAAAGCCATGTCGCGTGCTGCGGTATGCGGAGACACTAACAGCACCATAGTAGAAAACAGAAGAAGCTTCCAAGTTGATGTAATAGCCAGTAAGAAGCAGTACAAATCAGGTTTTACTCATCGATTATTGCCTTTTGTGCCGGCTTTGGTGCCTTGGACATGAGCTAGGAACTTACGATTTTGCATAAAAGAAGGACTAGCATCAGCGTTGTTCGGGAGAATACGAAAAGTGTTCATATGTAGTAAAAACCCGAGAAATCCGTCCTTTGTCGTCATTTGTTATCGAGACGACTTAAAGCCAGATCGTCACATTGGTCGCTCTTCTCTCTGAAACGGTTACATTTATCGTCTGCAAAGCTACGTCGCGTGCTGCGGTATGCGGAGACACTAACAGCACCATAGCGGAACACAGATGAAACTTCTAAGTTGATGTAATAGGCAGTGTGAAGTAGTACAATTCAAGTTTTATGTATCGATTTTTTACTTTTTACCCTTCTTTGGTGCCTTGGACATGAGCTAGGTACTTAAGATTTTGCATGAAAGGAGGACTAGCAGCCGCGTTGCACGGGAGAATGTGAAAAGTGTTCATATGTAGTAAAAACCTGAGAAATCCGTCCGTTTTCGTCATTTCTTATCAAATCGACTTAAAGCCAGATCTTCACATTGGTCGCTCTTCTCCCTGAAACGGTTACATTTATCGTCTGCAAAGCTACGTCGCGTGCTGCGGTATGCGGAGACACTAACAGCACCTTAATAGAACACAGATGAAATTTCTCTGTTATTGTAATAGCAAGTAAGGAGTTGTACAATAACGTTTTAGATATCGATTATTGACTTTTTAGCTGGCTTTGGGGCCTTGGACATGAGCTAGGACCTTAAGATTTTGCATCAAAGGAGAACTAGCAGCTGCGTTGCACGGGAGAATGTGAAAAGTGTTCATATGTAGTAAAAACCTGAGAAATCCGTCCGTTTTCGTCATTTCTTATCAAATCGACTTAAAGCCAGATCGTCACATTGGTCGCTCTTCTCCCTGAAATGGTTACATTTATCGTCTGCAAAGCTATGTCGCGTGCTGCGGTATGCGGAGACACTAGCAGCACCATAGTAGAACACTGATGAATCTTCTAAGTTGATGTAATAGCCAGTAAGAAGTAGTACAATAACGTTTTAGAAACCGATTATTGACTTTTAAGCTGGTTTTGGGGCCTTGGACATGAGCTAGGACCTTAAGATTTTGCATCAAAGGAGGACTAGCAGCTGCGTTGCCCGGGAGAATGTGAAGAGTGTTCATATGTACTAAAACATGAGAAATCCGTCCGTTTTCGTCATTTCTTATCAATTCGACTTAAAGCCAGGTCTTCACATTGGTCGCTCTTCTCTCTGAAACGGTCACATTTATCGTCTGCAGAGCTATGTCGCGTGCTGCGGTATGTGGAGACACTAAGAGCACCATAGTAGAACACAGACGAAGCTTCTAAGTTGATGTTATAGCCAGTAAGAAGTAGTAATATAACGTTTTAGATACCGATTATTGACTTTTTAGCTGGCTTTGGGGCCTCGGACATGAGCTAGGACCTTAAGATTTTGCATCAAAGGAGAACTAGCAGCTGCGTCGCACGGGAGAATGTGAAAAGTGTTCATATGTAGTAAAAACCTGAGAAATCCGTCCGTTTTCGTCATTTCTTATCAAATCGACTTAAAGCCAGATCGTCACATTGGTCGCCCTTCTCTCTGAAACGGTTACATTTATCGTCTGCAAAGCAATGTCGTGTGCTGCGGTATGCAGAGACACTAACAGCACCACAGTAGAACAGTGATGAAACTTCTAAGTTGATGTAATAGCCAGTAAGAAGTAGTACAATAACGTTTTAGATATCGATTATTGACTTTTTAGCTGGCTTTGGGGTCTTGGACATGATCTAAGACCTTAAGATTTTGCATGAAACTAAGACTAGCAGCCTCGTTGCACGGGAGTATGTGAAAAGAGTTCATATGTAGTAAAAGCCTGAGAAATCCGTCCGTTTTCGTCATTTCTTATAAAAGCGACTTAAATCCAGATCGTCACATTGGTGGCTCTTCTCTCTGAAACGGTTACATTTATTGTCTGCAAAGCTATGTTGCGTGCTGCGGTATGCGGAGACACTAGCAGCACCATAGTAGAACACTGATGAAACTTCTAAGTTGATGTAATAGCCAGTAAGAAGTAGTACAATATCGTTTTAGAAACCGATTATTGACTTTTAAGCTGGCTTTGGGGCCTTGGACATGAGCTAGGACCTTAAGATTTTGCATCAAAGGAGGACTAGCAGCTGCGTTGCCCGGGAGAATGTGAAGAGTGTTCATATGTACTAAAACATGAGAAATCCGTCCGTTTTCGTCATTTCTTATCAATTCGACTTAAAGCCAGGTCTTCACATTGGTCGCTCTTCTCTCTGAAACGGTTACATTTATCGTCTGCAAAGCAATGTCGCGTGCTGCGGTATGCAGAGACACTAACAGCACCACAGTAGAACAGTGATGAAACTTCTAAGTTGATGTAATAGCCAGTAAGAAGTACTGCAATAACGTTTTAGATATCGATTATTGACTTTTTAGCTGGCTTTGTGGTCTTGGGCATGAGCTAGGACCTTAAGATTTTGCAGCAAAGGAGGACTAGCAGCTGCGTTGCACGGGAGAATGTGAAAAGTGTTCATATGTAGTAAAAACCAGAGAAATCCGTCCGTTTTCGTCATTTCGTATCAAATCGACTTAAAGCCAGATCGTCACATTGGTCGCTCTTCTCCCTGAAATGGTTACATTTATCGTCTGCAAAGCTATGTCGCGTGCTGCGGTATGCGGAGACACTAGCAGCACCATAGTAGAACACTGATGAAACTTCTAAGTTGATGTAATAGCCAGTAAGAAGTAGTACAATAACGTTTTAGAAACCGATTATTGACTTTTAAGCTGGCTTTGGGGCCTTGGACATGAGGTAGGACCTTAAGATTTTGCATCAAAGGAGGACTAGCAGCTGCGTTGCCCGGGAGAATGTGAAGAGTGTTCATATGTACAAAACATGAGAAATCCGTCCGTTTTCGTCATTTCTTATCAATTCGACTTAAAGCCAGGTCTTCACATTGGTCGCTCTTGTCTCTGAAACGGTCACATTTATCGTCTGCAAAGCTATGTCGCGTGCTGCGGTATGTGGAGACACTAAGAGCACCATAGTAGAACACAGACGAAGCTTCTAAGTTGATGTTATAGCCAGTAAGAAGTAGTAATATAACGTTTTAGATACCGATTATTGACTTTTTAGCTGGCTTTGGGGCCTCGGACATGTGCTAGGACCTTACGATTTTGCATCAAAGGAGAACTAGCAGCTGCGTTGCACGGGAGAATGTGAAAAGTGTTCATATGTAGTAAAAACCTGAGAAATCCGTCCGTTTTCGTCATTTCTTATCAAATCGACTTAAAGCCAGATCGTCACATTGGTCGCTCTTCTCCCTGAAATGGTTACATTTATCGTCTGCAAAGCTATGTCGCGTGCTGCGGTATGCGGAGACACTAGCAGCACCATAGTAGAACACTGATGAATCTTCTAAGTTGATGTAATAGCCAGTAAGAAGTAGTACAATAACGTTTTAGAAACCGATTATTGACTTTTAAGCTGGTTTTGGGGCCTTGGACATGAGCTAGGACCTTAAGATTTTGCATCAAAGGAGGACTAGCAGCTGCGTTGCCCGGGAGAATGTGAAGAGTGTTCATATGTACTAAAACATGAGAAATCCGTCCGTTTTCGTCATTTCTTATCAATTCGACTTAAAGCCAGGTCTTCACATTGGTCGCTCTTCTCTCTGAAACGGTCACATTTATCGTCTGCAGAGCTATGTCGCGTGCTGCGGTATGTGGAGACACTAAGAGCACCATAGTAGAACACAGACGAAGCTTCTAAGTTGATGTTATAGCCAGTAAGAAGTAGTAATATAACGTTTTAGATACCGATTATTGACTTTTTAGCTGGCTTTGGGGCCTCGGACATGAGCTAGGACCTTAAGATTTTGCATCAAAGGAGAACTAGCAGCTGCGTCGCACGGGAGAATGTGAAAAGTGTTCATATGTAGTAAAAACCTGAGAAATCCGTCCGTTTTCGTCATTTCTTATCAAATCGACTTAAAGCCAGATCGTCACATTGGTCGCCCTTCTCTCTGAAACGGTTACATTTATCGTCTGCAAAGCAATGTCGTGTGCTGCGGTATGCAGAGACACTAACAGCACCACAGTAGAACAGTGATGAAACTTCTAAGTTGATGTAATAGCCAGTAAGAAGTAGTACAATAACGTTTTAGATATCGATTATTGACTTTTTAGCTGGCTTTGGGGTTTTGGACATGATCTAAGACCTTAAGATTTTGCATGAAACTAAGACTAGCAGCCTCGTTGCACGGGAGTATGTGAAAAGAGTTCATATGTAGTAAAAGCCTGAGAAATCCGTCCGTTTTCGTCATTTCTTATAAAAGCGACTTAAATCCAGATCGTCACATTGGTGGCTCTTCTCTCTGAAACGGTTACATTTATTGTCTGCAAAGCTATGTTGCGTGCTGCGGTATGCGGAGACACTAGCAGCACCATAGTAGAACACTGATGAAACTTCTAAGTTGATGTAATAGCCAGTAAGAAGTAGTACAATATCGTTTTAGAAACCGATTATTGACTTTTAAGCTGGCTTTGGGGCCTTGGACATGAGCTAGGACCTTAAGATTTTGCATCAAAGGAGGACTAGCAGCTGCGTTGCCCGGGAGAATGTGAAGAGTGTTCATATGTACTAAAACATGAGAAATCCGTCCGTTTTCGTCATTTCTTATCAATTCGACTTAAAGCCAGGTCTTCACATTGGTCGCTATTCTCTCTGAAACGGTTACATTTATCGTCTGCAAAGCAATGTCGCGTGCTGCGGTATGCAGAGACACTAACAGCACCACAGTAGAACAGTGATGAAACTTCTAAGTTGATGTAATAGCCAGTAAGAAGTAGTGCAATAACGTTTTAGATATCGATTATTGACTTTTTAGCTGGCTTTGTGGTCTTGGACATGAGCTAGGACCTTAAGACTTTGCATCAAAGGAGGACTAGCAACTGCGTTGCACGGGAGAATGTGAAAAGTGTTCATATGTAGTAAAAACCTGAGAAATCCGACCGTTATCGTCATTTCTTATCAAATCGACTTAAAGCCAGATCGTCACATTGGTCGCTCTTCTCTCTGAAACGGTTACATTTATTGTCTGCAAAGCTATGTCGCGTGCTGCGGTATGCGAAGACACTAACAGCACCATAGTAGAAAACAGATGAAACTTCTAAGTTGATGTAATAGCCTGTAAGAAGTAGTACAATAACGTTTTAGATTCCGATTATTGACTTTTTAGCTTGCTTTGGGGCCTTGGACATGAGCTAGGACCTTAAGATTTTGCATCAAAGGAGAACTTGCAGCTGCGTTGCACGGGAGAATGTGAAAAGTGTTCATATGTAGTGAAAACCTGAGAAATCTGTCCGTTTTCGTCATTTCTTATCAAATCGACTTAAAGCCAGATCGTCACATTGGTCGCTCTTCTCCCTGAAACGGTTACATTTATCGTCTGCAAAGCTACGTCGCGTGCTGCGGTATGCGGAGACACTAACAGCACCTTAATAGAACACAGATTAAATTTCTCAGTTATTGTAATAGCCAGTAAGGAGTAGTACAATAACGTTTTAGATATCGATTATTGACTTTTTAGCTGGCTTTGGGGCCTTGGACATGAGCTAGGACCTTAAGATTTTGCATCAAACGAGGACTAGATGCTCCGTTGTCCGGGAGATTGTCAAAAGTGTTCATATGCAGTAAAAACCTGAGAAATCCGTCCGTTTTCGTAATTTCTTATCAAATCGACTTAAAGCCAGGACGTCACATTGGACGCTCTTCTGTCTGAAAAGGTTACATTACTCGTCTGCAAAGCTATGTCGCGTGCTGCGGTATGCGGAGACACTAACAGCACCATAGTAGAAAACAGATGAAACTTCTAAGTTGATGTTATAGCCAGTAAGAAATAGTACAACAACTTTAGATATCGATTATTCACTTTTTAGCTGGCTTTGGGGACTTGGGCATGAGCTAGGACCTTAAGATTTTGCATCAAAAGATGACTAGCAGCTGCGTTGCACGGGAGAATGTAAATAGTGTTCATATGTAGTAAAAACCTGAGAAATCCGTCCGTTTTCGTCATTTGTTACCGAATCGACTTAATGTCAGATCGTCTCTTTGGCCGCTCATATCTCTGAAACGGTTACATTTATCGTCTGCAAAGCCATGTCGCGTGCTGCGGTATGCGGAGACACTAACAGCACCATAGTAGAAAACAGAAGAATCATCCAAGTTGATGTAATAGCCAGTAACAAGCAGTACAAATCAGGTTTTACTCATCGATTATTGCCTTTTGTGCCGGCTTTGGTGCCTTGGACATGAGCTAGGAACTTACGATTTTGCATAAAAGAAGGACTAGCATCAGCGTTGTTCGGGAGAATACGAAAAGTGTTCATATGTAGTAAAAACCCGAGAAATCCGTCCTTTGTCGTTATTTGTTATCGAGACGACTTAAAGCCAGATCGTCACATTGGTCGCTCTTCTCTCTGAAACGGTTACATTTATCGTCTGCAAAGCTACGTCGCGTGCTGCGGTATGCGGAGACACTAACAGCACCATAGCGGAACACAGATGAAACTTCTAAGTTGATGTAATAGGCAGTGAGAAGTAGTACAATTCAAGTTTTATGTATCGATTTTTGACTTTTTACCCTTCTTTGGTGCCTTGGACATGAGCTAGGTACTTAAGATTTTGCATGAAAGGAGGACTAGCAGCCGCGTTGCACGGGAGAATGTGAAAAGTGTTCATATGTAGTAAAAACCTTAGAAATCCGTCCGTTTTTGTCATTTCTTATCAAATCGACTTAAAACCAGGTCTTCACATTGGTCGCTCTTCTTTCTGAAACGGTCACATTTTTCGTCTGCAAAGCTATGTCGCGTGCTGCGGTAAGCGGAGACCCTATCAGCACCATAGTAGAAAACAGATGAAACTTCTAAGTTGATGTTATAGCCAGTAAGAAGTAGTACAACAACTTTAGATATCGATTATTCACTTTTTAGCTGGCTTTGGGGACTTGGGCATGAGCTAGGACCTTAAGATTTTGCAGCAAAGGAGGACTAGCAGCTGCGTTGCACGGGAGAATGTGAAAAGTGTTCATATGTAGTAAAAACCAGAGAAATCCGTCCGTTTTCGTCATTTCGTATCAAATCGACTTAAAGCCAGATCGTCACATTGGTCGCTCTTCTCCCTGAAATGGTTACATTTATCGTCTGCAAAGCTATGTCGCGTGCTGCGGTATGCAGAGACACTAGCAGCACCATAGTAGAACACTCATGAAACTTCTAAGTTGATGTAATAGCCAGTAAGAGGTAGTACAATAACGTTTTAGAAACCGATTATTGACTTTTAAGCTGGCTTTGGGGCCTTGGACATGAGCTAGGACCTTAAGATTTTGCATCAAAGGAGGACTAGCAGCTGCGTTGCCCGGGAGAATGTGAAGAGTGTTCATATGTACTAAAACATGAGAAATCCGTCCGTTTTCGTCATTTCTTATCAATTCGACTTAAAGCCAGGTCTTCACATTGGTCGCTCTTCTCTCTGAAACGGTCACATTTATCGTCTGCAAAGCTATGTCGCGTGCTGCGGTATGTGCAGACACTAAGAGCACCATAGTAGAACACAGACGAAGCTTCTAAGTTGATGTTATAGCCAGTAAGAAGTAGTAATATAACGTTTTAGATACCGATTATTGACTTTTTAGCTGGCTTTGGGGCCTCGGACATGAGCTAGGACCTTAAGATTTTGCATCAAAGGAGAACTAGCAGCTGCGTTGCACGGGAGAATGTGAAAAGTGTTCATATGTAGTAAAAACCTGAGAAATCCGTCCGTTTTCGTCATTTCTTATCAAATCGACTTAAAGCCAGATCGTCACATTGGTCGCTCTTCTCCCTGAAATGGTTACATTTATCGGCTGCAAAGCTATGTCGCGTGCTGCGGTATGCGGAGACACTAGCAGCACCATAGTAGAACACTGATGAAACTTCTAAGTTGATGTAATAGCCAGTAAGAAGTAGTACAATAACGTTTTAGAAACCGATTATTGACTTTTAAGCTGGCTTTGGGGCCTTGGACATGAGCTAGGACCTTAAGATTTTGCATCAAAGGAGGACTAGCAGCTGCGTTGCCCGGGAGAATGTGAAGAGTGTTCATATGTACTAAAAAACGAGAAATCCGTCCGTTTTCGTCATTTCTTATCAATTCGACTTAAAGCCAGGTCTTCACATTGGTCGCTCTTCTCTCTGAAACGGTCACATTTATCGTCTGCAAAGCTATGTCGCGTGCTGCGGTATGTGGAGACACTAAGAGCACCATAGTAGAACACAGACGAAACTTCTAAGTTGATGTTATAGCCAGTAAGAAGTAGTAATATAACGTTTTAGATACCGATTATTGACTTTTTAGCTGGCTTTGGGGCCTCGGACATGAGCTAGGACCTTAAGATTTTGCATCAAAGGAGAACTAGCAGCTGCGTTGCACGGGAGAATGTGAAAAGTGTTCATATGTAGTAAAAACCTGAGAAATCCGTCCGTTTTCGTCATTTCTTATCAAATCGACTTAAAGCCAGATCGTCACATTGGTCGCCCTTCTCTCTGAAACGGTTACATTTATCGTCTGCAAAGCAATGTCGCGTGCTGCGGTATGCAGAGACACTAACAGCACCAGAGTAGAACAGTGATGAAACTTCTAAGTTGATGTAATAGCCAGTAAGAAGTAGTGCAATAACGTTTTAGATATCGATTATTGACTTTTTAGCTGGCTTTGTGGTCTTGGGCATGAGCTAGGACCTTAAGACTTTGCATCAAAGGAGGACTAGCAGCTGCGTTGCACGGGAAAATGTGAAAAGTGTTCATATGTAGTAAAAACCTGAGAAATCCGCCCGTTATCGTCATTTCTTATCAAATCGACTTAAAGCCAGATCGTCACATTGGTCGCTCTTCCCTCTGAAACGGTTACATTTATTGTCTGCAAAGCCATGTCGCGTGCTGCGGTATGCGGAGACACTCACAGCACCATAGTAGAAAACAGATGAAACTTCTAAGTTGATGTAATAGCTTGCAAGAAGTAGTACAATAACGTTTTAGATACCGATTATTGTCTTTTTAGCTGGCTTTGGGGTCTTGGACATAAGCTAGGACCTTAAGATTTTCCATCAAAGGAGAACTAGCAGCTGCGTTGCACGGGAGAATGTGAAAAATGTTCATATGTAGTAAAAACCTGAGAAATCCGTCCATTTTCGTCATTTCTTATCAAATCGACTTAAAGCCAGATCGTCACATTGGTCGCTCTTCTCCCTGAAACGGTTACATTTATCGTCTGCAAAGCTACGTCGCGTGCTGCGGTATGCGGAGACACTAACAGCACCATAGTAGAACACAGATGAAATTTCTCAGTTATTGTAATAGCCAGCAAAGAGTAGTACAATAACGTTTTAGATATCGATTATTGACTTTTTAGCTGGCTTTGGGGCCTTGGACATGAGCTAGGACCTTAAGATTTTGCATCAAAAGATGACTAGCAGCTGCGTTGCACGGGAGAATGTAAATAGTGTTCATATGTAGTAAAAACCTGAGAAATCCGTCCGTTTTCGTCATTTGTTTCCGAATCGACTTAATGTCAGATCGTCTCATTAGCCGCTCATAACTCTGAAACGGTTACATTTATCGTCTGCAAAGCTATGTCGCGTGCTGCGGTATGCGGAGACTCTAACAGCACCATAGTAGAAAACAGAAGAAGCTTCCAAGTTGATGTAATAGCCAGTAAGAAGCAGTACAAATCAGGTTTTACTCATCGATTATTGCCTTTTGTGCCGTCTTTGGTGCCTTGGACATGAGCTAGGACCTTACGATTTTGCATAAAAGAAGGACTAGCATCAGCGTTGTTCGGGAGAATACGAAAAGTGTTCATATGTAGTAAAAACCCGAGAAATCCGTCCTTTGTCGTCATTTGTTATCGAGTCGACTTAAAGCCAGATCGTCACATTGGTCGCTCTTCTCTCTGAAACGGTTACATTTATCGTCTGCAAAGCTATGTCGCGTGCTGTGGTATGCGCAGACACTAAAAGAACCATAGTAGAACACAGATGAAGCTCCTGAGTCGATGTAATAGCCAGTGAGAGGTAGTACAATTCAAATTTTTAGGTGTGGATTATTGACTTTTTACCCTTCTTTGGTGCCTTGGACATGAGCTAGGAACTTAACATTTTGCATGAAAGGAGGACTAGCGGCTGCGTTGCACAGGCGAATGTGAAACGGTGTTCATATGTAGTAAAAACGTGAGGAATCCGTCCGTTTTCGTCATTTGTTATCGATTCGGCTTAAAGCCAGATCTTCACATAGGCCGCAATTCTCTCTGAAACGGTTGTACTTATCGTCTGCAAACCTATGTCGCGTGTTGCGGTATGCGCAGACACTGAACGCACCATAGTAGAACTCAGATGAAGCTTCTAAGTTGATGTAATAGCCAGTAAGAAGTAGTTCAAATCAAGTTTTAGGTATCGATTATAAACTTTTTACCCTTCTTCGGTGCCTTGGAAATGAGCTAGGAACTTTAGATTTTGCATGAAAGGAGGACTAGCAGTCGCGTTTCACGGGAGAATGTGAAAAGTGTTCATATGTAGTAAAAACCTAAGAAATTCGTCCGTTTAGTCATTTGTTATCGAATCGCCTTAAAGCCAGATCGTCAGATTGGCCGCTCGTCTCTCTGAAACGATTACATTTATCGTCAGCAAAGCTATGTCGCGTGCTGCGGTATGCCGAGACACTAAAAGCACCATAGTAGAAAACAGATGAAGCTTCTAAGATGATGCAATAGCCAATAAGAAGTAGTACAATTCAAGTTTTAATTATCGATTATTGACTTTTTACCCTTCTTTGGTGCCTTGGACATGAGCTAGGAACTTAAGATTTTGCATGAAAGGAGGACTAACAGCCGCGTTGCACGGGAGATTGTGAAAAGTGTTCATATGTAGTAAAAACCTGAGAAATCCGTCCGTTTTCGTCATTTGTTATCGAATCGGCTTAAAGCCAGACCGTCACATTGGCCGCCCTTCTCTCTGAAACGGTTGTACTTATCGTCAGCAAAGCTATGTCGCGTGTTGCGGTATGCGGAGGCACTAAAAGCACCATAGTAGAACACAGATAAAGCTTCTAAGTTGATGTAATATCCAGTAAGAGGTAGCACAATTCAAGTTTTAGGTATCGATTATTGACTTTTTAGCTGGCTTTGGTGCCTTGGACATGAGCTAGGACCGTAAGATTCTGCTTGAAAGGAGGACTAGCAGCCGAGTTGCATGGGAGAATGTGAGAAGTGTTCATATGTAGTGAAAACCTGAGAAATCCGTCCGTTTTCGTCATTTCTTATCAAATCGACTTAAAGCCAGATCGTCACATTGGTCGCTCTTCTCCCTGAAACGGTTACATTTATCGTCTGCAAAGCTACGTCGCATGCTGCGGTATGCGGAGACACTAACAGCACCTTAATAGAACACAGATGAAATTTCTCAGTTATTGTAATAGCCAGTAAAGAGTAGTACAATAACGTTTTAGATATCGATTATTGACTTTTTAGCTGGCTTTGGGGTCTTCGACATGAGCTAGGACCTTAAGATTTTGCATCAAAGGAGGACTAGATGCTCCGTTGCACGGGAGAATGTAAATAGTGTTCATGTGCAGTAAAAACCTGAGAAATCCGTCCGTTTTCGTAATTTCTTATCAAATCGACTTAAAGCCAGATCGTCACATTGGTCGCTCTTCTCCCTGAAACGGTTACATTTATCGTCTGCAAAGCTACGTCGCGTGCTGCGGTATGCGGAGACACTAACAGCACCTTAATAGAACACAGATTAAATTTCTCAGTTATTGTAATAGCCAGTAAGAAGTAGTACAATAACGTTTTAGATATCGATTATTGACTTTTTAGCTGGCTTTGGGGCCTTGGACATGAGCTAGGACCTTAAGATTTTGCATCAAAGGAGGACTAGATGCTCCGTTGCACGGGAGAATGTAAATAGTGTTCATGTGCAGTAAAAACCTGAGAAATCCGTCCGTTTTCGTAATTTCTTATCAAATCGACTTAAAGCCAGGACGTCACATTGGATGCTCTTCTCTCTGAAAAGGTTACATTACTCGTCTGCAAAGCTATGTCGCGTGCTGCGGTATGCGGAGACACTAACAGCACCATAGTAGAACACAGATGAAACTTCTAAGTCGATGTAATAGCCAGTAAGAAGTAGTACAATAACGTTTTAGAAACCGATTATTGACTTTTTAGCTGGCTTTGGGGCCTTGGACATGAGCTAGGACCTTACGATTTTGCATCAAAGGAGGACTAGCAGCTGCGTTGCCCGGGAGAATGTGAAGAGTGTTCATATGTACTAAAACATGAGAAATTCGTCCGTTTTCGTCATTTCTTATCAAATCGACTTAAAGCCAGGTCTTCACATTGGTCGCTCTTCTCTCTGAAACGGTCACATTTATCGTCTGCAAAGCTATGTCGCGTGCTGCGGTATGTGGAGACACTAAGAGCACCATAGTAGAACACAGACGAAGCTACTAAGTTGATGTTATAGCCAGTAGGAAGTAGTACAATAACGTTTTAGATATCGATTATTGACTTTTTAGCTGGCTTTGGGGACTTGGACATGAGCTAGGACCTTAAGATTTTGCATCAAAGGAGGACTAGCAGCTGCGTTGCACGGGAGAATGTGAAAAGTGTTCATATGTAGTAAAAACTGGGAAATCCGTCCATTTTCGTCATTTCTTATCAAATCGACTTAAAGCCAGAACGTCACATTGGTCGCTCTCCTGTCTGAAACCTTTACATTTATCGTCTGCAAAGCTATGTCGCGTGCTGCGGTATGCAGAGACACTAACAGCACCATAGTAGAACACTGATGAAACTTCTAACTTGTTGTAATAGCCAGTAAGAAGTATTGCAATAACGTTTTAGATATCGATTATTGACTTTTTATCTGGCTTTGGGGTCTTGGACATGAGCTAGGACCTTAAGACTTTGCATCAAAGGAGGACTAGCAGCTCCGTTGCACGGGAGAATGTCAAAAGTGTTCATATGTAGTGAAAACCTGAGAAATCCGTCCGTTTTCGTCATTTCTTATCAAATCGACTTAAAGCCAGATCGTCACATTGGTCGCTCTTCTCCCTGAAACGGTTACATTTATCGTCTGCAAAGCTATGTCGCGTGCTGCGGTATGCGGAGACACTAACAGGTTCATAGTAGAACACAGATGAAACTTCTAAGTTGATGTAATAGCCAGTAAGAAGTAGTACAATAACGTTTTAGATACCGATTATTGACTTTTTAGCTGGCTTTGGGGCCTTGGACATGAGCTAGGACCTTAAGATTTTGAATCAAAGGAGAACTAGCAGCTGTGTTGCACGGGAGAATGTGAAAAGTGTTCATATGCAGTGAAAACCTGAGAAATCCGTCCGTATTCGTCATTTCTTATCAAATCGACTTAAAGCCAGATCGTCACATTGGTCGCTCTTCTCCCTGAAACGGTTACATTTATCGTCTGCAAAGCTACGTCGCGTGCTGCGGTATGCGGAGACACTAACAGCACCTTAATAGAACACAGATGAAATTTCTCAGTTATTGTAATAGCCAGTAAGGAGTAGTACAATCACGTTTTAGATATCGATTATTGACTTTTTAGCTGGCTTTGGGGCCTTCGACATGAGCTAGGACCTTAAGATTTTGCATCAAAGGAGGACTAGATGCTCCGTTGCACGGGAGAATTTAAATAGTGTTCATGTGCAGTAAAAACCTGAGAAATCCGTCCGTTTTCGTAATTTCTTATCAAATCGACTTAAAGCCAGGACGTCACATTGGACGCTCTTCTCTCTGAAAAGGTTACATTACTCGTCTGCAAAGCTATGTCGCGAGCTGCGGTATGCGGAGACACTAACAGCACCATAGTAGAACACAGATGAAACTTCTAAGTCGATGTAATAGCCAGTAAGAAGTAGTACAATAACGTTTTAGATATCGATTATTGTCTTTTTAGCCGGCTTTGGGGCCTAGGACATGAGCTAGGACCTTAAGATTTTGCATCAAAGGAGGACCAGCAGCTGCGTTGCCCGGGAGAATGTGAAAAGTGTTCATATGTAGTGAAAACCTGAGAAATCTGTCCGTTTTCGTCATTTCTTATCAAATCGACTTAAAGCCAGATCGTCACATTGGTCGCTCTTCTGTCTGAAACGGTTACATTTATCGTCTGCAAAGCTATGTCGCGTGCTGCGGTATGCAGAGACACTAACAGCACCATAGTAGAACACTGATGAAACTTCTAACTTGTTGTAATAGCCAGTAAGAAGTATTGCAATAACGTTTTAGATATCGATTATTGACTTTTTATCTGGCTTTGGGGTCTTGGACATGAGCTAGGACCTTAAGACTTTGCATCAAAGGAGGACTAGCAGCTCCGTATCACGTAAGAATGTCAAAAGTGTTCATATGTAGTGAAAACCTGAGAAATCCATCCGTTTTCGTCATTTCTTATCAAATCGACTTAAAGCCAGATCGTCACATTGATCGCTCTTCTCTCTGAAACGGTTACATTTATCGTCTGCAAAGCTATGTCGCGTGCTGCGGTATGCGGAGACACTAACAGGACCATAGTAGAACACAGATGAAACTTCTAAGTTGATGTAATAGCCAGTAAGAAGTAGTACAATAACGTTTTAGATACCGATTATTGTCTTTTTAGCTGGCTTTGGGGCCTTGGACATGAGCTAGGACCTTACGATTTTGCATCAAAGGAGAACTAGCAGCTGCGTTGCACGGGAGAATGTGAAAAATGTTCATATGTAGTAAAAACCTGAGAAATCCGTCCATTTTCGTCATTTCTTATCAAATCGACTTGAAGCCAGATCGTCACATTGGTCGCACTTCTCTCTGAAACGGTTACATTTATCGTCTGCAAAGCAATGTCGCGTGCTACGGTATGCAGAGACACTAACAGCACCACAGTAGAACAGTGATGAAACTTCTAAGTTGATGTAATAGCCAGTAAGAAGTAGTGCAATAACGTTTTAGATATCGATTATTGACTTTTTAGCTGGCTTTGTGGTCTTGGACATGAGCTAGGACCTTAAGACTTTGCATCAAAGGAGGACTAGCAGCTGCGTTGCACGGGAGAATGTGAAAAGTGTTCATATGTAGTAAAAACCTGAGAAATCCGACCGTTATCGTCATTTCTTATCAAATCGACTTAAAGCCAGATCGTCACATTGGTCGCTCTTCTCTCTGAAACGGTTACATTTATTGTCTGCAAAGCTATGTCGCGTGCTGCGGTATGCGGAGACACTAACAGCACCATAGTAGAAAACAGATGAAACTTCTAAGTTGATGTAATAGCCTGCAAGAAGTAGTACAATAACGTTTTAGATTCCGATCATTGTCTTTTTAGCTTGCTTTGGGGCCTTGGACATGAGCTAGGACCTTAAGATTTTGCATCAAAGGAGAACTTGCAGCTGCGTTGCACGGGAGAATGTGAAAAGTGTTCATATGTAGTGAAAACCTGAGAAATCCGTCCGTTTTCGTCATTTCTTATCAAATCGACTTAAAGCCAGATCGTCACATTGGTCGCTCTTCTCCCTGAAACGGTTACATTTATCAACTGCAAAGCTACGTCGCGTGCTGCGGTATGCGGAGACACTAACAGCACCTTAATAGAACACAGATGAAATTTCTCAGTTATTGTAATAGCCAGTAAGGAGTAGTACAATAACGTTTTAGATATCGATTATTGACTTTTTAGCTGGCTTTGGGGCCTTGGACATGAGCTAGGACCTTAAGATTTTGCATTAAACGAGGACTAGATGCTCCGTTGCACGGAGAATGTAAAAAGTGTTCATATGCAGTAAAAACCTGAGAAATCCGTCCGTTTTCGTAATTTCTTATCAAATCGACTTAAAGCCAGGACGTCACATTGGACGCTCTTCTCTCTGAAAAGGTTACATTACTCGTCTGCAAAGCTATGTCGCGTGCTGCGGTAAGCGGAGACCCTAACAGCACCATAGTAGAAAACAGATGAAACTTCTAAGTTGATGATATAGCCAGTAAGAAGTAGTACAATAACTTTAGATATCGATTATTCACTTTTTAGCTGGCTTTGGGGACTTGGACATGAGCTAGGACCTTAAGATTTTGCATCAAAGGAGGAGTAGCAGCTGCGTTGCACGGGAGAATGTGAAAAGTGTTCATATGTAGTAAAAACCTGAGAAATCCGTACATTTTCGTCATTTCTTATAAAATCGACTTAAAGCCAGATCGTCACATTGGTCGCTCTTCTCTCTAAAACGGTTACATTTATCGTCTACAAAGCAATGTCGCGTGCTGCGGTATGCGGAGACACTAACAGCACCATAGTAAAACACTGATGAAACTTCTAAAATGATGTAATTGCCGGTAAGAAGTAGTGCAATAACGTTTTAGATATCGATTATTGACTTTTTAGCTGGCTTTGAGGTCTTGGACATGAGCTAAGACCTTAAGATTTTGCATGAAACTAAGACTAGCAGCCTCGTTGCACGGGAGTATGTGAAAAGTGTTCATATGTAGTAAAAACCTGAGAAATCCGTCCGTTTTCGTAATTTCTTATCGAATCGACTTAAAGCCAGATCGTCACATTGGTCGCTCTTCTCCCTGAAACGGTTACATTTATCGTCTGCAAAGCTATGTCGCGTGCTGCGGTATGCAGAGACACTAATAGCACCATAGTAGAACACTGATGAAACTTCTAAGTTGATGTAATAGCCAGTAAGAAGTAGTAAAATAACGATTTAGATATCGATTATTGACTTTTTAGCTGGCTTTGGGGACTTGGACATGAGCTAGGACCTTAAGATTTTGCATCAAAGGAGAACTAGCAGCTGCGTTGCACGGGAGAATGTGAAAAGTGTTCATATGTACTAAAAACCTGAGAATTCCGTCCGTTTTCGTCATTTCTTATCAAATCGACTTAAAGCCAGGTCTTCACATTGGTCGCTCTTCTCTCTAAAACGGTTACATTTATCGTCTACAAAGCAATGTCGCGTGCTGCGCTATGCGGAGACACTAACAGCACCATAGTAAAACACTGATGAAACTTCTAAAATGATGTAATTGCCGGTAAGAAGTAGTGCAATAACGTTTTAGATATCGATTATTGACTTTTTAGCTGGCTTAGAGGTCTTGGACATGAGCTAAGACCTTAAGATTTTGCATGAAACTAAGACTAGCAGCCTCGTTGCACGGGAGTATGTGAAAAGTGTTCATATGTAGTAAAAACCTGAGAAATCCGTCCGTTTTCGTCATTTCTTATAAAAGCGACTTAAAGCCAGATCGTCACATTGGTCACTCTTCTCCCTGAAACGGTTACATTTATCGTCTGCAAAGCTATGTCGCGTGCTGCGGTATGCGGAGACACTAACAGGTTCATAGTAGAACACAGATGAAACTTCTAAGTTGATGTAATAGCCAGTAAGAAGTAGTACAATAACGTTTTAGATACCGATTATTGACTTTTTAGCTGGCTTTGGGGTCTTGGACATGAGTTAGTATCTTAAGACTTTGCATCAAAGGAGCACTAGCAGCTGCGTTGCACGGGAGAAGGTAAAAAGTGTTCAAATGTAGCAAAAACCTGAGAAATCCGTCCGTTTTCGTCATTTCGTATCAAATCGACTTAAAGCCAGATCGTCACATTGGTCGCTCTTCTCTCTGAAACGGTTACATTTATCGTCTGCAAAGCTATGTCGCGTGCTGTGGTATGCGGAGACACTAACAGCACCATAGTAGAAAACAGATGAAACTTCTAAGTTGATGTAATAGCCAGTAAGAAGTAGTACAATAACGTTTTAGAAACCGATTATTGACTTTTAAGCTGGCTTTGGGTCCTTGGACATGAGCTAGGACCTTAAGATTTTGCATCAAAGGAGGACTAGCAGCTGCGTTGCCCGGGGGAATGTGAAGAGTGTTCATATGTACTAAAACATGAGAAATCCGTCCGTTTTCGTCATTTCTTATCAATTCGACTTAAAGCCAGGTCTTCACATTGGTCGCTCTTCTCTCTGAAACGGTCACATTTATCGTCTGCAAAGCTATGTCGCGTGCTGCGGTATGTGGAGACACTAAGAGCACCATAGTAGAACACAGACGAAGGTTGTAAGTTGATGTTATAGCCAGTAAGAAGTAGTAATATTACGTTTTAGATACCGATTATTGACTTTTTAGCTGGCTTTGGGGACTTGGACATGAGCTAGGACCTTAAGATTTTGCATCAAAAGATGACTAGCAGCTGCGTTGCACGGGAGAATGTAAATAGAGTTCATATGTAGTAAAAACCTGAGAAATCCGTCTGTTATCGTCATTTGTTACCGAATCGACTTAATGTCAGATCGTCTCATTGGCCGCTCATATCTCTGAAACGGTTACAATTATCGTCTGCAAAGCTATGTCGCGTGCTGCGGTATGCGGAGACACTAACAGCACCATAGTAGAAAACAGAAGAAGCTTCCAAGTTGATGTAATAGCCAGTAAGAAGCAGTACAAATCAGGTTTTACTCAACGATTATTGCCTTTTGTGCCGGCTTTGGTGCCTTGGACATGAGCTAGGACCTTACGATTTTGCATAAAAGAAAGACTAGCATCAGCGTTGTTCGGGAGAATACGAAAAGTGTTCATATGTAGTAAAAACCCGAGAAATCCGTCCTTTGTCGTCATTTGTCATCGAGTCGACTTAAAGCCAGAACGTCACATTGGTCGCTCTTCTCTCTGAAACGGTTACATTTATCGTCTGCAAAGCTACGTCGCGTGCTGCGGTATGCGGAGACACTAACAGCACCATAGCGGAACACAGATGAAACTTCTAAGTTGATGTAATAGCCAGTAAGAAGTAGTACAATAACGTTTTAGGTACCGATTATTGACTTTTTAGCTGGATTTGGGGACTCGGACATGAGCTAGGACCTTAAGATTTTTCATCAAAGGAGAACTAGCAGCTGCGTTGCTCGGGAGAATGTGAAAAGTGTTCATATGTAGTAAAAACCTGAGAAATCCGTCCGTTTTCGTCATTTCTTATCAAATCGACTTAAAGCCAGATCGTCACATTGGTCGCTCTTCTCTCTGAAACGGTTACATTTATCGTCTGCAAAGCTATGTCGCGTGCTGCGGTATGCAGAGACACTAATAGCACCATAGTAGAACACTGATGAAACTTCTAAGTTGATGTAATAGCCAGTAAGAAGTAGTAAAATAACGATTTAGATATCGATTATTGACTTTTTAGCTGGCTTTGGGGACTTGGACATGAGCTAGGACCTTAAGATTTTGCATCAAAGGAGAACTAGCAGCTGCGTTGCACGGGAGAATGTGAAAAGTGTTCATATGTACTAAAAACCTGAGAATTCCGTCCGTTTTCGTCATTTCTTATCAAATCGACTTAAAGCCAGGTCTTCACATTGGTCGCTCTTCTCTCTAAAACGGTTACATTTATCGTCTACAAAGCAATGTCGCGTGCTGCGGTATGCGGAGACACTAACAGCACCATAGTAAAACACTGATGAAACTTCTAAAATGATGTAATTGCCGGTAAGAAGTAGTGCAATAACGTTTTAGATATCGATTATTGACTTTTTAGCTGGCTTTGAGGTCTTGGACATGAGCTAAGACCTTAAGATTTTGCATGAAACTAAGACTAGCAGCCTCGTTGCACGGGAGTATGTGAAAAGTGTTCATATGTAGTAAAAACCTGAGAAATCCGTCCGTTTTCGTCATTTCTTATAAAAGCGACTTAAAGCCAGATCGTCACATTGGTCACTCTTCTCTCTGAAACGGTTACATTTATCGTCTGCAAAGCTATGTCGCGTGCTGCGGTATGCGGAGACACTAACAGGACCATAGTAGAACACAGATGAAACTTCTAAGTTGATGTAATAGCCAGTAAGAAGTAGTACAATAACGTTTTAGATACCGATTATTGTCTTTTTAGCTGGCTTTGGGGCCTTGGACATGAGCTAGGACCTTACGATTTTGCATCAAAGGAGAACTAGCAGCTGCGTTGCACGGGAGAATGTGAAAAATGTTCATATGTAGTAAAAACCTGAGAAATCCGTCCATTTTCGTCATTTCTTATCAAATCGACTTGAAGCCAGATCGTCACATTGGTCGCACTTCTCTCTGAAACGGTTACATTTATCGTCTGCAAAGCAATGTCGCGTGCTGCGGTATGCAGAGACACTAACAGCACCACAGTAGAACAGTGATGAAACTTCTAAGTTGATGTAATAGCCAGTAAGAAGTAGTGCAATAACGTTTTAGATATCGATTATTGACTTTTTAGCTGGCTTTGTGGTCTTGGACATGAGCTAGGACCTTAAGACTTTGCATCAAAGGAGGACTAGCAGCTGCGTTGCACGGGAGAATGTGAAAAGTGTTCATATGTAGTAAAAACCTGAGAAATCCGACCGTTATCGTCATTTCTTATCAAATCGACTTAAAGCCAGATCGTCACATTGGTCGCTCTTCTCTCTGAAACGGTTACATTTATTGTCTGCAAAGCTATGTCGCGTGCTGCGGTATGCGGAGACACTAACAGCACCATAGTAGAAAACAGATGAAACTTCTAAGTTGATGTAATAGCCTGCAAGAAGTAGTACAATAACGTTTTAGATTCCGATCATTGTCTTTTTAGCTTGCTTTGGGGCCTTGGACATGAGCTAGGACCTTAAGATTTTGCATCAAAGGAGAACTTGCAGCTGCGTTGCACGGGAGAATGTGAAAAGTGTTCATATGTAGTGAAAACCTGAGAAATCCGTCCGTTTTCGTCATTTCTTATCAAATCGACTTAAAGCCAGATCGTCACATTGGTCGCTCTTCTCCCTGAAACGGTTACATTTATCAACTGCAAAGCTACGTCGCGTGCTGCGGTATGCGGAGACACTAACAGCACCTTAATAGAACACAGATGAAATTTCTCAGTTATTGTAATAGCCAGTAAGGAGTAGTACAATAACGTTTTAGATATCGATTATTGACTTTTTAGCTGGCTTTGGGGCCTTGGACATGAGCTAGGACCTTAAGATTTTGCATTAAACGAGGACTAGATGCTCCGTTGCACGGAGAATGTAAAAAGTGTTCATATGCAGTAAAAACCTGAGAAATCCGTCCGTTTTCGTAATTTCTTATCAAATCGACTTAAAGCCAGGACGTCACATTGGACGCTCTTCTCTCTGAAAAGGTTACATTACTCGTCTGCAAAGCTATGTCGCGTGCTGCGGTAAGCGGAGACCCTAACAGCACCATAGTAGAAAACAGATGAAACTTCTAAGTTGATGATATAGCCAGTAAGAAGTAGTACAATAACTTTAGATATCGATTATTCACTTTTTAGCTGGCTTTGGGGACTTGGACATGAGCTAGGACCTTAAGATTTTGCATCAAAGGAGGAGTAGCAGCTGCGTTGCACGGGAGAATGTGAAAAGTGTTCATATGTAGTAAAAACCTGAGAAATCCGTACATTTTCGTCATTTCTTATAAAATCGACTTAAAGCCAGATCGTCACATTGGTCGCTCTTCTCTCTAAAACGGTTACATTTATCGTCTACAAAGCAATGTCGCGTGCTGCGGTATGCGGAGACACTAACAGCACCATAGTAAAACACTGATGAAACTTCTAAAATGATGTAATTGCCGGTAAGAAGTAGTGCAATAACGTTTTAGATATCGATTATTGACTTTTTAGCTGGCTTTGAGGTCTTGGACATGAGCTAAGACCTTAAGATTTTGCATGAAACTAAGACTAGCAGCCTCGTTGCACGGGAGTATGTGAAAAGTGTTCATATGTAGTAAAAACCTGAGAAATCCGTCCGTTTTCGTAATTTCTTATCGAATCGACTTAAAGCCAGATCGTCACATTGGTCGCTCTTCTCCCTGAAACGGTTACATTTATCGTCTGCAAAGCTATGTCGCGTGCTACGGTATGCGGAGACACTAACAGGTTCATAGTAGAACACAGATGAAACTTCTAAGTTGATGTAATAGCCAGTAAGAAGTAGTACAATAACGTTTTAGATACCGATTATTGACTTTTTAGCTGGCTTTGGGGTCTTGGACATGAGTTAGTATCTTAAGACTTTGCATCAAAGTAGCACTAGCAGCTGCGTTGCACGGGAGAAGGTAAAAAGTGTTCAAATGTAGCAAAAACCTGAGAAATCCGTCCGTTTTCGTCATTTCGTATCAAATCGACTTAAAGCCAGATCGTCACATTGGTCGCTCTTCTCTCTGAAACGGTTACATTTATCGTCTGCAAAGCTATGTCGCGTGCTGTGGTATGCGGAGACACTAACAGCACCATAGTAGAAAACAGATGAAACTTCTAAGTTGATGTAATAGCCAGTAAGAAGTAGTACAATAACGTTTTAGAAACCGATTATTGACTTTTAAGCTGGCTTTGGGTCCTTGGACATGAGCTAGGACCTTAAGATTTTGCATCAAAGGAGGACTAGCAGCTGCGTTGCCCGGGGGAATGTGAAGAGTGTTCATATGTACTAAAACATGAGAAATCCGTCCGTTTTCGTCATTTCTTATCAATTCGACTTAAAGCCAGGTCTTCACATTGGTCGCTCTTCTCTCTGAAACGGTCACATTTATCGTCTGCAAAGCTATGTCGCGTGCTGCGGTATGTGGAGACACTAAGAGCACCATAGTAGAACACAGACGAAGGTTGTAAGTTGATGTTATAGCCATTAAGAAGTAGTAATATTACGTTTTAGATACCGATTATTGACATTTTAGCTGGCTTTGGGGACTTGGACATGAGCTAGGACCTTAAGATTTTGCATCAAAAGATGACTAGCAGCTGCGTTGCACGGGAGAATGTAAATAGAGTTCATATGTAGTAAAAACCTGAGAAATCCGTCTGTTATCGTCATTTGTTACCGAATCGACTTAATGTCAGATCGTCTCATTGGCCGCTCATATCTCTGAAACGGTTACATTTATCGTCTGCAAAGCTATGTCGCGTGCTGCGGTATGCGGAGACACTAACAGCACCATAGTAGAAAACAGAAGAAGCTTCCAAGTTGATGTAATAGTCAGTAAGAAGCAGTACAAATCAGGTTTTACTCAACGATTATTGCCTTTTGTGCCGGCTTTGGTGCCTTGGACATGAGCTAGGACCTTACGATTTTGCATAAAAGAAAGACTAGCATCAGCGTTGTTCGGGAGAATACGAAAAGTGTTCATATGTAGTAAAAACCCGAGAAATCCGTCCTTTGTCGTCATTTGTCATCGAGTCGACTTAAAGCCAGAACGTCACATTGGTCGCTCTTCTCTCTGAAACGGTTACATTTATCGTCTGCAAAGCTACGTCGCGTGCTGCGGTATGCGGAGACACTAACAGCACCATAGCGGAACACAGATGAAACTTCTAAGTTGATGTAATAGCCAGTAAGAAGTAGTACAATAACGTTTTAGGTACCGATTATTGACTTTTTAGCTGGATTTGGGGACTCGGACATGAGCTAGGACCTTAAGATTTTTCATCAAAGGAGAACTAGCAGCTGCGTTGCTCGGGAGAATGTGAAAAGTGTTCATATGTAGTAAAAACCTGAGAAATCCGTCCGTTTTCGTCATTTCTTATCAAATCGACTTAAAGCCAGATCGTCACATTGGTCGCTCTTCTCTCTGAAACGGTTACATTTATCGTCTGCAAAGCTATGTCGCGTGCTGCGGTATGCAGAGACACTAATAGCACCATAGTAGAACACTGATGAAACTTCTAAGTTGATGTAATAGCCAGTAAGAAGTAGTAAAATAACGATTTAGATATCGATTATTGACTTTTTAGCTGGCTTTGGGGACTTGGACATGAGCTAGGACCTTAAGATTTTGCATCAAAGGAGAACTAGCAGCTGCGTTGCACGGGAGAATGTGAAAAGTGTTCATATGTACTAAAAACCTGAGAATTCCGTCCGTTTTCGTCATTTCTTATCAAATCGACTTAAAGCCAGGTCTTCACATTGGTCGCTCTTCTCTCTAAAACGGTTACATTTATCGTCTACAAAGCAATGTCGCGTGCTGCGCTATGCGGAGACACTAACAGCACCATAGTAAAACACTGATGAAACTTCTAAAATGATGTAATTGCCGGTAAGAAGTAGTGCAATAACGTTTTAGATATCGATTATTGACTTTTTAGCTGGCTTAGAGGTCTTGGACATGAGCTAAGACCTTAAGATTTTGCATGAAACTAAGACTAGCAGCCTCGTTGCACGGGAGTATGTGAAAAGTGTTCATATGTAGTAAAAACCTGAGAAATCCGTCCGTTTTCGTCATTTCTTATAAAAGCGACTTAAAGCCAGATCGTCACATTGGTCACTCTTCTCCCTGAAACGGTTACATTTATCGTCTGCAAAGCTATGTCGCGTGCTGCGGTATGCGGAGACACTAACAGGTTCATAGTAGAACACAGATGAAACTTCTAAGTTGATGTAATAGCCAGTAAGAAGTAGTACAATAACGTTTTAGATACCGATTATTGACTTTTTAGCTGGCTTTGGGGTCTTGGACATGAGTTAGTATCTTAAGACTTTGCATCAAAGGAGCACTAGCAGCTGCGTTGCACGGGAGAAGGTAAAAAGTGTTCAAATGTAGCAAAAACCTGAGAAATCCGTCCGTTTTCGTCATTTCGTATCAAATCGACTTAAAGCCAGATCGTCACATTGGTCGCTCTTCTCTCTGAAACGGTTACATTTATCGTCTGCAAAGCTGTGGCGCGTGCTGTGGTATGCGGAGACACTAACAGCACCATAGTAGAAAACAGATGAAACTTCTAAGTTGATGTAATAGCCAGTAAGAAGTAGTACAATAACGTTTTAGAAACCGATTATTGACTTTTAAGCTGGCTTTGGGTCCTTGGACATGAGCTAGGACCTTAAGATTTTGCATCAAAGGAGGACTAGCAGCTGCGTTGCCCGGGGGAATGTGAAGAGTGTTCATATGTACTAAAACATGAGAAATCCGTCCGTTTTCGTCATTTCTTATCAATTCGACTTAAAGCCAGGTCTTCACATTGGTCGCTCTTCTCTCTGAAACGGTCACATTTATCGTCTGCAAAGCTATGTCGCGTGCTGCGGTATGTGGAGACACTAAGAGCACCATAGTAGAACACAGACGAAGGTTGTAAGTTGATGTTATAGCCAGTAAGAAGTAGTAATATTACGTTTTAGATACCGATTATTGACTTTTTAGCTGGCTTTGGGGACTTGGACATGAGCTAGGACCTTAAGATTTTGCATCAAAAGATGACTAGCAGCTGCGTTGCACGGGAGAATGTAAATAGAGTTCATATGTAGTAAAAACCTGAGAAATCCGTCTGTTATCGTCATTTGTTACCGAATCGACTTAATGTCAGATCGTCTCATTGGCCGCTCATATCTCTGAAACGGTTACATTTATCGTCTGCAAAGCTATGTCGCGTGCTGCGGTATGCGGAGACACTAACAGCACCATAGTAGAAAACAGAAGAAGCTTCCAAGTTGATGTAATAGCCAGTAAGAAGCAGTACAAATCAGGTTTTACTCAACGATTATTGCCTTTTGTGCCGGCTTTGGTGCCTTGGACATGAGCTAGGACCTTACGATTTTGCATAAAAGAAAGACTAGCATCAGCGTTGTTCGGGAGAATACGAAAAGTGTTCATATGTAGTAAAAACCCGAGAAATCCGTCCTTTGTCGTCATTTGTCATCGAGTCGACTTAAAGCCAGAACGTCACATTGGTCGCTCTTCTCTCTGAAACGGTTACATTTATCGTCTGCAAAGCTACGTCGCGTGCTGCGGTATGCGGAGACACTAACAGCACCATAGCGGAACACAGATGAAACTTCTAAGTTGATGTAATAGCCAGTAAGAAGTAGTACAATAACGTTTTAGATTTCGATTATTGGCTTTTTAGCTGGCTTTGGGGACTTGGACATGAGCTAGGACCTTAAGATTTTGCATGAATGGAGGACTAGCAGCTGCGTTGCACGGGAGAATGTCAAAAGTGTTCATATGTAGTAAAACCCTGAGATATCCGTCCGCTTTCGTCATTTCTTATCAAATCGACTTATAGCCAGATCGTCACATTGGTCGCTCTTCTCTCTGAAACGGTTATATTTATCGTCTGCAAAGCTATGTCGCGTGCTGCGGCATGCGGAGACACTAACAGCACCATAGTATAAAACAGATGAAACTTCTAAGTTGATGTAATAGCCAGTAAGAAGTAGTACAATAACGTTTTAGGTACCGATTATTGACTTTTTAGCTGGCTTTGGGGACTTGGACATGAGCTAGGACCTTAAGATTTTTCATCAAAGGAGAACTAGCAGCTGCGTTGCTCTGGAGAATGTGAAAAGTGTTCATATGTAGTAAAAACCTGAGAAATCCGTCCGTTTTCGTCATTTCTTATCAAATCGACTTAAAGCCAGATCGTCACATTGGTCGCTCTTCTCTCTGAAACGGTCACATTTATCGTCAGCAAAGCTATGTCGCGTGCTGCGGTATCTGGAGACACTAACAGCACCATAGTAGAACACAGACGAAGCTTCTAAGTTGTTGTGATAGCCAGTAAGAAGTAGTACAATAACGTTTTAGATATCGATTATTGACTTTTTAGCTGGCTTTGGGGACTTGGACATGAGCTAGGACCTTAAGGTTTTGCATCAAAGGAGGACTAACAGTTGCGTTGCACGGGAGAATGTGAAAAGTGTTCATATGTAGTAAAAACCTGAGATATCCGTCCGTGTTCGACATTTGTTATCGAATCGACTTAAAGCCAGATCATCACATTGGCCGCTCTTCCCTCTGAAACGGTTACATTTACCGTCTGCAAAGCTATGTCGTTGGGTGCGGTATGCGGAGACACTAAAAGCCTCATAGTAGAACACAGTAGAAGCTTCTAAGTTGATGTAATAGGTAGTACAATTGAAGTTTTAGTTTTCGATTATTGAGTTTTTAGCCGGCTTTAGTCACTTGGACATGAGCTAGGACCATAAGATTTTGCATGAAAGGAGGACTAGCAGCGGCGTTGCACGGGAAAATGTGTTAAAGTGTTCATATGTAGTAAAAAACTGAGAAATCTGTGCGTTTTCTTCATTTGTTATCGAATTGACTTAAAGCCAGGACGTTACATTGTCTGCCCTTCTCTCTGAAACGGTTACATTTATCGTCTGCAAAGCTATGTCGCGTGCTGCGGTATGCGGAGACACAAAAAGCACCATAGTAGAACACTGAAAAAGCTTCTACGTTTATGTAATAGCAAGTAAAAAGTAGTACAATTCACGTTTTAGTTATCGATTATTGACTTTTTAGCCGGCTTTGGTGCCTTGGCGTGAGCTAGGACCTTAAGATTTTGCATGAAAGGAGGACTAGTAGCTGCGATACACGGGAGAGTGTGAAAAGTGTTCATTTGTAGTAAAAACCTACGGTATTCGGCCGTTTTCGTCATTTGTTATCAAATCGACTTAAGGCCAGATCGTCACATTGAGCGCTCTTCTCTCTGAAACGGTTACATATATCGTCTGCTAAGCTATGTCGCGAGCTATGTTAGGCGGAGACACTAAAAGCACTATACTAGAACACAGAAGAAGCTTCTAAGTTGATGTTATAGCCAGTAAGAAGTAGTGCAATTCAAGTATTCGTTATCGATTATTCACTTTTCACCCGGCTTTGGTGCCTTGTACAGCAGCTAGGACCTTAAGATTTAGCATGAAAGGAGCACTATTAGACGCGTTGCATGGGAGAATGTGAAAAGTGTTCATATGTAGTAAAAACCTGAGAAATCCATCCGTGTTCGTAATTAGTTTTCGATTCGACTTAAAGGCAGATCGTCACATTGGCCGCTCTTCCCTCTGAAACGGTTACATTTATCGTCTGCAAAGCTATGTCGCGTGCTGCGTTATGCGGGACTCTAAAATCACCATAGTAGAACACAGAAGTAGCTTCTAAGTTGATGTAATACCTAGTAAGAGGTAGTACAATTCACGTTTTAGTTATCGATTATTGACTATTTAGCCTTTTTTGGTGCCTTGGGCATGAGCTAGGACGTTACGATTTTGAATAAAAGGACTACTAGCATCCGCGTTGCACGGGAGAATGTGAAAAGTGTTCATATGTAGTAAAAACCTGAGAAATCTGTCCGTGTTCGTAATTTGTTTTCGATTCGACTTAAAGGCAGATCGTCACATTGGCCGCTCATGTCTCTGAAACGGTTACATTTATCGTCTGCAAAGATATGTCGCGTGCTGCGGTATGCGGAGACACAAAAATCAGCACAGTATAACACAGTAGTAGCTTCTAAGTTGATGTAATACCCAGTAAGAAGTAGTAAAATTCACGTTTTAGCAATCGATTATTGACTTTTTAGCCGGCTTTGGTGCCTTGGGCATGAGCTAGGACCTTAAGATTTTGCATGAAAGAAGGACTAGAAGCCGCGTTGCACGGGAAAATGTGAAAAGTGATCATATGTAGTAAGAACATGAGAAATCTTTCCGTTTTCGTCATTGATATCAAATCGACTTAAAGCAAGATCGTTACATAGGTCGCTCTTCTCTCTGAAACGGTTTTATTTTATGTCTGCAAAGCTATGTCGTTGGGTGCGGTATGCGGAGACACTAAAAGCCTTATAGTAGAACACAGTAGAAGCTTCTAAGTTGATGTAATAGGTAGTACAATTGAAGTTTTAGTTTTTGATTATTGAGTTTCTAACCGGCTTTAGTCACTTGGACATGAGCTAGGACCATAAGATTTTGCATGAAAGGAGGACTAGCAGCCGCGTTGCACGGGAAAATGTGTTAAAGCGTTCATATGTAGTAAAAAACTGAGAAATCTGCCGGTTTTCTTCATTTGTTATCGAATTGACTTAAAGCCAGGACGTTACATTGTCTGCTCTTCTCTCTGAAACGGTTACATTTATCGTCTGCAAAGCTATGTCGCGTGCTGCGGTATGCGGAGACACAAAAAGCACCATAGTAGAACACTGAAAAAGCTTCTAAGTTTATGTAATAGCAAGTAAAAAGTAGTACAATTCACGTTTTAGTTATCGATTATTGACTTTTTGGCCGGCTTTGGTGCCTTGGACGTGAGCTAGGACCTTAAGATTTTGCATGAAAGGAGGACTAGTAGCTGCGATACACGGGAGAGTGTGAAAAGTGTTCATTTGTAGTAAAAACCTAAGGTATTCGGCCGGTTTCGTCATTTGCTATCAAATCGACTTAAGGCCAGATCGTCACATTGGCCTCTCTTCTCTCTGAAACAATTACATTTATCGTCTGCAAAGTTATGTCACGTGCTGCGGTATGCGGAGACTTTAAAAGCACCGTAGTAGAACACAGATGAAGCTTCTAAGTTGATGTAATAGCCAGTAAGATGTAGTACAATTCGTATTTTGGGTATAGATTATTGACTTTTTACCTTTCTTTGGAGCCTTGGACTTGAGCTAAGAACTTAAGATTTTGCATGAAAGGAGGACTAGCACCCGCGTTGCACGGGAGAATGTGAAAAGTGTTCGTATGTAGTAAATACCTGAGAAATCCGTCCGTTTTCGTCATTTGTTATCGAATCGACTTAAAGCCACATCGTCTCATTGGCCGCACTTCTGTCTGAAACGGTTACATTTATCGTCTGCAAAGCTATGTCGCGTGCTGCGGTATGCGGAGACACTAAAAGCACCATAGTAGAACACAGATGAAGCTTCTAAGTTGATGTAATAACCAGTAAGATGTAGTACAATTGAAGTTTTAGGTATTGATTATTGACTTTTCACCCTTCTTTGGTGCCTTTGACATGAGCTAGGAACATAAGATTTTGCATGAAAGGTGGACTAGCAGCCGCGTTGCACGGGAGAATGTGAAAAGTGTTCATATGTGGTAAAAACTTGAGAAATTCGTCCGTTTTCGTCATTTGTTATCAAATCGACTTAAACCCAGATCGTCACATTGGGCACACTTCTGTCTGAAGCGGTTATATTTATCGTCTGCAAAGCTATGTCGCGTGCTGCGGTATACAGAGACACTAAAAGCACCATAGTAGAACACAGATGAAGCTTCTAAGTTGACGTAATAGCCAGTAAGATGTAGTACAATTCGTGTTTTAGGTATAGATTATTGACTTTTTACACTTCTTTGGTGCTTTGGACTTGGGCTAGGAACTTACGATTTTGCATGAAAGGAGGACTAGCACCCGCGTTGTACGGGAGAATGTGAAAAGTGTTCATATGTAGTAAATACCTGAGAAATCAGTCCGTTTTCGTCATTTGTTGTCGAATCGACTTAAAGCCAGATCGCCACATTAGCCGCACTTCTGTCTCAAACGGTTACATTTATCGTCTGCATAGCTATGTCGTGTGCTGCGGTATGCGGAGACACTAAAAGCACCATAGTAGAACACAGATGAAGCTTCTAAGTTGATGTAATAGCCAGTAAGAAGTAGTACACTTCAATTTTCAGGTATTGATTATTGACTTTTTACCCTTCTTTGGTGCCTTGGACAAAACCTAGGAACTTAAGATTTTGCATTAAAGGAGGAATAGCAGCCGCGTAGCACGGGCGAATGTGAAAAATGTTCATATGTAGTAAAAACCTGAGAAACCTGTCCGTTTTCGTCATTTGTTATCGAATCGTCTTAAAGCCAGATCGTCACATTGGCCGCTCTTCTCTCTGAAACGGTTGTACTTATCGCCTGCAAAGCTATGTCACGTGCTGCGGTATGCGGAGACACTAATAGCACCATAGTAGAACACAGATGAAGCTTCTAAGTTGATGTAATAGCCAGTAAGAAGTAGTACTATTCAAGTTTTAGGTATCGATTATTGACTTTTTACCCTTCTTTGGCGACTCGGACATGAGCTAGGAACTTAAGATTTTGCATGAAAGGAGGACTAGCAGCCGCGTTGCTCAGGAGAATGTGAAAAGTGTTCATATGTGGTAAGAACCTGAGAAATCCGTCCGTTCTCGTCATTTGCTATCGAATCGACTTAAAGCCAGATCGTCTCTTTGGCCGCTCTTCTGTCTGAAACGGTTACATTTATCGTCTGCAAAGCTATGTCGCGTGCTGTGGTATGCGGAGACACTAAAAGCACCATAGTAGAACACAGATGCAGCTTCTAAGTTGATGTAATAGCCAGTAAGAAGTAGTACTATGCAAGTATTAGGTATCGATTATTGACTTTTTACCCTTCTTTGGTGCCTTGGACATGAGCTAGGAGCTTAAGATTTTGCATGAAAGGAGGACTAGCAGCCGCGGTGCACGGGCGACAGTGAGAAGTGTTCATATGTAGTAAAAACCTGAGAAATCCGTGAGATTTCGTCATTTGTTATCGAATCGACTTAAAGCCAGATCGTCACATTGGCCGGTCTTCTGTCTGAAACGGTTACATTTATCGTCTGCAAAGCTATGTCGCGTGCTGCGGTATGCGGAGACACTAAAAGCACCATAGTAGAACACAGATGAAGCTTCTAAGTTGATGTAATAGCCAGTAAGAAGTAGTACTATTCAAGTTTTAGGTATCGATTATTGACTTTTTACCCTTCTTTGGCGACTCGGACATGAGCTATGAACTTAAGATTTTGCATGAAAGGAGGATTAGCAGCCGAGTTGCACGGGAGAATGTGAAAAGTGTTCATATGTAGTAAAAAACTGAGAAATCCGTCCGTTTTCGTCACTTGTTATCGAATCGACTTAAAGCCAGATCGTCACATTAGCCGCACTTCTGTCTGAAACGGTTACATTTATCGTCTGCAAAGCTATGTCGCAGGCTGCGATATGCGGAGACACTAAAAGCACCATAGGAGAACACAGATGAAGCTTCTAAGTTTGTGTAATAGTCCGTAAGAAGTAGTACAATTCAAGTTTCAGGTATTGATTATTGACTTTTTACCCTCTTTGGTGCCTTGGACATGAGCTAGGAACTTAATATTTTGCATGAAAGGAGGACTAGCAGCCGTGTAGCACGGGCGAATGTGAAAAGTGTTCATATGTAGTAAAAACCTGAGAAATCCGTCCGTTTTCGTCATTTGTTATCGAATCGACTTAAAGCCAGATCGTCACATTGGCCGCTCTTCTGTCTGAAACGGTTACATTTATCGTCTGAAAAGCTGTGTCACGTGCTGCGGTATGCGGAGACACTAAAAGCACCATAGTAGAACACAGATGAAACTTCTAAGTTGATGTAATAGGCAGTAAGATGTAGTACAATTCAAGTTTTAGGTATCGATTATTGACTTTTTACCCTTCTATGGTGCCTTGGACTTGAGCTAGGAACTTAAGATTTTGCATGAAAGGAGGATTAGCAGCCGAGTTGCACGGGAGAATGTGAAAAGTGTTCATATCTAGTAAAAACCTGAGAAATCCGTCCGTTTTCTTCATTTGTTACCGAATCGACTTAAAGCCAGATCATCACATTGGCCGCTCTTCCCTCTGAAACGGTTACATTTACCGTCTGCAAAGTTATGTCGTTGGGTGCGGTATGCGGAGACACTAAAAGCCTTATAGTAGAACACAGTAGAAGCTTCTAAGTTGATGTAATAGGTAGTACAATTGAAGTTTTAGTTTTCGATTATTGAGTTTTTAACCGGCTTTAGTCACTTGGACATGAGCTAGGACCATAAGATTTTGCATGAAAGGAGGACTAGCAGCCGCGTTGCACGGGAAAATGTGTTAAAGCGTTCATATGTAGTAAAAAACTGAGAAATCTGTCGGTTTTCTTCATTTGATAACGAATTGACTTAAAGCCAGGACGTTACATTGTCTGCTCTTCTCTCTGAAACGGTTACATTTATCGTCTGCAAAGCTATGTCGAGTGCTGCGGTATGCGGAGACACAAAAAGCACCATAGTAGAACACTGAAAAAGCTTCTAAGTTTATGTAATAGCAAGTAAAAAGTAGTACAATTCACGTTTTAGTTATCGATTATTTACTTTTTAGCCGGCTTTGGTGCCTTGGACGTGAGCTAGGACCTTAAGATTTTGCATGAAAGGAGGACTAGTAGCTGCGATACACGGGAGAGTGTGAAAAGTGTTCATTTGTAGTAAAAACCTAAGGTATTCGGCCGTTTTCGTCATTTGTTATCAAATCGACTTAAGGCCAGATCGTCACATTGGCCTCTCTTCTCTCTGAAACGGTTACATTTATCGTCTGCAAAGTTATGTCGTGTGCTGCGGTATGCGGAGACACTAAAAGCACCATAGTAGAACACAGATGAAGCTTCTAAGTTGATGTAATAACCAGTAAGAAGTACTACATTTCAAGTTTTAGGTATCGATTATTGACTTTTTACTCTTCTTTGGTGCCTTGGACATGAGCTAGAAACTTAAGACTTTGCATTAAAGGAGGACTAGCAGCTGCGTTGCACGGGAGAATGTGAAAAGTGTTCATATGTTTTAAAAACCCGAGAAATCCGTCCGTTTTCGTCATTTGTTATCGAATCGCCTTAAAGCCAGATCGTCACATCGGCCACACCTATGTCTGAAACGGGTACATTTATCGTCTGCAAAGCTATGTCGCGTGCTGCGGTATGCGGAGACACTAAAGGCACCATAGTAGAACACAGATGAAGCTTCTAAGTTGATGTAATAGGCAGTAAGATGTATGAACAATTCATGTTTTAGGTTTCGATTATTGACTTTTTACCCTTCTATGGTGCCTTGGACTTGAGCTAGGAACTTAAGATTTTGCATGAAAGGAGGATTAGCAGCCGATTTGCAAGGGGGAATGTGAAAAGTGTTCATATCTAGTAAAAACCTGAGAAATCCGTAAGTTTTCTTCATTTGTTACCGAATCGACTTAAAAGCCAGATCGTCACATTGGCCGCACTTGTGTCTGAAACGGTTACATTTACCGTCTGCAAAGTTATGTCACGTGCTGCGGTATGCGGAGACACTAAAAGCACCATAGTAGAACACAGATGAAGCTTCTAAGTTGATGTAATAACCATTAAGAAGTAGTACAATTCAAGTTTTAGGTATTGATTATTGACTTTTCACCCTTCTTTGGTGCCTTTGACATGAGCAAGGAACTTAAGATTTTGCATGAAAGGTGGACTAGCAGCCGCGTTGCACGGGAGAATGTGAAAAGTGTTCATATGTGGTAAAAACTTGAGAAATCCGTCCGTTTTCGTCATTTGTTATCGAATCGACTTAAAGCCTGATCGTCACATTGGCCGCTCTTCTCTCTGAAACGGTTGTACTTATCGTCAACAAAGCTATGTCACGTGCTGCGGTATGCGGAGACACTAAAGGCACCATAGTAGAACACAGATGAAGCTTCTAAGTTGATGTAATAGCCAGTAAGAAGTAGTACTATTCAAGTTTTAGGTATCGTTTATTGACTTTTTACCCTTCTTTGGCGACTCGGACATGAGCTAGGAACTTAAGATTTTGCATGAAAGGAGGACTAGCAGCCGCGTTGCTCAGGAGAATGTGAAAAGTGTTCATTTGTGGTAAGAACCTGAGAAATCCGTCCGTTCTCGTCATTTGTTATCGAATCGACTTAAAGCCAGATCGTCTCTTTGGCCGCTCTTCTGTCTGAAACGGTTACATTTATCGTTTGCAAAGCTATGTCGCGTGCTGCGGTATTAGGAGACAATAAAAGCACAATAGTAGAACACAGATGAAGCTTCTTAGTTGATGTAATAGCCCGTAAGATGTAGTAAAATTCAAGTTTTAGGTATCGATTATTGACTTTTTACCTTTCTTTGGTGCCTTGGACATGAGCTATGAACTTAAGATTTTGCATGAAAGGAGGATTAGCAGCCGAGTTGCACGGGAGAATGTGAAAAGTGTTCATATGTAGTAAAAACCTGAGAAATCCGTCCGTATTCGTCATTTGTTATCGAATCGACTTAAAGCCAGATCGTCACATTAGCCGCACTTCTGTCTGAAACGATTAAATTTATCGTCTGCAAAGCTATGTCGCGTGCTGCGGTATGCGGAGACACTAAAAGCACCATAGTAGAACACAGATGAAGCCTCTAAGTTTATGTAATAGCCAGTAAGAAGTAGTACAATTCAAGTTTCAGGTATTGATTATTGACTTTTTACCCTTCTTTGGTGCCTTGGACATGAGCTAGGAACCTAATATTTTGCATGAAAGGTGGACTAGCAGCCGTGTAGCACGGGCGAATGTGAAAAGTGTTCATATGTAGTAAAAACCTGAGAAATCCGTCCGTTTTCGTCATTTGTTATCGAATCGACTTAAAGCCAAATCGTCACATTGGCCGCTCTTCTGTCTGAAACGGTTACATTTATCGTCTGCAAAGCTATGTCACGTGCTGCGGTATGAGGAGACACTAAAAGCACCATAGTAGAACACAGATGAAGCTTCTAAGTTGATGTAATAACCAGTAAGAAGTACTACAATTCAAGTTTTAGGTATCGATTATTGACTTCTTACTCTTCTTTGGTGCCTTGGACATGAGCTATGAACTTAAGATTTTGCATTAAAGGAGGACTAGCAGCCGCGTTGCACGGGAGAATGTGAGAAGTGTTCATATGTTTTAAAAAATTGACAAATCCGTCCGTTTTCGTCATTTCTTATCGAATCGACTTAAAGCCAGATCGTCACATCGGCCACACCTATGTCTGAAACGGGTACATTTATCGTCTGCAAAGCTATGTCGCGTGCTGCGGTATGCGGAGACACTAAAAGCACCATAGTAGAACACAGATGAAGCTTCTAAGTTGATGTAATAGGCAGTAAGATGTAGTACAATTCAAGTTTTAGGTATCGATTATTGACTTTTTACCCTTCTATGGTGCCTTGGACTTGAGCTAGGAACTTAAGATTTTGCATGAAAGGTGGACTAGCAGCCGCGTTGCACGGGAGAATGTGAAAAGTGTTCATATGTGGTAAAAACTTGAGAAATCCGTCCGTTTTCGTCATTTGTTATGGAATCGACTTAAACCCAGATCGTCACATTGGGCACACTTCTGTCTGAAACGGTTATATTTATCGTCTGCAAAGCTATGCCGCGTGCTGCGGTATGCGGAGACACTAAAGGCACCATAGTAGAACACAGATGAAGCTTCTAAGTTGATGTAATAGCCAGTAAGAAGTAGTAAACTTCAAGTTTTATTTATCGATTATTGACTGTTAACCTTCTTTGGTGCCTTGGACATGAGCTACGAACTTAAGATTTTGCATGAAATGAGGACTAGTAGCCCTGTTGCACGGGAGAATGTGAAAAGAGTTCATATGTAGTAAGAACCTTAGAAGTCCGTCCGTTTTCGTCATCTGTTATCAAATCGACTTAAAGCCAGATCGTCACATTGGCCGCTCTTCCTTCGAGAAACGGTTTCATTTATCGTGTGCAAAGCTATGTCGCGTGCTGTGATATGTGGAGACACTAAAAGCACCATAGTAGAACACAGATGAAGCTTCTAAGTTGATGATAGCCAGTAAGAAGTAGTACTATTCAAGTTTTAGGCATGGATTATTGACTTTTAAGCTGGCTTTGGTGCCTTGGACATGAGCTAGGACCTTGAGATTCTGCATCAAAGGAGGACTAGCAGCCGCGTTGCACGGGAGAATGTGAAAAATGTTCATATGTAGAAAACCCTGAGAAATTCGTCCGTTTTCGTCAATTGTTATCGAATCGACTTAAAGCCAGATCGTCTCATTGGCCGCTCTTCTCTCTGAAACGGTTGTACTTATCGTCTGCAAAGCTATGTCGCGTGCTGCGGTATGCGGAGACAATGAAAGCACCATAGTAGAACACAGTTGAAGTTTCTAAGTAGATGTAATAGCCAGTAAGAAGTAGTACAATTCAAGTTTTATTTATCGATAATTGACTGTTTACCCTTCTTTGGTGCCTTGGACATGAGCTAGGAACTTAAGATTTTGCATGATATGAGGACTAGTAGCCCTGTTGCACGGGAGAATGAAAAAAGTGTCCATATGTAGTAAAAACCTGAGAAATCCGTCCGTTTTCGTCAATTGTTAACGAATCGACTTAAAGCCAGATCGTCACATTGGCCGCTCTTCCTTCGAGAAACGGTTTCATTTATCGTGTGCAAAGCTATGTCGCGTGCTGTGATATGTGGAGACACTAAAAGCACCATAGTAGAACACAGATGAAGCTTCTAAGTTGATGATAGCCAGTAAGAAGTAGTACAATTCAAGTTTTAGGCATGGATTATTGACATTTAAGCTGGCTTTGGTGCCTTGGACATGAGCTAGGACCTTGAGATTCTGCATCAAAGGGGGACTAGCAGCCGCGTTGCATGGGAGATTGTGGAAAGTGTTCATATGTAGTAAAACCCTGAGAAATCCGTCCGTTTTCGTCACTTGTTATCGAATCGACTTAAAGACAGATCGTCACATTGGCCGCTCTTCACTCTGAAACTTGTGTACTTACCGTCTGCAAAGCTATGTCGCGTGCTGCGGTATGCGGAGACACTAAAAGCACCATAGTAGAACACAGATGAAGCTTCTAAGTTGATGTAATAGCCAGTAAGAAGTAGTACAATTCAAGTTTTATTTATCGATTATTGACTGTTTACCCTTCTTTGGTGACTTGGGCATGGGTTAGGAACTTAGGACTTTGCCTGAAATGAGGACTAGTAGCCCTGTTGCACGGGAGAATGAGAAAAGTGTCCATATGTAGTAAAAACCTGAGAAATCCGTCCGTTTTCGTCAATTGTTAACGAATCGACTTAAAGCCAGATCGCCACATTGGCCGCTCTTCCCTCTGAAACGGTTGTAATTATCGACTGCAAAGCAATGTCGCGTGCTGCGGTATGCGGAGACAATGAAAGCACCATAGTAGAACACAGTTGAAGCTTCTAAGTAGATGTAATAGCCAGTAAGAAGTAGTACAATTCAGGTTTTAGGAATCGATTATTGACTTTTTATCCTTCTTTGGTGCCTTGGACATGAGCTAGGAACTTAAGATTTTGCATGAAAGGAGGACTAGCAACCGCGTTGCACGGGAGAATGTGGAAAGTGTTCATATGTAGTAAAACCCTGAGAAATCCGTCCGTTTTCGACATTTGTTATCGAATCGACTAAAAGACAGATCGTCACATTGGCCGCTCTTCACTCTGAAACGGGTGTACTTACCGTCTGCAAAGCTATGTCGCGTGCTGCGGTATGCGGACACACTAAAAGCACCATAGTAGAACACAGATGAAGCTTCTAAGTTGATGTAATAGCCAGTAAGAAGTAGTACAATTCAAGTTTTAGGCATGGATTATTGACTTTTAAGCTGGCTTTGGTGCCTTGGACATGAGCTAGGAACTTAAGATTTTGCATGATATGAGGACTAGTAGCCCTGTTGCACGGGAGAATGAAAAAAGTGTCCATATGTAGTAAAAACCTGAGAAATCCGTCCGTTTTCGTCAATTGTTAACGAATCGACTTAAAGCCAGATCGTCACATTGGCCGCTCTTCTCTCTGAAACGGTTGTAATTATCGACTGCAAAGCTATGTCGCGTGCTGCGGTATGCGGAGACAATGAAGGCACCATAGTAGAACACAGTTGAAGCTTCTAAGTAGATGTAATAGCCAGTAAGAAGTAGTACAATTCAAGTTTTAGGTATCGATTATTGACTTTTTACCCTTCTTTGGTGCCTTGGACCTGAGCTAGGAACTTAAGATTTTGCATGAAAGGAGGACTAGCAACCGCGTCGGTCGGGTCAATTTGGAAAGTGTTCGTTTGTAGTAAAAACCTGAGAAATCCGTCCGTTTTCGTCAATTGTTATCGAATCGACTTAATGCCAGATCGTCACATTGGCCGCTCTTCTCTCTGAAACGGTTGTAATTATCGACTGCAAAGCTATGTAGCGTGCTGCGGTATGCGGAGACACTAAAAGCACCATAGTAGAACACAGATGAAGCTTCTAAGTTGATGTAATAGCCAGAAAGAAGTAGTACAATTCAAGTTTTAGACATGGATTATTGACTTTTAAGCTGGCTTTGGTGCCTTGGACATGAGCTAGGACCTTGAGATTCTGCATCAAAGGAGGACTAGCAGCCGCGATGCATGGGAGAATGTGGAAAGTGTTCATATGTAGTAAAACCCTGAGAAATCCGTCCGTTTTCGACATTTGTTATCGAATCGACTTAAAGACAGATCGTCACATTGGCCGCTCTTCACTCTGAAACGGGTGTACTTATCGTCTGCAAAGCTATGTCGCGTGCTGCGGTATGCGGAGACACTAAAAGCACCATAGTAGAACACAGTAGAAACTTCTACGTTGATGTAATAGCCAGTAAGAAGTAGTAAAATTCAAGTTTTAGTTATCGATTATTGACTTATTACCCTTCTTTGGTGGCTTGGACGTGAGCTAGGACCTTAAGATTCGACATGAGAGGATGACTAGCAGCCGAGTTGCACGGGAGATCCTGAAAAGTGTTCATATGTGGTAAAAACCTGAGAAATCCGTCCATTTTCGTCATTTGTTATCAAATCGACTAAAAGCCAGATCGTCACAATGGCCGCTCTTCTCTCTGAAACGGTTACATTTATCGTGTGCCAACCTATGTCGCGTGCTGCGATATGCGGAGACTCTAAAAGCACCATAGTAGAACACAGTTGAAGCTTCTGAGTTGATGTAATAGACAGTAGAAGTAGTACAGTTCAAGTTTTAGGTATCGATAATTGAGTTTTTTTACTCTTCTTTGGTGCCTTGGACATGACCTAGGAACTTAAGATTTTGCATGAAATGAGGACTAGTAGCCCTGTTGCACGTGAGAATTTGAAAAGTGTTCATATGTAGTAAAAACCTGTGAAATCTGTAACTTTTTTTCATTTGTTATCGAATCTACTTAAAGCCCGATCGTCACATTGGCCGCACTTCTGTCTGAAACAGTTACATTTATCCTCTGCAAAGCTATGTCGTGTGCTGCGGTATGCGGAGACACTAAATGCACAATAGTAGAACACAGATGAAGCTTCTAAGTTGATGTAATAGTCAGTAAGAAGTAGTGCAATTCAAGTTTTAGGCATGGATTATTGTCCTTTAAGCTGGCTTTGGTGCCTTGGACATGAGCTAGGAACTTAAGATTTTGCATGAAAGGAGGGCTAGCAACCGCGTTGCTCGGGACAATTTGGAAAGTGTTCATATGTAGTAAAAAACTGAGACATCCGTCCGTTTTCATCATTTGTTAACGAATCGACTTAAAGCCAGATCGTCACATTGGCCGCTCTTCACTCTGAAACGGGTGTACTTACCGTCTGCAAAGCTATGTCGCGTGCTGCGGTATGCGGAGACACTAAAAGCACCATAGTAGAACACAGATGAAGCTTCTAAGTTGATGTAATGGCCAGTAAGAAGTTGTAAAATTCAAGTTTTAGGTATCGATTATTGACTTTTTACCCTTCTTTGGTGCCTTAGACATGAGCTAGGAACTAAAGATGTTGCATGAAAGGAGGACTAGCAGCCGCGTTGCAAGGGAGAATGTGGAAAGTGTTCATATGTAGTAAAACCCTGAGAAATCCGTCCGTTTTCGTCATTTGTTATCGAATCGACTTAACGCCAGATCGTCACATTGGCCGCTCTTCTCTCTGAAACGGTTGTACTTATCGTCTGCAAAGCTATGTCGCGTGCTGCGGTATGCGGAAACACTAAAAGCACTATAGTAGAACACAGTTGAAACTTCTAAGTTGATGTAATAGCCAGTAATAAGTAGTACAATTCAAGTTTTAGTTATCGATTATTGACTTATTACCCTTCTTTGGTGGCTTGGACATGAGCTAGGACCTTAAGATTCGACATGAAAGAGAGGTCTAGCAGCCGAGTTGCACGGGAGAACGTGAAAAGTGTTCATATGTAGTAAAAACCTGTGAAATCCGTCCCTTTTTTTCATTTGTTATCAAATCGACTTAAAGCCACATCCTCACATTGGCCGCTCTTCTCTCTGATACGGTTGTACGTATCGTCTGCAAAGCTATGTCGCGTGCAGCGGTGTGCGGAGACACTAAAGGCACCATAGTAGAATACATATGAAGCTTCTAAGTTGATGTAATAGCCAGTAAGAAGTAGTACAATTCAAGTTTTATTTATCGATTATTGACTGTTTACCCTTCTTCGGTGATTTGGACATGAGCTAGGAAATTAAGATTTAGCATTTATGGAGGACTAGCAGCCGCGTTGCACGGGAGAATGTGGAAAGTGTTCATATGTAGTAAAAACCTGAGAAATCCGTCCGTTTTCGTCAATTGTTATCTAATCGACTTAAAGCCAGATCGTCACATTGGCCGCTCTTCTCTCTGAAACGGTTGTACTCATCGTCTGCAAAGCTATGTCGCGTGCTGCGGTATGCAGAGACAATGAAAGCACCATAGTAGAACACAGTTGAAGCTTCTAAGTAGATGTAATAGCCAGTAAGAAGTAGTACAATTCAATTTTTAGGTATCGATTTTGACTTTTTTACCCTTCTTTTGTGCCTTGGACATGAGCTAGGAACTTACGATTTTGCATAAAAGGAAGACCAGCAGCCGACTTGCATGGGAGAATGTGGAAAGTGTTCATATGTAGTAAAAACCTGAGATATCCGTCCGTTTTCGTCATTTGTTATCGAATCGACTTAAAGCAAGATCGTTACATTGGCCGCTCTTCTCTCTGAAACGGTTGTAATTATCGACTGCAAAGCTATGTCGCGTGCTGCGGTATGCGGAGACACTAAAAGCTCCATAGTAGAACACAGATGAAGCTTCTAAGTTGATGAAATAGCCAGTAAGAAGTAGTACAATTCAAGTTTTAGGCATGGATTATTGACTTTTAAGCTGGCTTTGGTGCCTTGGACATGAGCTAGGACCTTGAAATTCTGCATCAAAGGAGGACTAGCAGCCGCGTTGCACGGGAGAATGTGGAAAGTGTTCATATGTAGTAAAACCCTGAGAAATCTGTCCGTTTTACACATTTGTTATCGAATCGACTTAAAGACAGATCGTCACATTGGCCGCTCTTCACTCTGAAACGGGTGTACTTACCGTCTGCAAAGCTATGTCGCGTGCTGCGGTATGCGGAGACACTAAAAGCACCATAGTAGAACACAGATGAAGCTTCTAAGTTGATGCAATGGCCAGTAAGAAGTTGTAAAATTCAAGTTTTAGGTACCGATTATTGACTTTTTACCCTTCTTTGGTGCCTTAGACATGAGCTAGGAACTAAAGATGTTGCATGAAAGGAGGACTAGCAGCCGCGTTGCAAGGGAGAATGTGGAAAGTGTTCATATGTAGTAAAACCCTGAGAAATCCGTCCGTATTTATCATTTGTTATCGAATCGACTTAACGCCAGATCGTCACATTGGCCGCTCTTCTCTCTGAAACGGTTGTACTTATCGTCCGCAAAGCAATGTCGCGTGCTGCAATATGCGGAAACACTAAAAGCACTATAGTAGAACACAGTTGAAACTTCTAAGTTGATGTAATAGCCAGTAAGAAGTAGTACAATTCAAGTTTTAGTTATCGATTATTGACTTATTACCCTTCTTTGGTGGCTTGGACATGAGCTAGGACCTTAAGATTCGACATGAGAGAGAGGTCTAGCAGCCGAGTTGCACGGGAGAACGTGAAAAGTGTTCATATGTAGTAAAAACCTGTGAAATCCGTCCCTTTTTTTCATTTGTTATCGAATCGACTTAAAGCCACATCCTCACATTGGCCGCTCTTCTCTCTGATACGGTTGTACTTATCGTCTGCAAAGCTATGTCGCGTGCTGCGGTATGCGGAGACACTAAAGGCACCATAGTAGAATACATATGGAGCTTCTAAGTTGATGTAATAGCCAGTAAGAAGCAGTACAATTCAAGTTTTATTTATCGATTATTGGCTGTTTACCCTTCTTTGGTGCCTTGGACATGAGCTAGGAACTTAAGATTTTGCATGAAATGAGGACTAGTAGCCCTGTTGCACGGGAGAATGTGAAACTTGTCCATATGTAGCAAAAACCTGAAAAGTCCGTCCGTTTTCGTCACTTGTTATCAAATCGACTTAAAGCCAGATCGTAACATTGGCAGCTCTTCCCTCTGAAACGGTAACATTTATCGCGTGCAAAGCTAAGTCGCGTGCTGTGATATGCGGAGACACTAAAAGCACCATAGTAGAACACAGATGAAGCTTCTAAGTTGATGTAATAGCCAGTAAGAAATAGTAAAAATCAAGTTTTAGGTATCGATTATTGACTTTTTACCCTTCTTTGGTGATTTGGACATGAGCTAGGAACTTAAGATTTTGCATGAAAGGAGGATTAGCAGCTGCGTTGCACGGGACAATGTGACAAGTGTTCATATGTACAAAAAACCTGAGAAATCCGTCCGTTTTCGTCATTTGCTATCGAATCGACTTAAAGCCAAATCGTCACATTGGCCGCTCTTCTCTCTACAACGGTTGTAATTATCGTCTGCAAAACTATGTCGCGTGCTGCGGTATGCGGAGACACTAAAAGCACCATAGTAGAACACGGATGAAGCTTCTAAGTTGATGTAATAGCCAGTAAGAAGTAGTACAATTCAAGTTTTATTTATCGATTATTGACTGTTTACCCTTCTTTGGTGCCTTGGACATGAACTAGGAAGTTAAGATTTTGCATGAAATGAGGACTAGCAGCCCTGTAGCACGGGAGAATGTGAAAAGTGTTCATATGTATTAAAAACCTGAGAAATCCGTCCGTTTTCGTCATTTGTTATCGAATCGACTTAAAACCAGATCGTCACATTGGCCGCTCTTCTCTCTGAAACGGTTGTACTTATCGTCTGCAAAGCTATGTCGCGTGCTGCGGTATGCGGAGACACTAAAAGCACAATAGTAGAACACAGATGAAGCTTCTAAGTTGATGTAATAGTGAGTAAGAAGTAGTACAATTCAAGTTTTAGGTATGGATTATTGTCTTTTAAGCTGGCTTTCCCCCCATGAACCATGGACCTTGCCGTTGGTGGGGAGGCTTGCGTGCCTCAGCGATACAGATGGCCGTACCGTAGGTGCAACCACAACGGAGGGGTATCTGTTGAGAGGCCAGACAAACGTGTGGTTCCTGAAGAGGGGCAGCAGCCTTTTCAGTAGTTGCGGGGGCAACAGTCTGGATGATTGACTGATCTGGCCTTGCAACATTAACCAAAACGGCGTTGCTGTGCTGGTACTGCGAACGGCTGAAAGCAAGGGGAAACTACAGCCGTAATTTTTCCCGAGGACATGCAGCTTTACTGTATGATTAAATGATGATGGCATCCTCTTGGGTAAAATATTCCGGAGGTAAAATAGTCCCCCATTCGGATCTCCGGGCGGGGACTACTCAGGAGGATGTCGTTATCAGGAGAAGGAAAACTGGCGTTCTACGGATCGGAGCGTGGAATGTCAGATCCCTTAATCGGGCAGGTAGGTTAGAAAATTTAAAAATTGAAATGGATAGGTTAAAGTTAGATATAGTGGGAATTAGTGAAGTTCGGTGGCAGGTGGAACAAGACTTCTGGTCAGGTGATGACAGGGTTATAAACACAAAATCAAATAGGGGTAATGCAGGAGTAGGTTTAATAATGAATAGGAAAATAGGAATGCGGGTAAGCTACTACAAACAGCATAGTGAACGCATTATTGTGGCCAAGATAGATACGAAGCCCACACCTACTACAATAGTACAAGTTTATATGCCAACTAGCTCTGCAGATGACGAAGAAATTGAAGAAATGTACGATGAAATAAAAGAAATTATTCAGATAGTGAAGGGAGACGAAAATTTAATAGTAATGGGTGACTGGAATTCGAGTCTAGGAAAAGGGAGAGAAGGAAACATAGTAGGTGAATATGGATTGGGGCTAAGAAATGAAAGAGGAAGCCGCCTAGTAGAATTTTGTACAGAGCACAACTTAGTCATAGGTAACACTTGGTTTAAGAATCATGAAAGAAGGTTGTATACGTGGAAGAATCCTGGAGATACTAAAAGGTATCAGATAGATTATATAATGGTAAGACAGAGATTTAGGAACCAGGTTTTAAGTTGTAAGACATTTCCAGGGGCAGATGTGGACTCTGACCACAATCTATTGGTTATGACCTGTAGATTAAAACTGAAGAAACTGCAAAAATGTGGGAAATTAAGGAGATGGGACCTGGATAAACTGAAAGAACCAGAGGTTGTACAGAGTTTCAGGGAGAGCATTAGGGAACAATTGACAGGAATAGGGGAAAGAAATACAGTAGAAGAAGAATGGGTAGCTCTGAGGGATGAAGTAGTGAAGGCAGCAGAGGATAAAGTAGGTAAAAAGACGAGGGCTGCTAGAAATCCTTGGGTAACAGAAGAAATATTGAATTTAATTGATGAAAGGAGAAAATATAAAAATGCAGTAAATGAAGCAGGCAAAAAGGAATACAAACGTCTCAAAAATGAGATCGACAGGAAGTGCAAAATGGCTAAACAGGGATGGCTAGAGGACAAATGTAAGGATGTAGAAGCTTATCTCACTAGGGGTAAGATAGATACTGCCTACAGGAAAATTAAAGAGACCTTTGGAGAGAAGAGAACCACGTGTATGAATATCAAGAGCTCAGATGGCAACCTAGTTCTAAGCAAAGAAGGGAAGGCAGAAAGGTGGAAGGAGTATATAGAAGGTTTATACAAGGGTGATGTACTTGAGGACAATATTATGGAAATGGAAGAGGATGTAGATGAAGACGAAATGGGTGATACGATACTGCGTGAAGAGTTTGACAGAGCACTGAAAGACCTGAGTCGAAACAAGGCCCCCGGAATAGACAACATTCCATTAGAACTACTGACGGCTTTGGGAGAGCCAGTCATGACTAAACTCTACCAGCTGGTGAGCAAGATGTATGAGACAGGCGAAATACCCTCAGACTTCAAGAAGAATATAATAATTCCAATCCCAAAGAAAGCAGGTGCTGACAGATGTGAAAATTACCGAACTATCAGTTTAATAAGTCACAGCTGCAAAATACTAACGCGAATTCTTTACAGACGAATGGAAAAACTGGTAGATGCGGACCTCGGGGAGGATCAGTTTGGATTCCGTCGAAATGTTGGAACACGTGAGGCAATACTGACCTTACGACTTATCTTAGAAGAAAGATTAAGAAAAGGCAAACCTACGTTTCTAGCATTTGTAGACTTAGAGAAAGCTTTTGACAATGTTGACTGGAATATTCTTTTTCAAATTCTAAAGGTGGCAGGTGTAAAATACAGGGAGCGAAAGGCTATTTACAATTTGTACAGAAACCAGATGGCAGTCATAAGAATCGAGGGGCATGAAAGGGAAGCAGTGGTTGGGAAAGGAGTGAGACAGGGTTGTAGCCTCTCCCCGATGTTATTCAATCTGTATATTGAGCAAGCAGTAAAGGAAACAAAAGAAAAATTTGGAGTAGGTATTAAAATTCATGGAGACGAAGTAAAAACTTTGAGGTTCGCCGATGACATTGTAATTCTGTCAGAGACGGCAAAGGACTTGGAAGAGCAGTTGAACGGAATGGACAGTGTCTTAAAAGGAGGATATAAGATGAACATCAACAAAAGCAAAACGAGGATAATGGAATGTAGTCCAATTAAATCGGATGATGCTGAGGGAATTAGATTAGGAAATGAGACACTTAAAGTAGTAAAGGAGTTTTGCGATTTAGGAAGTAAAATAACTGATGATGGTCGAAGTAGAGAGGATATAAAATGTAGACTGGCAATGGCAAGGAAAGCGTTTCTGAAGAAGAGAAATTTGTTAACATCGAATATAGATTTAAGTGTCAGGAAGTCATTTTTGAAAATATTTGTTTGGAGTGTAGCCATGTATGGAAGTGAAACATGGACGATAACTAGTTTGGACAAGAAGAGAATAGAAGCTTTCGAAATGTGGTGCTACAGAAGAATACTGAAGATAAGGTGGATAGATCACGTAACTAATGAGGAGGTATTGAATAGGATTGGGGAGAAGAGAAGTTTGTGGCACAACTTGACTAGAAGAAGGGATCGGTTGGTAGGACATGTTTTGAGGCATCAAGGGATCACAAATTTAGCATTGGAGGGCAGTGTGGAGGGTAAAAATCGTAGAGGGAGACCGAGAGATGAGTACACTAAGCAGATTCAGAAGGATGTAGGTTGCAGTAGGTACTGGGAGATGAAGAAGATTGCAAAGGATAGAGTAGCATGGAGAGCTGCATCAAACCAGTCTCAGGACTGAAGACCACAACAACAACAACAACAACAAGCTGGCTTTGGTGCCTTGGACATGAGCTAGGACCTTAAGATTCAGCATGAATAGAAGACTAGCAGCCGAGCTGCACGGGAGAATGTGAAAAGTGTTCATATGTAGAAAAAACCTGAAAAATCCGTCCGTTTTCGTCATTTGTTATCGAATCTACTTAAAGCCAGATCGTCACATTGGCCGCACTTCCGTCTGAAACAGTTACATTTGTCGTCTGCAAAGCTATGTCGCGTGCTGCGGTATGCGGAAACACTAAAAGCACCATAGTAGAACACAGATGAAGCTTCTAAGTTGATGTAATAGCCAGTAAGAAGTAGTACAATTCAAGTTTTAGGCATGGATTATTGACCTTTAAGCTGGCTTTGGTGCCTTGGACATGAGCTAGAACCTTAAGATTCTGCATGAAAGGAGGACTAGCAGCCGAGTTGCACGGGAGAACGTAAAAAGTGTTCATATGTACTAAAAACCTGAGAAATCCGTCAGTTTTTGTCATTTGTTATCGAATCGACTTAAAGCCAGATCGTCACATTGGCCGCTCTTCGCTCTGAAACGGTTACATTTATCGTGTGCAATGGTATGTCGCGTGCTGCTATATGCGGAAACACTAAAAGCACTATAGTAGAACACAGTTGAAACTTCTAAGTTGATGTAATAGCCAGTAAGAAGTAGTACAATTCAAGTTTTAGTTATCGATTATTGACTTATTACCCTTCTTTGGTGGCTTGGACATGAGCTAGGACCTTAAGATTCGACATGAGAGAGAGGTCTAGCAGCCGAGTTGCACGGGAGAACGTGAAAAGTGTTCATATGTAGTAAAAACCTGTGAAATCCGTCCCTTTTTTTCATTTGTTATCGAATCGACTTAAAGCCACATCCTCACATTGGCCGCTCTTCTCTCTGATACGGTTGTACTTATCGTCTGCAAAGCTATGTCGCGTGCTGCGGTATGCGGAGACACTAAAGGCACCATAGTAGAATACATATGGAGCTTCTAAGTTGATGTAATAGCCAGTAAGAAGCAGTACAATTCAAGTTTTATTTATCGATTATTGGCTGTTTACCCTTCTTTGGTGCCTTGGACATGAGCTAGGAACTTAAGATTTTGCATGAAATGAGGACTAGTAGCCCTGTTGCACGGGAGAGTGTGAAACTTGTCCATATGTAGCAAAAACCTGAAAAGTCCGTCCGTTTTCGTCACTTGTTATCAAATCGACTTAAAGCCAGATCGTAACATTGGCAGCTCTTCCCTCTGAAACGGTAACATTTATCGCGTGCAAAGCTAAGTCGCGTGCTGTGATATGCGGAGGCACTAAAAGCACCATAGTAGAACACAGATGAAGCTTCTAAGTTGATGTAATAGCCAGTAAGAAATAGTAAAAATCAAGTTTTAGGTATCGATTATTGACTTTTTACCCTTCTTTGGTGATTTGGACATGAGCTAGGAACTTAAGATTTTGCATGAAAGGAGGATTAGCAGCTGCGTTGCACGGGACAATGTGACAAGTGTTCATATGTACAAAAAACCTGAGAAATCCGTCCGTTTTCGTCATTTGCTATCGAATCGACTTAAAGCCAAATCGTCACATTGGCCGCTCTTCTCTCTACAACGGTTGTAATTATCGTCTGCAAAACTATGTCGCGTGCTGCGGTATGCGGAGACACTAAAAGCACCATAGTAGAACACGGATGAAGCTTCTAAGTTGATGTAATAGCCAGTAAGAAGTAGTACAATTCAAGTTTTATTTATCGATTATTGACTGTTTACCCTTCTTTGGTGCCTTGGACATGAACTAGGAAGTTAAGATTTTGCATGAAATGAGGACTAGCAGCCCTGTAGCACGGGAGAATGTGAAAAGTGTTCATATGTATTAAAAACCTGAGAAATCCGTCCGTTTTCGTCATTTGTTATCGAATCGACTTAAAACCAGATCGTCACATTGGCCGCTCTTCTCTCTGAAACGGTTGTACTTATCGTCTGCAAAGCTATGTCGCGTGCTGCGGTATGCGGAGACACTAAAAGCACAATAGTAGAACACAGATGAAGCTTCTAAGTTGATGTAATAGTGAGTAAGAAGTAGTACAATTCAAGTTTTAGGTATGGATTATTGTCTTTTAAGCTGGCTTTCCCCCCATGAACCATGGACCTTGCCGTTGGTGGGGAGGCTTGCGTGCCTCAGCGATACAGATGGCCGTACCGTAGGTGCAACCACAACGGAGGGGTATCTGTTGAGAGGCCAGACAAACGTGTGGTTCCTGAAGAGGGGCAGCAGCCTTTTCAGTAGTTGCGGGGGCAACAGTCTGGATGATTGACTGATCTGGCCTTGCAACATTAACCAAAACGGCGTTGCTGTGCTGGTACTGCGAACGGCTGAAAGCAAGGGGAAACTACAGCCGTAATTTTTCCCGAGGACATGCAGCTTTACTGTATGATTAAATGATGATGGCATCCTCTTGGGTAAAATATTCCGGAGGTAAAATAGTCCCCCATTCGGATCTCCGGGCGGGGACTACTCAGGAGGATGTCGTTATCAGGAGAAGGAAAACTGGCGTTCTACGGATCGGAGCGTGGAATGTCAGATCCCTTAATCGGGCAGGTAGGTTAGAAAATTTAAAAATTGAAATGGATAGGTTAAAGTTAGATATAGTGGGAATTAGTGAAGTTCGGTGGCAGGAGGAACAAGACTTCTGGTCAGGTGATGACAGGGTTATAAACACAAAATCAAATAGGGGTAATGCAGGAGTAGGTTTAATAATGAATAGGAAAATAGGAATGCGGGTAAGCTACTACAAACAGCATAGTGAACGCATTATTGTGGCCAAGATAGATACGAAGCCCACACCTACTACAATAGTACAAGTTTATATGCCAACTAGCTCTGCAGATGACGAAGAAATTGAAGAAATGTACGATGAAATAAAAGAAATTATTCAGATAGTGAAGGGAGACGAAAATTTAATAGTAATGGGTGACTGGAATTCGAGTCTAGGAAAAGGGAGAGAAGGAAACATAGTAGGTGAATATGGATTGGGGCTAAGAAATGAAAGAGGAAGCCGCCTAGTAGAATTTTGTACAGAGCACAACTTAGTCATAGGTAACACTTGGTTTAAGAATCATGAAAGAAGGTTGTATACGTGGAGGAATCCTGGAGATACTAAAAGGTATCAGATAGATTATATAATGGTAAGACAGAGATTTAGGAACCAGGTTTTAAGTTGTAAGACATTTCCAGGGGCAGATGTGGACTCTGACCACAATCTATTGGTTATGACCTGTAGATTAAAACTGAAGAAACTGCAAAAATGTGGGAAATTAAGGAGATGGGACCTGGATAAACTGAAAGAACCAGAGGTTGTACAGAGTTTCAGGGAGAGCATTAGGGAACAATTGACAGGAATAGGGGAAAGAAATACAGTAGAAGAAGAATGGGTAGCTCTGAGGGATGAAGTAGTGAAGGCAGCAGAGGATAAAGTAGGTAAAAAGACGAGGGCTGCTAGAAATCCTTGGGTAACAGAAGAAATATTGAATTTAATTGATGAAAGGAGAAAATATAAAAATGCAGTAAATGAAGCAGGCAAAAAGGAATACAAACGTCTCAAAAATGAGATCGACAGGAAGTGCAAAATGGCTAAACAGGGATGGCTAGAGGACAAATGTAAGGATGTAGAAGCTTATCTCACTAGGGGTAAGATAGATACTGCCTACAGGAAAATTAAAGAGACCTTTGGAGAGAAGAGAACCACGTGTATGAATATCAAGAGCTCAGATGGCAACCTAGTTCTAAGCAAAGAAGGGAAGGCAGAAAGGTGGAAGGAGTATATAGAAGGTTTATACAAGGGTGATGTACTTGAGGACAATATTATGGAAATGGAAGAGGATGTAGATGAAGACGAAATGGGTGATACGATACTGCGTGAAGAGTTTGACAGAGCACTGAAAGACCTGAGTCGAAACAAGGCCCCCGGAATAGACAACATTCCATTAGAACTACTGACGGCTTTGGGAGAGCCAGTCATGACTAAACTCTACCAGCTGGTGAGCAAGATGTATGAGACAGGCGAAATACCCTCAGACTTCAAGAAGAATATAATAATTCCAATCCCAAAGAAAGCAGGTGCTGACAGATGTGAAAATTACCGAACTATCAGTTTAATAAGTCACAGCTGCAAAATACTAACGCGAATTCTTTACAGACGAATGGAAAAACTGGTAGATGCGGACCTCGGGGAGGATCAGTTTGGATTCCGTCGAAATGTTGGAACACGTGAGGCAATACTGACCTTACGACTTATCTTAGAAGAAAGATTAAGAAAAGGCAAACCTACGTTTCTAGCATTTGTAGACTTAGAGAAAGCTTTTGACAATGTTGACTGGAATATTCTTTTTCAAATTCTAAAGGTGGCAGGTGTAAAATACAGGGAGCGAAAGGCTATTTACAATTTGTACAGAAACCAGATGGCAGTCATAAGAGTCGAGGGGCATGAAAGGGAAGCAGTGGTTGGGAAAGGAGTGAGACAGGGTTGTAGCCTCTCCCCGATGTTATTCAATCTGTATATTGAGCAAGCAGTAAAGGAAACAAAAGAAAAATTTGGAGTAGGTATTAAAATTCATGGAGACGAAGTAAAAACTTTGAGGTTCGCCGATGACATTGTAATTCTGTCAGAGACGGCAAAGGACTTGGAAGAGCAGTTGAACGGAATGGACAGTGTCTTAAAAGGAGGATATAAGATGAACATCAACAAAAGCAAAACGAGGATAATGGAATGTAGTCCAATTAAATCGGATGATGCTGAGGGAATTAGATTAGGAAATGAGACACTTAAAGTAGTAAAGGAGTTTTGCGATTTAGGAAGTAAAATAACTGATGATGGTCGAAGTAGAGAGGATATAAAATGTAGACTGGCAATGGCAAGGAAAGCGTTTCTGAAGAAGAGAAATTTGTTAACATCGAATATAGATTTAAGTGTCAGGAAGTCATTTTTGAAAATATTTGTTTGGAGTGTAGCCATGTATGGAAGTGAAACATGGACGATAACTAGTTTGGACAAGAAGAGAATAGAAGCTTTCGAAATGTGGTGCTACAGAAGAATACTGAAGATAAGGTGGATAGATCACGTAACTAATGAGGAGGTATTGAATAGGATTGGGGAGAAGAGAAGTTTGTGGCACAACTTGACTAGAAGAAGGGATCGGTTGGTAGGACATGTTTTGAGGCATCAAGGGATCACAAATTTAGCATTGGAGGGCAGTGTGGAGGGTAAAAATCGTAGAGGGAGACCGAGAGATGAGTACACTAAGCAGATTCAGAAGGATGTAGGTTGCAGTAGGTACTGGGAGATGAAGAAGATTGCAAAGGATAGAGTAGCATGGAGAGCTGCATCAAACCAGTCTCAGGACTGAAGACCACAACAACAACAACAACAACAAGCTGGCTTTGGTGCCTTGGACATGAGCTAGGACCTTAAGATTCAGCATGAAAGGAAGACTAGCAGCCGAGCTGCACGGGAGAATGTGAAAAGTGTTCATATGTAGAAAAAACCTGAAAAATCCGTCCGTTTTCGTCATTTGTTATCGAATCTACTTAAAGCCAGATCGTCACATTGGCCGCACTTCCGTCTGAAACAGTTACATTTGTCGTCTGCAAAGCTATGTCGCGTGCTGCGGTATGCGGAAACACTAAAAGCACCATAGTAGAACACAGATGAAGCTTCTAAGTTGATGTAATAGCCAGTAAGAAGTAGTACAATTCAAGTTTTAGGCATGGATTATTGACCTTTAAGCTGGCTTTGGTGCCTTGGACATGAGCTAGAACCTTAAGATTCTGCATGAAAGGAGGACTAGCAGCCGAGTTGCACGGGAGAACGTAAAAAGTGTTCATATGTACTAAAAACCTGAGAAATCCGTCAGTTTTTGTCATTTGTTATCGAATCGACTTAAAGCCAGATCGTCACATTGGCCGCTCTTCGCTCTGAAACGGTTACATTTATCGTGTGCAATGGTATGTCGCGTGCTGCTATATGCGGAAACACTAAAAGCACCATAGTAGAACACAGATGAAGCATCTAAGTTGATGTAATAACCAGTAAGAAGAAGTACAATTCAAGTTTTAGGAATCGGCTATTGACTTTTTACCCTTCTTTGGTGCCTTGGACATGAGCTAGGAACTTAAGATTTTGCATGTAAGGAGGTCTAGCAGCCGCGTTACTCGGGAGAATTTGGACAGTGTTCATATGTGGTAAAAACCTGAGAAATCCGTCCGTTTTCGTCATTTGTTATCGAATCGACTTAAAGCCAGATCGTCACATTGGCCGCTCTTCTCTCTGAAACGGTTGTAATTATCGTCTGCAATGCTATGTCGCGTGCTGCGGCATGCGGAGACACTAAAAGCACCATAGTAGAACACGGATGAAGCTTCTAAGTTGATGTAATAGCCAGTAAGAAGTAGTACAATTCAAGTTTTATAGATCGATTATTGACTGTTTACCAATCTTTGGTGCCTTGGACATGAGCTAGGAACTTACGATTTTGCATGAAATGTGGACTAGTAGCCCTGTTGCACGGGAGAATGTGAAAAGTGTTCATATGTAGTAAAACCTGAGAAATCCGTCCGTTTTCGTCATTTGTTATCAAATCTACTTAAAGCCAGATCGTCACATTGGCCGCACTTCCGTCTGAAACAGTTACATTTGTCGTCTGCAAAGCTATGTCGCGTGCTGCGGTATGCGGAAACACTAAAAGCACCATAGTAGAACACAGATGAAGCTTCTAAGTTGATGTAATAGCCAGTAAGAAGTAGTACAATCCAAGTTTTAGGCATGGATTATTGACCTTTAAGCTGGCTTTGGTGCCTTGGACATGAGCTAGGACCTTAAGATTCTGCATGAAAGGAGGACTAGCAGCCGAGTTGCACGGGAGAACGTAAAAAGTGTTCATATGTACTAAAAACCTGAGAAATCCGTCAGTTTTTGTCATTTGTTAACGAATCGACTTAAAGCCAGATCGTCACATTGGCCGCTCTTCGCTCTGAAACGGTTACATTTATCGTGTGCAATGGTATGTCGCGTGCTGCTATATGCGGAGAAACTAAAAGCACCATAGTAGAACACAGATGAAGCATCTAAGTTGATGTAATAACCAGTAAGAAGAAGTACAATTCAAGTTTTAGGAATCGGCTATTGACTTTTTACCCTTCTTTGGTGCCTTGGACATGAGCTAGGAACTTAAGATTTTGCATGTAAGGAGGACTAGCAGCCGCGTTACTCGGGAGAATTTGGAAAGTGTTCATATGTGGTAAAAACCTGAGAAATCCGTCCGTTTTCGTCATTTGTTATCGAATCGACTTAAAGCCAGATCGTCACATTGGCCGCTCTTCTCTCTGAAACGGTTGTAATTATCGTCTGCAATGCTATGTCGCGTGCTGCGGCATGCGGAGACACTAAAAGCACCATAGTAGAACACAGATGAAACTTCTAAGTTGATGTTATAGCCAGTAAGAAGTAGTGCAATTCAAGTTTTATTTATCGATTATTGACTGTTTACCCTTCTTTAGGGCCTTGGACATGAGCTAGGAACTTAAGATTTTGCATGAAATGAGGACTAGTAGCCCTGTTGCACGGAAGAATGTGAAAAGTGTTCATATGTACAAAAAGCCTGAGAAATCCGGCCGTTTTCGTCATTTGTTATCGAATCGACGTAAAGCCAGATCGTCACATTGGCCGCTCTTCTCTCTACAAAGGTTGTAATTATCGTCTGCAAAGCTACGTCGCGTGCTGCGGTATGCGGAGCCACTAAAAGCACCATAGTAGAACACGGATGAAGCTTCTAAGTTGATGTAATAGCCAGTAAGAAGTAGTACAATTCAAGTTTTATTGATCGATTATTGACTGTTTACCAATCTTTGGTGCCTTGGACATGAGCTAGGAACTTACGATTTTGCATGAAATGTGGACTAGTAGCCCTGTTGCACGGGAGAATGTGAAAAGTGTTCATATGTAGTAAAAACCTGAGAAATCCGTCCGTTTTCGTCATTTGTTATCAAATCTACTTAAAGCCAGATCGTCACATTGGCCGCACTTCCGTCTGAAACAGTTACATTTGTCGTCTGCAAAGCTATGTCTCGTGCTGCGGTATGCGGAAACACTAAAAGCACCATAGTAGAACACAGATGAAGCTTCTAAGTTGATGTAATAGCCAGTAAGAAGTAGTACAATTCAAGTTTTAGGAATGGATTATTGACCTTTAAGCTGGCTTTGGTGCCTTGGACATGAGCTAGGACCTTAAGATTCTGCATGAAAGGAGGACTAGCAGCCGAGTTGCACGGGAGAACGTAAAAAGTGTTCATATGTACTAAAAACCTGAGAAATCCGTCAGTTTTTGTCATTTGTTATCGAATCGACTTAAAGCCAGATCGTCACATTGGCCGCTCTTCGCTCTGAAACGGTTACATTTATCGTGTGCAATGGTATGTCGCGTGCTGCTATATGCGGAGACACTAAAAGCACCATAGTAGAACACAGATGAAGCATCTAAGTTGATGTAATAACCAGTAAGAAGAAGTACAATTCAAGTTTTAGGAATCGGCTATTGACTTTTTACCCTTCTTTGGTGCCTTGGACATGAGCTAGGAACTTAAGATTTTGCATGTAAGGAGGACTAGCAGCCGCGTTACTCGGGAGAATTTGGAAAGTGTTCATATGTGGTAAAAACCTGAGAAATCCGTCCGTTTTCGTCATTTGTTATCGAATCGACTTAAAGCCAGATCGTCACATTGGCCGCTCTTCTCTCTACAAAGGTTGTAATTATCGTCTGCAAAGCTATGTCGCGTGCTGCGGTATGCGGAGCCACTAAAAGCACTATAGTAGAACACGGATGAAGCTTCTAAGTTGATGTAATAGCCAGTAAGAAGTAGTACAATTCAAGTTTTATTGATCGATTATTGACTGTTTACCAATCTTTGGTGCCTTGGACATGAGCTAGGAACTTACGATTTTGCATGAAATGTGGACTAGTAGCCCTGTTGCACGGGAGAATGTGAAAAGTGTTCATATGTAGTAAAAACCTGAGAAATCCGTCCGTTTTCGTCCTTTGTTATCGAATCTACTTAAAGCCAGATCGTTACATTGGCCGCACTTCTGTCTGAAACAGTTACAATTATCGTCTGCAACGCTATGTCGCGTGCTGCGGTATGCGGAAACACTAAAAGCACCATAGCAGAACACAGATGAAGCTTCTTAGTTGATGTAATAGCCTGTAAGAAGTAGTACAATTCAAGTTTTAGGCATGGAATATTGACCTTTAAGCTGGCTTTGGTGCCTTGGACATGAACTAGGACCTTAAGATTCTGCATGAAGGGAGGACTAGCAGCCGAGTTGCACAGGAGAAAGTGAAAAATGTTCATATGTAGTAAAAACTTAAGAAATCTGTTACTTTTTGTCATTTGTTGTCGAATCGACTTAAAGGCAGATCGTCACATTGGCCATTCTTTTCTCTGAAACGGTTGTACTTGTCGTCGGCAAAGCTATGTCGCGTGCTGCTATATGCGGAGACACTAAATGCACCATGGTAGAACACAGATGAAGCTTCTAAGTTGATGTAATAGCCAGTAAGAAGTAGTGCAATTCAAGTTTTATTTATCGATTATTGACTGTTTACCCTTCTTTAGGGCCTTGGACATGAGCTAGGAACTTAAGATTTTGCATGAAATGAGGACTAGTAGCCCTGTTGCACGGAAGAATGTGAAAAGTGTTCATATGTACAAAAAGCCTGAGAAATCCGGCCGTTTTCGTCATTTGTTATCGAATCGACGTAAAGCCAGATCGTCACATTGGCCGCTCTTCTCTCTACAAAGGTTGTAATTATCGTCTGCAAAGCTATGTCGCGTGCTGCGGTATGCGGAGCCACTAAAAGCACCATAGTAGAACACGGATGAAGCTTCTAAGTTGATGTAATAGCCAGTAAGAAGTAGTACAATTCAAGTTTTATAGATCGATTATTGACTGTTTACCAATCTTTGGTGCCTTGGACATGAGCTAGGAACTTACGATTTTGCATGAAATGTGGACTAGTAGCCCTGTTGCACGGGAGAATGTGAAAAGTGTTCATATGTAGTAAAAACCTGAGATATCCGTCCGTTTTCGTCATTTGTTATCAAATCTACTTAAAGCCAGATCGTCACATTGGCCGCACTTCCGTCTGAAACAGTTACATTTGTCGTCTGCAAAGCTATGTCGCGTGCTGCGGTATGCGGAAACACTAAAAGCACCATAGTAGAACACAGATGAAGCTTCTAAGTTGATGTAATAGCCAGTAAGAAGTAGTACAATTCAAGTTTTAGGCATGGATTATTGACCTTTAAGCTGGCTTTGGTGCCTTGGACATGAGCTAGGACCTTAAGATTCTGCATGAAAGGAGGACTAGCAGCCGAGTTGCACGGGAGAACGTAAAAAGTGTTCATATGTACTAAAAACCTGAGAAATCCGTCAGTTTTTGTCATTTGTTATCGAATCGACTTAAAGCCAGATCGTCACATTGGCCGCTCTTCGCTCTGAAACGGTTACATTTATCGTGTGCAATGGTATGTCGCGTGCTGCTATATGCGGAGACACTAAAAGCACCATAGTAGAACACAGATGAAGCATCTAAGTTGATGTAATAACCAGTAAGAAGAAGTACAATTCAAGTTTTAGGAATCGGCTATTGACTTTTTACCCTTCTTTGGTGCCTTGGACATGAGCTAGGAACTTAAGATTTTGCATGTAAGGAGGACTAGCAGCCGCGTTACTCGGAAGAATTTGGAAAGTGTTCATATGTGGTAAAAACCTGAGAAATCCGTCCGTTTTCGTCATTTGTTATCGAATCGACTTAAAGCCAGATCGTCACATTGGCCGCTCTTCTCTCTGAAACGGTTGTAATTATCGTCTGCAATGCTATGTCGCGTGCTGCGGCATGCGGAGACACTAAAAGCACCATAGTAGAACACAGATGAAACTTCTAAGTTGATGTTATAGCCAGTAAGAAGTAGTGCAATTCAAGTTTTATTTATCGATTATTGACTGTTTACCCTTCTTTAGGGCCTTGGACTTGAGCTAGGAACTTAAGATTTTGCATGAAATGAGGACTAGTAGCCCTGTTGCACGGAAGAATGTGAAAAGTGTTCATATGTACAAAAAGCCTGAGAAATCCGGCCGTTTTCGTCATTTGTTATCGAATCGACTTAAAGCCAGATCGTCACATTGGCCGCTCTTCTCTCTACAAAGGTTGTAATTATCGTCTGCAAAGCTATGTCGCGTGCTGCGGTATGCGGAGCCACTAAAAGCACCATAGTAGAACACGGATGAAGCTTCTAAGTTGATGTAATAGCCAGTAAGAAGTAGTACAATTCAAGTTTTATTGATCGATTATTGACTGTTTACCAATCTTTGGTGCCTTGGACATGAGCTAGGAACTTACGATTTTGCATGAAATGTGGACTAGTAGCCCTGTTGCACGGGAGAATGTGAAAAGTGTTCATATGTAGTAAAAACCTGAGAAATCCGTCCGTTTTCGTCCTTTGTTATCGAATCTACTTAAAGCCAGATCGTTACATTGGCCGCACTTCTGTCTGAAACAGTTACAATTATCGTCTGCAACGCTATGTCGCGTGCTGCGGTATGCGGAAACACTAAAAGCACCATAGCAGAACACAGATGAAGCTTCTTGGTTGATGTAATAGCCTGTAAGAAGTAGTACAATTCAAGTTTTAGGCATGGAATATTGACCTTTAAGCTGGCTTGGGTGCCTTGGACATGAACTAGGACCTTAAGATTCTGCATGAAGGGAGGACTAGCAGCCGAGTTGCACAGGAGAAAGTGAAAAATGTTCATATGTAGTAAAAACTTGAGAAATCTGTTACTTTTTGTCATTTGTTGTCGAATCGACTTAAAGGCAGATCGTCACATTGGCCATTCTTTTCTCTGAAACGGTTGTACTTGTCGTCGGCAAAGCTATGTCGCGTGCTGCTATATGCGGAGACACTAAATGCACCATGGTAGAACACAGATGAAGCTTCTAAGTTGATGTAATAGCCAGTAAGAAGTAGTACAAATCAAGGTTTAGTTATCGATTGTTGACTATGTACCCTTCTTTGGTGCCTTGGACATGAGCTAAGTACTTAAGACTTTGCATGAAAGCAGGACTAGCAACCGCGCTGCACGGGAGAATGTGAAAAGTGTTCATATGTACTAAAAACCTGAGAAATCCGTCCGTTTTCGTCATTTGTTTTCGAATCGACTTAAAGCCAGATCGTCACACTGACCGCACTTCTGACTGAAACGGTTACATTTATCGTCTGCAAAGCTATGTCGAATGCTGCGGGATGCGGAGACACTAAAAGAACCATAGTAGAACACATATGAAGGTTCTAAGTTGATGTAATAGACAGTAAGAAGTAGTAAAATTAAAGTTTTAGGTATCGATTATTGACTTTTTACCGTTCTTTGGTGCCTTGGACATGAGCTAGGAACTTAAGATTTTGCATGAAGGAGGAGTAGCAGCCGCGTTGCACGGGAGAATGGGGAAAGTGTTCATATGTAGCAAAAACCTGAGACATCCGTCCGTTTTCGTCATTTGTTATCGAATCGACTTAAAGCCAGATCGTCACAATGACTGCTTTTCTCTCTGAAACGGTTGTACTTATCATCTGCAAAGCTATGTCGCGTGCTGCGGTATGCGCAGACACTAAAAGCACCATAGTAGAACACAGATGAAGCTTCTACGTTGATGTAATACCCAGTAAAAAGTAGCACAATTCAAGTTTTAGGTATCGATTATCGACTTTTAACCTGGCTTTGGTGGCTTGGACATGAGCTAGGACCTTAAGATTCTGCATGAAAGGAGGACTAGTAGCCGAGTTGCACGGGAGAATGTGAAAAGTGTTCATATGTACAAAAAGCCTGAGAAATCCGTCCGTTTTCGTCATTTGTTATCGAATCGACTTAAAGCCAGATCGTCACATTGGCCGCTGTTCTCTCTACAAAGTTTGTAATTATCGTCTGCAAAGCTATGTCGCGTGCTGCGGTATGCGGAGACACTAAAATCACCATAGTAGAACACGGATGAAGCTTCTAAGTTGATGTAATATCCAGTAAGAAGTAGTACAATTCAAGTTTTATTTATTGATTATTGACTGTTTACCAATCTTTGGTGTCTTGGACATGAGCTAGGAACTTAAGATTTTGCATCAAATGTGGACTAGTAGCCCTGTTGCACGGGAGAATGTGAAAAGTGTTCATATGTAGTAAAAACCTGATAAATACGTCCGTTTTCGTCTTTTGTTATCGAATCTACTTAAAGCCAGATCGACACATTGGCCGCACTTCTGTCTGAAACAGTTACGTTTATCGTCTGCAAAGCTATGTCGCGTGCTGCGGTATGCGGAAACACTAAAAGCACCATAGTAGAACACAGATGAAACTTCTAAGTTGATGTTATAGCCAGTAAGAAGTAGTGCAATTCAAGTTTTATTTATCGATTATTGACTGTTTACCCTTCTTTAGGGCCTTGGACATGAGCTAGGAACTTAAGATTTTGCATGAAATGAGGACTAGTAGCCCTGTTGCACGGAAGAATGTGAAAAGTGTTCATATGGACAAAAAGCCTGAGAAATCCGGCCGTTTTCGTCATTTGTTATCGAATCGACTTAAAGCCAGATCGTCACATTGGCCGCTCTTCTCTCTACAAAGGTTGTAATTATCGTCTGCAAAGCTATGTCGCGTGCTGCGGTATGCGGAGACACTAAAAGCACCATAGTAGAACACGGATGAAGCTTCTAAGTTGATGTAATAGCCAGTAAAAAGTAGTACAATTCAAGTTTTATTGATCGATTATTGACTGTTTACCAATCTTTGGTGCCTTGGACATGAGCTAGGAACTTACGATTTTGCATGAAATGTGGACTAGTAGCCCTGTTGCACGGGAGAATGTGAAAAGTGTTCATATGTAGTAAAAACCTGAGAAATCCGTCCGTTTTCGTCCTTTGTTATCGAATCTACTTAAAGCCAGATCGTTACATTGGCCGCACTTCTGTCTGAAACAGTTACAATTATCGTCTGCAACGCTATGTCGCGTGCTGCGGTATGCGGAAACACTAAAAGCACCATAGCAGAACACAGATGAAGCTTCTTAGTTGATGTAATAGCCTGTAAGAAGTAGTACAATTCAAGTTTTAGGCATGGAATATTGCCCTTTAAGCTGGCTTTGGTGCCTTGGACATGAACTAGGACCTTAAGATTCTGCATGAATGGAGGACTAGCAGCCGAGTTGCATAGGAGAAAGTGAAAAATGTTCATATGTAGTAAAAATTTGAGAAATCTGTTACTTTTTGTCATTTGTTGTCGAATCGACTTAAAGGCAGATCGTCACATTGGCCATCCTTTTCTCTGAAACGGTTGTACTTGTCGTCGGCAAAGCTATGTCGCGTGCTGCTATATGCGGAGACACTAAATGCACCATGGTAGAACACAGATGAAGCTTCTAAGTTGATGTAATAGCCAGTAAGAAGTAGTACAAATCAAGGTTTAGTTATCGATTGTTGACTATGTACCCTTCTTTGGTGCCTTGGACATGAGCTAAGTACTTAAGACTTTGCATGAAAGGAGGACTAGCAACCGCGCTGCACGGGAGAATGTGAAAAGTGTTCATATGTACTAAAAACCTGAGAAATCCGTCCGTTTTCGTCATTTGTTATCGAATCGACTTAAAGCCAGATCGTCACACTGACCGCACTTCTGACTGAAACGGTTACATTTATCGTCTGCAAAGCTATGTCGAATGCTGCGGGATGCGGAGACACTAAAAGAACCATAGTAGAACACATATGAAGGTTCTAAGTTGATGTAATAGACAGTAAGAAGTTGTAAAATTCAAGTTTTAGGTATCGATTATTGACTTTTTACCGTTCTTTGGTGCCTTGGACATGAGCTAGGAACTTAAGATTTTGCATGAAGGAGGAGTAGCAGCCGCGTTGCACGGGAGAATGTGGAAAGTGTTCATATGTAGCAAAAACCTGAGACATCCGTCCGTTTTCGTCATTTGTTATCGAATCGACTTAAAGCCAGATCGTCACAATGACTGCTTTTCTCTCTGAAACGGTTGTACTTATCATCTGCAAAGCTATGTCGCGTGCTGCGGTATGCGCAGGCACTAAAAGCACCATAGTGAACACAGATGAAGCTTCTACGTTGATGTAATACCCAGTAAAAAGTAGCACAATTCAAGTTTTAGGTATCGATTATTGACTTTTAACCTGGCTTTGGTGGCTTGGACATGAGCTAGGACCTTAAGATTCTGCATGAAAGGAGGACTAGTAGCCGAGTTGCACGGGAGAATGTGAAAAGTGTTCATATGTACAAAAAGCCTGAGAAATCCGTCCGTTTTCGTCATTTGTTATCGAATCGACTTAAAGCCAGATCGTCACATTGGCCGCTCTTCTCTCTGAAACGGTTGCACTTGCCGTCTGCAAAGCTATATCGCGTGCTGCGGTATGCGGAGACACTAAAAGCACCATAGTAGAACACAGATGAAGCTTCTAAGTTGATGTAATAGCCAGTAAGTAGTAGTACTATTAAAGTTTTAGGTATCGATTATTGACTTTTTAGATGGCTTTGGTGCCTTGGACATGAGCTAGGAACTTATGGTTTTGCATGAAAGGAGGACTAGCAGCCGCGTTGCACGGGAGAATGTGAAAAGTGTTCATATGTAGCAAAAACCTGAGAAACCCGTCCGGTTTCGTCATTTGTTATCGAATCGACTTAAAGCCAGATCGTCACATTGGCCGCACTTCTGTCTGAAACAGTTACATTTATCGTCTGCAAAGCTATGTCGCGTGCTGCGGTAAGCGGAAACACTAAAAGCACCATAGTAGAACACAGATGAAGCTTCTAAGTTGATGTAATAGCCAGTATGAAGTAGTAGATTTCAAGTTTTAGGCATGGATTATTGACCTTTAAGCTTGCTTTGGTGCTTTGACATGAGCTAGGACCTTAAGATTCTGCATGAAAGGAGGACTAGCAGACGAGTTGCACGGGAGAACGTGAAAAGTGTTCATATGTAGTAAAAACCTGAGAAATCCGTCCCTTTTTGTCTTTTGTTATCGAATCGACTTAAAGCCAGATCGTCACATTGGCCGCTCTTCCCTCTGAAACGGTTACATTTATCGTGTGCAATGCTATGTCGCAGCTGCTACATGCGGAGACACTAAAAGCACCATAGTAGAACACAGATGAAGCTTCTAATTTGATGTAATAGCCAGTAAGAACAAGTACAATTCAAGTTTTAGGTATCGGCTATTGACTTTTTACCCTTCTTTGGTGCCTTGGACATGAGCTAGGAACGTATGATTTTGCATGAAAGGAGGACTAGCAGCCGCGTTGCACGGGAGAATGTGAAAACTGTTCATATGTAGCAAAAACCTGAGAAATCCGTCCGTTTTCGTCATTTGTTATCGAATCGACTTAAAGCCAGATCGTCACACTGGTTGTACTTCTGTCTGAAACGGTTACATTTATCGTCTGCAAAGCTATGTCGCGTGCTGCGGTATGCGGAGACACTAAAAGCACCATAGTAGAACACAGATGAAGCTTCTAAGTTGATGTAATAGCCAGTAAGAAGTAGTACAATTCAAGTTTTAGGTATAGGTTATTGACTTTTTACCCTTCTTTGGTGCCTTGGACTTGAGCTAGGAACCTATGATTTTGCATGAAAGGAGGACTAGCAGCCGCGTTGCACGGGAGAATGTGAAAAGTGTTCATATGTAGCAAAAACCTGAGAAATCCGTCCGTTTTCGTCATTTGTTATCGAATCGACTTAAAGCCAGATCGTCACACTGGCCGTACTTCTGTCTGAAACGGTTACATTTATCGTCTGCAAAGCTATGTCGCGTGCTGCGGTATGCGGAGACACTAAAAGCACCATGTTAGAACACAGATGAAGCTTCTAAGTTGATGTAATAGCCAGTAAGAATTAGTACAATTCAAGTTTTAGGTATAGGTTATTGACTTTTTACCCTTCTTTGGTGCCTTGGACTTGAGCTAGGAACTTATGATATTGCATGAAAGGAGGACTAGCAGCCTCGTTGCACGGGAGAATGTGAAAGGTCTTCATATGTAGTAAAAACCTGAGAAATCTGTCCGTTTTCGTCATTTGTTATTGAATCGACTTAAAGCCAGATCGTCACATTGGCCGCTCGTCTTTCTGAAATGGTTGTATTTTTCGTCTGCAAAGCTATGTCGCGTGCTGCGGTATGCGGAGACACTAAAAGCACCATAGTAGAACACAGATGAAGCTTCCAAATTGATGTAATAGCCAGTAAGAAGTAGTACAATTCAAGTTTTAGGTATCCATTATTGACTTTTTACCCTTCTTTGTTGCCTTATACATGAGCTAGGAACTTAAGGTTTTGCATGAAAGGAGGATTAGCAGCCGCGTTGCACGGGAGAATGTGAAAAGTTTTCATAAGTAGTAAAAACATGAGAAATCTGTCCGTTTTCGTCATTTGTTATCGAATCGACTTAAAGCCAGATCGTCACATTGGCCGCTCTTCTCTCTGAAACGGTTGCACTTGCCGTCTGCAAAGCTATATCGCGTGCTGCGGTATGCGGAGACACTAAAAGCACCATAGTAGAACACAGATGAAGCTTCTAAGTTAATGTAATAGCCAGTAAGTTGTAGTACTATTCAAGTTTTAGGTATCGTTTATTGACTTTTTACCCTTCTTTGGTGCCTTGGACATGAGCTGGGAACTTATGATTTTGTATGAAAGGAGGAGTAGCAGCCGCGTTGCACGGGAGAATGTGAAAAGTGTTCATATGTAGCAAAAACCTGAGAAATCCGTCCGTTTTCGTTATTTGTTATCGAATCGACTTAAAGCCAGATCGTCACACTGTCCGCACCTCTGTCTGAAACGGTTACATTTATCGTCTGCAAAGCTATGTCGCGTGCTGCGGTATGCGGAGACACTAAAAGCACCATAGTAGAACACAGATGAAGCTTCTAAGTTGATGTAATTGCCAGTAAGAAGTAGGAAAAGTCAAGTTTTAGTTATCGATTATTGACTTTTTACCCTTCTTTGGTGCCTTGGACATGAGCTAGGAACTTAAGATTTTGCATCAAAGGAGGACTAGCAGCCCCGTTGCACGGGAGAATGTGAAAAGTGTTCATATGTAGTAAAATCCCTGAGAAATCCGTCCGATTTCGTCATTTGTTATCGACTCGACTTAAAGCCAGATCGTCACATTGGCCGCTCATCTCTCTGAAACGGTTTTACTTATCGTCTGCAAAGCAATGTCGCATGCTGCGGTATGCGGAGACGCTAAAAGCACCATAGTAGAAGACAGATGAAGCATCTACGTTGATGTAATAGCCAGTAAGAAGTAGTACAATTCAAGTTTTAGGTATCCATTCTTGACTTTTTACCCTTCTTTGGTGCCTTCCACATGAGCTAGGAACTTAAGATTTTGCATCAAAGGAGGACTAGCAGCCGCGTTGCACGGGAGAATGTGAAAAGTTTTCATATGTAGTAAAAACCTGAGAAATCTGTCCGTTTTCGTCATTTGTTATCGAATCGACTTAAAGCCAGATCGTCACATTGGCCGCTCTTCTTTCTGAAATGGTTGTATTTTTCGTCTGCAAAGCTATGTCGCGTGCTGCGGTATGCGGAGACACTAAAAGCTCCATAGTAGAACACAGATGAAGCTTCTAAATTGATGTAATAGCCAGTAAGAAGTAGTACAATTCAAGTTTTAGGTATCCATTATTGACTTTTTACCCTTCTTTGTTGCCTTATACATGAGCTAGGAAGTTAAGGTTTTGCATGAAAGGAGGATTAGCAGCCGCGTTGCACGGGAGAATGTGGAAAGTTTTCATAAGTAGTAAAAACATTAGAAATGTGTCCGTTTTCGTCATTTGTTATCGAATCGACTTAAAGCCAGATCGTCACATTGGCCGCTCTTCTCTCTGAAACCGTTGTACTTGTCGTCTGCAAAGCTATATCGCGTGCTGCGGTATGCGGAGACACTAAAAGCACCATAGTAGAACACAGATGAAGCTTCTAAGTTGATGTAATAGCCAGTAAGTAGTAGTACTATTAAAGTTTTAGGTATCGATTATTGACTTTTTAGATGGCTTTGGTGCCTTGGACATGAGCTAGGAACTTATGATTTTGCATGAAAGGAGGAGTAGCAGCCGCGTTGCACGGGAGAATGTGAAAAGTGTTCATATGTAGCAAAAACCTGAGAAATCCGTCCGTTTTAGTTATTTGTTATCGAATCGACTTAATGCCAGATCGTCACACTGGCCGCACTTCTGTCTGAACCGGTTACATTTATCGTCTGCAAAGCTATGTCGCGTGCTGCGGTATGCGGAGACACTAAAAGCACCACAGTAGAACACAGATGAAGCTTCTAAGTTGATGTAATAGCCAGTAAGATGTAGTAAAATTGATGTTTTAGGTATCGATTATTGACTTTTTACCCTTCTTTGGTGCCTTGGACATGAGCTAGGAACTTAAGATTTTGCATCAAAGGAGGACTAGCAGCCCCGTTGCACGGGAGAATGTGAAAAGTGTTCATATGTAGTAAAATCCCTGAGAAATCCGTCCGTTTTCGTTATTTGTTATCGACTCGACTTAAAGCCAGATCGTCACATTGGCCGCTCTTCTCTCTGAAACGGTTGTACTTATCGTCTGCAAAGCAATGTCGCACGCTGCGGTATGCGGAGACGCTAAAAGCACCATAGTAGAAGACAGATGAAGCATCTACGTTGATGTAATAGCCAGTAAGAAGTAGTACAATTCAAGTTTTAGGTATCCATTCTTGACTCTTTACCCTTCTTTGGTGCCTTGGACATGAGCTAGGAACTTAAGGTTTTGCATGAAAGGAGGACCAGCAGCCGCGTTGCACGGGAGAATGTGAAAAGTTTTCATAAGTAGTAAAAACCTGAGAAACCCGTCCGTTTTCGTCATTTGTTATCGAATCGACTTAAAGCCAGATCGTCACATTGGCCGCTCTTGTCACTGAAACGGTTGTACTTATCGTCTGCAAGGCTATGTCGCGTGCTGCGTTATGCGGAAACACTAAAAGCACCATAGTAGAACACAGATGAAGCTTCTAAGCTGATGTAATAGCCAGTAAGAAGTAGTACAATTCAAGTTTTAGGTATAGGTTATTGACTTTTTAACCTTCTTTGGTGCCTTGGACTTGAGCTAGGAACTTATGATATTGCATGAAAGGAGGACTAGCAGCCGCGTTGCACGGGAGAATGTGAAAAGCGTTCGTATGTAGTAAAAACCTGAGAAATCCGTCCGTTTTCGTCATGTGTTATCGAATCGACTTAATGCCAGATCGTCACACTGGCCGCACTTCTGTCTGAAACGGTTACATTTGTCGTCTGCAAAGCTATGTCGCGTGCTGCGGTATGCGGAGACACTAAAAGCACCATAGTAGAACACAGATGAAGCTTCTAAGTTGATGTAATAGCCAGTAAGAAGTAGTACAATTCAAGTTTTAGGTATAGGTTATTGACTTTTTACCCTTCTTTGGTGCCTTGGACTTGAGCTAGGAACTTATGGTATTGCATGAAAGGAGGACTAGCAGCCGCGTTGCACGGGAGAATGTGAAAAGCGTTCGTATGTAGTAAAAACCTGAGAAATCCGTCCGTTTTCGTCATGTGTTATCAAATCGACTTAATGCCAGATCGTCACACTGGCCGCACTTCTGTCTGAAACGGTTACATTTATCGTCTGCAAAGCTATGTCGCGTGCTGCGGTATGCGGAGACACTAAAAGCACGATAGTAGAACACAGATGAAGCTTCTAAGTTGATGTAATAGCCAGTAAGAAGTAGAAAAATTCAAGCTTTAGGTATCGATTATTGACTTTTTACCCATCTTTGGTGCCTTCGACATGAGCTAGGAACTTAAGATTTTGCATCAAAGGAGGACTAGCAGCCGCGTTGCACGGGAGAATGTGAAAAGTTTTCAGATGTAGTAAAAACCTGAGAAATCTGTCCGTTTTCGTCATTTGTTATCGAATCGACTTAAAGCCAGATCGTCACATTGGCCGCTCTTCTTTCTGAAATGGTTGTATTTTTCGTCTGCAAAGCTATGTCGCGTGCTGCGGTATGCGGAGACACTTAAAGCACCATAGTAGAACACAGATGAAGCTTCTAAATTGATGTAATAGCCAGTAAGAAGTAGTACTATTCAAGTTTTAGGTATCCATTATTGACTTTTTACCCTTCTTTGTTGCCTTATACATGAGCTAGGAACTTAAGGTTTTGCATGAAAGGAGGATTAGCAGCCGCGTTGCACGGGAGAATGTGAAAAGTTTTCATAAGTAGTAAAAACATGAGAAATCTGTCCGTTTTCGTCATTTGTTATCGAATCGACTTAAAGCCAGATCGTCACATTGGCCGCTCTTCTCTCTGAAACCGTTGTACTTGTCGTCTGCAAAGCTATATCGCGTGCTGCGGTATGCGGAGACACTAAAAGCACCATAGTAGAACACAGATGAAGCTTCTAAGTTGATGTAATAGCCAGTAAGTAGTAGTACTATTAAAGTTTTAGGTATCGATTATTGACTTTTTAGATGGCTTTGGTGCCTTGGACATGAGCTAGGAACTTATGGTTTTGCATGAAAGGAGGACTAGCAGCCGCGTTGCACGGGAGAATGTGAAAAGTGTTCATATGTAGCAAAAACCTGAGAAATCCGTCCGTTTTAGTTATTTGTTATCGAATCGACTTAAAGCCAGATCGTCACACTGGCCGCACTTCTGTCTGAACCGGTTACATTTATCGTCTGCAAAGCTATGTCGCGTGCTGCGGTATGCGGAGACACTAAAAGCACCATAGTAGAACACAGATGAAGCTTCTATGTTGATGTAATAGCCAGTAAGAAGTAGTACAATTCAAGTTTTAGGTATCCATTCTTGACTTTTTACCCTTCTTTGGTGCCTTGGACATGAGCTAGGAACTTAAGGTTTTGCATGAAAGGAGGACCAGCAGCCGCGTTGCACGGGAGAATGTGAAATGTTTTCATAAGTAGTAAAAACCTGAGAAACCCGTCCGTTTTCGTCATTTGTTATCGAATCGACTTAAAGCCAGATCGTCACATTGGCCGCTCTTCTTTCTGAAACGGTTGTACTTATCGTCTGCAAAGCTATGTCGCGTGCTGCGTTATGCGGAAACACTAAAAGCACCATAGTAGAACACAGATGAAGCTTCGAAGTTGATGTAATAGCCAGTAAGAAGTAGTACAGTTCAAGTTTTAGGTATCGATTATTGACTTTTTAGATGGCTTTGGTGCCTTGGACATGAGCTAGGAACTTATGATTTTGCATGAAAGGAGGACTAGCAGCCGCGTTGCACGGGAGAATGTGAAAAGTGTTCATATGTAGCAAAAACCTGAGAAATCCGTCCGTTTTCGTCATTTGTTATCGAATCGACTTAAAGCCAGATCGTCACACTGGCCGTACTTCTGTCTGAAACGGTTACATTTATCGTCTGCAAAGCTATGTCGCGTGCTGCGGTATGCGGAGACTCTAAAAGCACCATAGTAGAACACAGATGAAGCTTCTAAGTTGATGTAATAGCCATTAAGAAGTAGTACAATTCAAGTTTTAGGTATAGGTTATTGACTTTTTACCCATCTTTGGTGCCTTGGACTTGAGCTAGGAACTTATGATATTGCATGAAAGGAGGACTAGCAGCCGCGTTGCACGGGAGAATGTGAAAAGTGTTCATATGTAGTAAAAACCTGAGAAATCCGTCCGTTTTCGTCATTTGTTATCGAATCGACTTAAAGCCAGATCGTCACATTGGCCGCTCTTCTCTCAGAAACGGTTGTACTTATCGTCTGCAAAGCTATGTCGCGTGCTGCGTTATGCGGAAACACTAAAAGCACCATAGTAGAACACAGATGAAGCTTCTAAGTTGATGTAATAGCCAGTAAGAAGTAGTACAGCTCAAGTTTTAGGTATCGATTATTGACTTTTTAGATGGCTTTGGTGCCTTGGACATGAGCTAGGAACTTATGATTTTGCATGAAAGGAGGATTAGCAGCCGCGTTACACTTGAGAATGTGAAAAGTTTTCATAAGTAGTAAAAACATGAGAAATCTGTCCGTTTTCGTCATTTGTTATCGAATCGACTTAAAGCCAGATCGTCACATTGGCCGCTCTTCTCTCTGAAACGGTTGTACTTGTCGTCTGCAAAGCTATATCGCGTGCTGCGGTATGAGGAGACACTAAAAGCACCATAGTAGAACACAGATGAAGCTTCTAAGTTGATCTAATAGCCAGTAAGTAGTAGTACTATTCAAGTTTTAGGTATCGATTATTGACTTTTTCCCTTCTTTGGTGCCTTGGACATGAGCTAGGAACTTATGATTTTGCATGAAAGGAGGAGTAGCAGCCGCGTTGCACGGGAGAATGTGAAAAGTGTTCATATGTAGTAAAAACCTGAGAAATCTGTCCGCTTTCGTCATTTATTATCGAATCGACTTAAAGCCAGATCGTCACATTGGCCGCTCTTCTGTCTGAAACGGTTACATTTATTGTCTGCAAAGCTATGTCGCGTGCTGCGGTATGCGGAGACACTAAAAGCACCATAGTAGAACACAGATGAAGCTTCTAAGTTGATTTATAGCCAGTAAGAAGTAGTACAATTCAAGTTTTAGGTATCGATTATTGACTTTTTACCCTTCTTTGCTGCCTTGGACATGAGCTAGGACCTTAAGATTCTGCATGAAAGGAGGATTAGCAGCCGCGTTGCACGGGAGAATGTGGAAAGTGTTCATATGTAGTAAAAACCTGAGAAATCCGTCCGTTTTCGTCATTTGTTATCGAATCGACTTAAAGCCAGATCGTCACATTGGCCGCTCTTCTCTCTACAACGGTAGTACATATCGTCTTCAAAGCTATGTCGCGAGCTGCGGTATGCGGAGACACTAAAAGCACCATAGTAGAACACAGATGAAGCTTCTAAGTTGATGTAATAGCCAGTAAGAAGTAGTACAGTTCAAGTTTTAGGTATCGATTATTGACTTTTTAGCTATCTTTGGTGCCTTGGACATGATCTAGGACCTTAAGGATTTGCATGAAAGGATGACTAGCAGCCGCGGTGCACGGGAGAATGTGAAAAGTTTTCATAAGTATTAAAAACCTGAGAAATCTGTCCGTTTTGGTCATTTGTTATCAAATCGACTTGAAGCCAGATCGTCACACTGACCGCACTTCTGTCGGAAACGGTTGCATTTATCGTCTGCAAAGCTATGTCGCGTGCTGCGGTATGCGGAGACACTAAAAGCACCATAGTAGAACACAGATGAAGTTTCTAAGTTGATGTAATAGCCAGTAAGAAGTAGAAAAATTCAAGCTTTAGGTATAGATTATTGACTTTTTACCCTTCTTTGGTGCCTTCGACATGAGCTACGAACTTAAGACTTTGCATCAAAGGAGGACTAGCAGCCCCGTTGCACGGGAGAATGTGAAAAGCGTTCGTATGTAGTAAAATACTGAGAAATCCGTCCGTTTTCGTCATTTGTTATCGAATCGACTTAAAGCCAGATCGTCACATTGGCCGCTCTTTTCTCTGAAATGGTTGCATTTTTCGTCTGCAAAGCTATGTCGCGTGCTGCGGTATGCGGAGACACTAAAAACACCATAGTAGAACACAGACGAAGCTTCTAATTTGATGTAGAAGCCAGTAAGAAGTAGTACAATTCAAGTTTTAGGTATCCATTATTGACTTTCTACCCGTCTTTGTTGCCTTATACATGAGCTAGGAACGTAAGGTTTTGCATGAAAGGAGGATTAGCAGCCGCGTTGCACGGCAGAATGTGAAAAGTTTTCATAAGTAGTTAAAACCTGAGAAATCTGTCCGTTTTCGTCATTTGTTATCGAATCGACTTAAAGCCAGATCGTCACATTGACCGCTGTTCTCTCTGAAACAGTTGTACTTGTCGTCTGCAAAGCAATGTCGCGTGCTGTGGTATGCGGAGACACTAAAAGCACCATAGTAGAACACAGATGAAGCTTCTAAGTTGATGTAATAGCCAGTAAGAAGTAGTACAGTTCAAGTTTTAGGTATCGATTATTGACTTTTTAGATGGCTTTGGTGCCTTGGACATGAGCTAGGAACTTATGATTTTGCATGAAAGGAGGATTAGCAGCCGCGTTACACTTGAGAATGTGAAAAGTTTTCATAAGTAGTAAAAACATGAGAAATCTGTCCGTTTTCGTCATTTGTTATCGAATCGACTTAAAGCCAGATCGTCACATTGGCCGCTCTTCTCTCTGAAACGGTTGTACTTGTCGTCTGCAAAGCTATATCGCGTGCTGACGTATGAGGAGACACTAAAAGCACCATAGTAGAACACAGATGAAGCTTCTAAGTTGATGTAATAGCCAGTAAGTAGTAGTACTATTCAAGTTTTAGGTATCGATTATTGACTTTTTCCCTTCTTTGGTGCCTTGGACATGAGCTAGGAACTTATGATTTTGCATGAAAGGAGGAGTAGCAGCCGCGTTGCACGGGAGAATGTGAAAAGTGTTCATATGTAGTAAAAACCTGAGAAATCTGTCCGCTTTCGTCATTTATTATCGAATCGACTTAAAGCCAGATCGTCACATTGGCCGCTCTTCTGTCTGAAACGGTTACATTTATTGTCTGCAAAGCTATGTCGCGTGCTGCGGTATGCGGAGACACTAAAAGCACCATAGTAGAACACAGATGAAGCTTCTAAGTTGATTTATAGCCAGTAAGAAGTAGTACAATTCAAGTTTTAGGTATCGATTATTGACTTTTTACCCTTCTTTGCTGTCTTGGACATGAGCTAGGACCTTAAGATTCTGCATGAAAGGAGGATTAGCAGCCGCGTTGCACGGGAGAATGTGGAAAGTGTTCATATGTAGTAAAAACCTGAGAAATCCGTCCGTTTTCGTCATTTGTTATCGAATCGACTTAAAGCCAGATCGTCACATTGGCCGCTCTTCTCTCTACAACGGTAGTACATATCGTCTTCAAAGCTATGTCGCGAGCTGCGGTATGCGGAGACACTAAAAGCACCATAGTAGAACACAGAAGAAGCTTCTAAGTTGATGTAATAGCCAGTAAGAAGTAGTACAGTTCAAGTTTTAGGTATCGATTATTGACTTTTTAGCTATCTTTGGTGCCTTGGACATGATCTAGGACCTTAAGGATTTGCATGAAAGGATGACTAGCAGCCGCGGTGCACGGGAGAATGTGAAAAGTTTTCATAAGTATTAAAAACCTGAGAAATCTGTCCGTTTTGGTCATTTGTTATCAAATCGACTTGAAGCCAGATCGTCACACTGACCGCACTTCTGTCGGAAACGGTTGCATTTATCGTCTGCAAAGCTATGTCGCGTGCTGCGGTATGCGGAGACACTAAAAGCACCATAGTAGAACACAGATGAAGTTTCTAAGTTGATGTAATAGCCAGTAAGAAGTAGAAAAATTCAAGCTTTAGGTATAGATTATTGACTTTTTACCCTTCTTTGGTGCCTTCGACATGAGCTACGAACTTAAGACTTTGCATCAAAGGAGGACTAGCAGCCCCGTTGCACGGGAGAATGTGAAAAGCGTTCGTATGTAGTAAAATACTGAGAAATCCGTCCGTTTTCGTCATTTGTTATCGAATCGACTTAAAGCCAGATCGTCACATTGGCCGCTCTTTTCTCTGAAATGGTTGCATTTTTCGTCTGCAAAGCTATGTCGCGTGCTGCGGTATGCGGAGACACTAAAAACACCATAGTAGAACACAGACGAAGCTTCTAATTTGATGTAGAAGCCAGTAAGAAGTAGTACAATTCAAGTTTTAGGTATCCATTCTTGACTTTTTACCCTTCTTTGGTGCCTTCCACATGAGCTAGGAACGTAAGGTTTTGCATGAAAGGAGGATTAGCAGCCGCGTTGCACGGCAGAATGTGAAAAGTTTTCATAAGTAGTTAAAACCTGAGAAATCTGTCCGTTTTCGTCATTTGTTATCGAATCGACTTAAAGCCAGATCGTCACATTGACCGCTCTTCTCTCTGAAACAGTTGTACTTGTCGTCTGCAAAGCTATGTCGCGTGCTGTGGTATGCGGAGACACTAAAAGCACCATAGTAGAACACAGATGAAGCTTCTAAGTTGATGTAATAGCCAGTAAGAAGTAGTACAGTTCAAGTTTTAGGTATCGATTATTGACTTTTTAGATGGCTTTGGTGCCTTGGACATGAGCTGGGAACTTATGATTTTGCATGAAAGGAGGATTAGCAGCCGCGTTACACTTGAGAATGTGAAAAGTTTTCATAAGTAGTAAAAACATGAGAAATCTGTCCGTTTTCGTCATTTGTTATCGAATCGACTTAAAGCCAGATCGTCACATTGGCCGCTCTTGTCACTGAAACGGTTGTACTTATCGTCTGCAAGGCTATGTCGCGTGCTGCGTTATGCGGAAACACTAAAAGCACCATAGTAGAACACAGATGAAGCTTCTAAGCTGATGTAATAGCCAGTAAGAAGTAGTACAATTCAAGTTTTAGGTATAGGTTATTGACTTTTTAACCTTCTTTGGTGCCTTGGACTTGAGCTAGGAACTTATGATATTGCATGAAAGGAGGACTAGCAGCCGCGTTGCACGGGAGAATGTGAAAAGCGTTCGTATGTAGTAAAAACCTGAGAAATCCGTCCGTTTTCGTCATGTGTTATCGAATCGACTTAATGCCAGATCGTCACACTGGCCGCACTTCTGTCTGAAACGGTTACATTTATCGTCTGCAAAGCTATGTCGCGTGCTGCGGTATGCGGAGACACTAAAAGCACCATAGTAGAACACAGATGAAGCTTCTAAGTTGATGTAATAGCCAGTAAGAAGTAGTACAATTCAAGTTTTAGGTATAGGTTATTGACTTTTTACCCTTCTTTGGTGCCTTGGACTTGAGCTAGGAACTTATGATATTGCATGAAAGGAGGACTAGCAGCCGCGTTGCACGGGAGAATGTGAAAAGCGTTCGTATGTAGTAAAAACCTGAGAAATCCGTCCGTTTTCGTCATGTGTTATCAAATCGACTTAATGCCAGATCGTCACACTGGCCGCACTTCTGTCTGAAACGGTTACATTTATCGTCTGCAAAGCTATGTCGCGTATGCGGTATGCGGAGACACTAAAAGCACGATAGTAGAACACAGATGAAGCTTCTAAGTTGATGTAATAGCCAGTAAGAAGTAGAAAAATTCAAGCTTTAGGTATCGATTATTGACTTTTTACCCATCTTTGGTGCCTTCGACATGAGCTAGGAACTTAAGATTTTGCATCAAAGGAGGACTAGCAGCCGCGTTGCACGGGAGAATGTGAAAAGTTTTCAGATGTAGTAAAAACCTGAGAAATCTGTCCGTTTTCGTCATTTGTTATCGAATCGACTTAAAGCCAGATCGTCACATTGGCCGCTCTTCTTTCTGAAATGGTTGTATTTTTCGTCTGCAAAGCTATGTCGCGTGCTGCGGTATGCGGAGACACTTAAAGCACCATAGTAGAACACAGATGAAGCTTCTAAATTGATGTAATAGCCAGTAAGAAGTAGTACTATTCAAGTTTTAGGTATCCATTATTGACTTTTTACCCTTCTTTGTTGCCTTATACATGAGCTAGGAACTTAAGGTTTTGCATGAAAGGAGGATTAGCAGCCGCGTTGCACGGGAGAATGTGAAAAGTTTTCATAAGTAGTAAAAACATGAGAAATCTGTCCGTTTTCGTCATTTGTTATCGAATCGACTTAAAGCCAGATCGTCACATTGGCCGCTCTTCTCTCTGAAACCGTTCTACTTGTCGTCTGCAAAGCTATATCGCGTGCTGCGGTATGCGGAGACACTAAAAGCACCATAGTAGAACACAGATGAAGCTTCTAAGTTGATGTAATAGCCAGTAAGTAGTAGTACTATTAAAGTTTTAGGTATCGATTATTGACTTTTTAGATGGCTTTGGTGCCTTGGACATGAGCTAGGAACTTATGGTTTTGCATGAAAGGAGGACTAGCAGCCGCGTTGCACGGGAGAATGTGAAAAGTGTTCATATGTAGCAAAAACCTGAGAAATCCGTCCGTTTTAGTTATTTGTTATCGAATCGACTTAAAGCCAGATCGTCACACTGGCCGCACTTCTGTCTGAACCGGTTACATTTATCGTCTGCAAAGCTATGTCGCGTGCTGCGGTATGCGGAGACACTAAAAGCACCATAGTAGAACACAGATGAAGCTTCTAAGTTGATGTAATAGCCAGTAAGAAGTAGTACAATTCAAGTTTTAGGTATCCATTCTTGACTTTTTACCCTTCTTTGGTGCCTTGGACATGAGCTAGGAACTTAAGGTTTTGCATGAAAGGAGGACCAGCAGCCGCGTTGCACGGGAGAATGTGAAATGTTTTCATAAGTAGTAAAAACCTGAGAAACCCGTCCGTTTTCGTCATTTGTTATCGAATCGACTTAAAGCCAGATCGTCACATTGGCCGCTCTTCTTTCTGAAACGGTTGTACTTATCGTCTGCAAAGCTATGTCGCGTGCTGCGTTATGCGGAAACACTAAAAGCACCATAGTAGAACACAGATGAAGCTTCGAAGTTGATGTAATAGCCAGTAAGAAGTAGTACAGTTCAAGTTTTAGGTATCGATTATTGACTTTTTAGATGGCTTTGGTGCCTTGGACATGAGCTAGGAACTTATGATTTTGCATGAAAGGAGGACTAGCAGCCGCGTTGCACGGGAGAATGTGAAAAGTGTTCATATGTAGCAAAAACCTGAGAAATCCGTCCGTTTTCGTCATTTGTTATCGAATCGACTTAAAGCCAGATCGTCACACTGGCCGTACTTCTGTCTGAAACGGTTACATTTATCGTCTGCAAAGCTATGTCGCGTGCTGCGGTATGCGGAGACTCTAAAAGCACCATAGTAGAACACAGATGAAGCTTCTAAGTTGATGTAATAGCCAGTAAGAAGTAGTACAATTCAAGTTTTAGGTATAGGTTATTGACTTTTTACCCATCTTTGGTGCCTTGGACTTGAGCTAGGAACTTATGATATTGCATGAAAGGAGGACTAGCAGCCGCGTTGCACGGGAGAATGTGAAAAGTGTTCATATGTAGTAAAAACCTGAGAAATCCGTCCGTTTTCGTCATTTGTTATCGAATCGACTTAAAGCCAGATCGTCACATTGGCCGCTCTTCTCTCAGAAACGGTTGTACTTATCGGCTGCAAAGCTACGTCGCGTGCTGCGTTATGCGGAAACACTAAAAGCACCATAGTAGAACACAGATGAAGCTTCTAAGTTGATGTAATAGCCAGTAAGTAGTAGTACAGTTCAAGTTTTAGGTATCGATTATTGACTTTTTAGATGGCTTTGGTGCCTTGGACATGAGCTAGGAACTTATGATTTTGCATGAAAGGAGGATTAGCAGCCGCGTTACACTTGAGAATGTGAAAAGTTTTCATAAGTAGTAAAAACATGAGAAATCTGTCCGTTTTCGTCATTTGTTATCGAATCGACTTAAAGCCAGATCGTCACATTGGCCGCTCTTCTCTCTGAAACGGTTGTACTTGTCGTCTGCAAAGCTATATCGCGTGCTGCGGTATGAGGAGACACTAAAAGCACCATAGTAGAACACAGATGAAGCTTCTAAGTTGATCTAATAGCCAGTAAGTAGTAGTACTATTCAAGTTTTAGGTATCGATTATTGACTTTTTCCCTTCTTTGGTGCCTTGGACATGAGCTAGGAACTTATGATTTTGCATGAAAGGAGGAGTAGCAGCCGCGTTGCACGGGAGAATGTGAAAAGTGTTCATATGTAGTAAAAACCTGAGAAATCTGTCCGCTTTCGTCATTTATTATCGAATCGACTTAAAGCCAGATCGTCACATTGGCCGCTCTTCTGTCTGAAACGGTTACATTTATTGTCTGCAAAGCTATGTCGCGTGCTGCGGTATGCGGAGACACTAAAAGCACCATAGTAGAACACAGATGAAGCTTCTAAGTTGATTTATAGCCAGTAAGAAGTAGTACAATTCAAGTTTTAGGTATCGATTATTGACTTTTTACCCTTCTTTGCTGTCTTGGACATGAGCTAGGACCTTAAGATTCTGCATGAAAGGAGGATTAGCAGCCGCGTTGCACGGGAGAATGTGGAAAGTGTTCATATGTAGTAAAAACCTGAGAAATCCGTCCGTTTTCGTCATTTGTTATCGAATCGACTTAAAGCCAGATCGTCACATTGGCCGCTCTTCTCTCTACAACGGTAGTACATATCGTCTTCAAAGCTATGTCGCGAGCTGCGGTATGCGGAGACACTAAAAGCACCATAGTAGAACACAGATGAAGCTTCTAAGTTGATGTAATAGCCAGTAAGAAGTAGTACAGTTCAAGTTTTAGGTATCGATTATTGACTTTTTAGCTATCTTTGGTGCCTTGGACATGATCTAGGACCTTAAGGATTTGCATGAAAGGATGACTAGCAGCCGCGGTGCACGGGAGAATGTGAAAAGTTTTCATAAGTATTAAAAACCTGAGAAATCTGTCCGTTTTGGTCATTTGTTATCAAATCGACTTGAAGCCAGATCGTCACACTGACCGCACTTCTGTCGGAAACGGTTGCATTTATCGTCTGCAAAGCTATGTCGCGTGCTGCGGTATGCGGAGACACTAAAAGCACCATAGTAGAACACAGATGAAGTTTCTAAGTTGATGTAATAGCCAGTAAGAAGTAGAAAAATTCAAGCTTTAGGTATAGATTATTGACTTTTTACCCTTCTTTGGTGCCTTCGACATGAGCTACGAACTTAAGACTTTGCATCAAAGGAGGACTAGCAGCCCCGTTGCACGGGAGAATGTGAAAAGCGTTCGTATGTAGTAAAATACTGAGAAATGCGTCCGTTTTCGTCATTTGTTATCGAATCGACTTAAAGCCAGATCGTCACATTGGCCGCTCTTTTCTCTGAAATGGTTGCATTTTTCGTCTGCAAAGCTATGTCGCGTGCTGCGGTATGCGGAGACACTAAAAACACCATAGTAGAACACAGACGAAGCTTCTAATTTGATGTAGAAGCCAGTAAGAAGTAGTACAATTCAAGTTTTAGGTATCCATTATTGACTTTCTACCCGTCTTTGTTGCCTTATACATGAGCTAGGAACGTAAGGTTTTGCATGAAAGGAGGATTAGCAGCCGCGTTACACTTGAGAATGTGAAAAGTTTTCATAAGTAGTAAAAACATGAGAAATCTGTCCGTTTTCGTCATTTGTTATCGAATCGACTTAAAGCCAGATCGTCACATTGGCCGCTCTTCTCTCTGAAACGGTTGTACTTGTCGTCTGCAAAGCTATATCGCGTGCTGCGGTATGAGGAGACACTAAAAGCACCATAGTAGAACACAGATGAAGCTTCTAAGTTGATGTAATAGCCAGTAAGAAGTAGTACAGTTCAAGTTTTAGGTATCGATTATTGACTTTTTAGATGGCTTTGGTGCCTTGGACATGAGCTGGGAACTTATGATTTTGCATGAAAGGAGGATTAGCAGCCGCGTTACACTTGAGAATGTGAAAAGTTTTCATAAGTAGTAAAAACATGAGAAATCTGTCCGTTTTCGTCATTTGTTATCGAATCGACTTAAAGCCAGATCGTCACATTGGCCGCTCTTGTCACTGAAACGGTTGTACTTATCGTCTGCAAGGCTATGTCGCGTGCTGCGTTATGCGGAAACACTAAAAGCACCATAGTAGAACACAGATGAAGCTTCTAAGCTGATGTAATAGCCAGTAAGAAGTAGTACAATTCAAGTTTTAGGTATAGGTTATTGACTTTTTAACCTTCTTTGGTGCCTTGGACTTGAGCTAGGAACTTATGATATTGCATGAAAGGAGGACTAGCAGCCGCGTTGCACGGGAGAATGTGAAAAGCGTTCGTATGTAGTAAAAACCTGAGAAATCCGTCCGTTTTCGTCATGTGTTATCGAATCGACTTAATGCCAGATCGTCACACTGGCCGCACTTCTGTCTGAAACGGTTACATTTATCGTCTGCAAAGCTATGTCGCGTGCTGCGGTATGCGGAGACACTAAAAGCACCATAGTAGAACACAGATGAAGCTTCTAAGTTGATGTAATAGCCAGTAAGAAGTAGTACAATTCAAGTTTTAGGTATAGGTTATTGACTTTTTACCCTTCTTTGGTGCCTTGGACTTGAGCTAGGAACTTATGATATTGCATGAAAGGAGGACTAGCAGCCGCGTTGCACGGGAGAATGTGAAAAGCGTTCGTATGTAGTAAAAACCTGAGAAATCCGTCCGTTTTCGTCATGTGTTATCAAATCGACTTAATGCCAGATCGTCACACTGGCCGCACTTCTGTCTGAAACGGTTACATTTATCGTCTGCAAAGCTATGTCGCGTATGCGGTATGCGGAGACACTAAAAGCACGATAGTAGAACACAGATGAAGCTTCTAAGTTGATGTAATAGCCAGTAAGAAGTAGAAAAATTCAAGCTTTAGGTATCGATTATTGACTTTTTACCCATCTTTGGTGCCTTCGACATGAGCTAGGAACTTAAGATTTTGCATCAAAGGAGGACTAGCAGCCGCGTTGCACGGGAGAATGTGAAAAGTTTTCAGATGTAGTAAAAACCTGAGAAATCTGTCCGTTTTCGTCATTTGTTATCGAATCGACTTAAAGCCAGATCGTCACATTGGCCGCTCTTCTTTCTGAAATGGTTGTATTTTTCGTCTGCAAAGCTATGTCGCGTGCTGCGGTATGCGGAGACACTTAAAGCACCATAGTAGAACACAGATGAAGCTTCTAAATTGATGTAATAGCCAGTAAGAAGTAGTACTATTCAAGTTTTAGGTATCCATTATTGACTTTTTACCCTTCTTTGTTGCCTTATACATGAGCTAGGAACTTAAGGTTTTGCATGAAAGGAGGATTAGCAGCCGCGTTGCACGGGAGAATGTGAAAAGTTTTCATAAGTAGTAAAAACATGAGAAATCTGTCCGTTTTCGTCATTTGTTATCGAATCGACTTAAAGCCAGATCGTCACATTGGCCGCTCTTCTCTCTGAAACCGTTGTACTTGTCGTCTGCAAAGCTATATCGCGTGCTGCGGTATGCGGAGACACTAAAAGCACCATAGTAGAACACAGATGAAGCTTCTAAGTTGATGTAATAGCCAGTAAGTAGTAGTACTATTAAAGTTTTAGGTATCGATTATTGACTTTTTAGATGGCTTTGGTGCCTTGGACATGAGCTAGGAACTTATGGTTTTGCATGAAAGGAGGACTAGCAGCCGCGTTGCACGGGAGAATGTGAAAAGTGTTCATATGTAGCAAAAACCTGAGAAATCCGTCCGTTTTATTTATTTGTTATCGAATCGACTTAAAGCCAGATCGTCACACTGGCCGCACTTCTGTCTGAAACGGTTACATTTATCGTCTGCAAAGCTATGTCGCGTGCTGCGGTATGCGGAGACACTAAAAGCACCATAGTAGAACACAGATGAAGCTTCTATGTTGATGTAATAGCCAGTAAGAAGTAGTACAATTCAAGTTTTAGGTATCCATTCTTGACTTTTTACCCTTCTTTGGTGCCTTGGACATGAGCTAGGAACTTAAGGTTTTGCATGAAAGGAGGACCAGCAGCCGCGTTGCACGGGAGAATGTGAAATGTTTTCATAAGTAGTAAAAACCTGAGAAACCCGTCCGTTTTCGTCATTTGTTATCGAATCGACTTAAAGCCAGATCGTCACATTGGCCGCTCTTCTTTCTGAAACGGTTGTACTTATCGTCTGCAAAGCTATGTCGCGTGCTGCGTTATGCGGAAACACTAAAAGCACCATAGTAGAACACAGATGAAGCTTCGAAGTTGATGTAATAGCCAGTAAGAAGTAGTACAGTTCAAGTTTTAGGTATCGATTATTGACTTTTTAGATGGCTTTGGTGCTTTGGACATGAGCTAGGAACTTATGATTTTGCATGAAAGGAGGACTAGCAGCCGCGTTGCACGGGAGAATGTGAAAAGTGTTCATATGTAGCAAAAACCTGAGAAATCCGTCCGTTTTCGTCATTTGTTATCGAATCGACTTAAAGCCAGATCGTCACACTGGCCGTACTTCTGTCTGAAACGGTTACATTTATCGTCTGCAAAGCTATGTCGCGTGCTGCGGTATGCGGAGACTCTAAAAGCACCATAGTAGAACACAGATGAAGCTTCTAAGTTGATGTAATAGCCAGTAAGAAGTAGTACAATTCAAGTTTTAGGTATAGGTTATTGACTTTTTACCCATCTTTGGTGCCTTGGACTTGAGCTAGGAACTTATGATATTGCATGAAAGGAGGACTAGCAGCCGCGTTGCACGGGAGAATGTGAAAAGTGTTCATATGTAGTAAAAACCTGAGAAATCCGTCCGTTTTCGTCATTTGTTATCGAATCGACTTAAAGCCAGATCGTCACATTGGCCGCTCTTCTCTCAGAAACGGTTGTACTTATCGTCTGCAAAGCTACGTCGCGTGCTGCGTTATGCGGAAACACTAAAAGCACCATAGTAGAACACAGATGAAGCTTCTAAGTTGATGTAATAGCCAGTAAGAAGTAGTACAGTTCAAGTTTTAGGTATCGATTATTGACTTTTTAGATGGCTTTGGTGCCTTGGACATGAGCTAGGAACTTATGATTTTGCATGAAAGGAGGATTAGCAGCCGCGTTACACTTGAGAATGTGAAAAGTTTTCATAAGTAGTAAAAACATGAGAAATCTGTCCGTTTTCGTCATTTGTTATCGAATCGACTTAAAGCCAGATCGTCACATTGGCCGCTCTTCTCTCTGAAACGGTTGTACTTGTCGTCTGCAAAGCTATATCGCGTGCTGCGGTATGAGGAGACACTAAAAGCACCGTAGTAGAACACAGATGAAGCTTCTAAGTTGATGTAATAGCCAGTTAGTAGTAGTACTATTCAAGTTTTAGGTATCGATTATTGACTTTTTCCCTTCTTTGGTGCCTTGGACATGAGCTAGGAACTTATGATTTTGCATGAAAGGAGGAGTAGCAGCCGCGTTGCACGGGAGAATGTGAAAAGTGTTCATATGTAGTAAAAACCTGAGAAATCTGTCCGCTTTCGTCATTTATTATCGAATCGACTTAAAGCCAGATCGTCACATTGGCCGCTCTTCTGTCTGAAACGGTTACATTTATTGTCTGCAAAGCTATGTCGCGTGCTGCGGTATGCGGAGACACTAAAAGCACCATAGTAGAACACAGATGAAGCTTCTAAGTTGATTTATAGCCAGTAAGAAGTAGTACAATTCAAGTTTTAGGTATCGATTATTGACTTTTTACCCTTCTTTGCTGTCTTGGACATGAGCTAGGACCTTAAGATTCTGCATGAAAGGAGGATTAGCAGCCGCGTTGCACGGGAGAATGTGGAAAGTGTTCATATGTAGTAAAAACCTGAGAAATCCGTCCGTTTTCGTCATTTGTTATCGAATCGACTTAAAGCCAGATCGTCACATTGGCCGCTCTTCTCTCTACAACGGTAGTACATATCGTCTTCAAAGCTATGTCGCGAGCTGCGGTATGCGGAGACACTAAAAGCACCATAGTAGAACACAGATGAAGCTTCTAAGTTGATGTAATAGCCAGTAAGAAGTAGTACAGTTCAAGTTTTAGGTATCGATTATTGACTTTTTAGCTATCTTTGGTGCCTTGGACATGATCTAGGACCTTAAGGATTTGCATGAAAGGATGACTAGCAGCCGCGGTGCACGGGAGAATGTGAAAAGTTTTCATAAGTATTAAAAACCTGAGAAATCTGTCCGTTTTGGTCATTTGTTATCAAATCGACTTGAAGCCAGATCGTCACACTGACCGCACTTCTGTCGGAAACGGTTGCATTTATCGTCTGCAAAGCTATGTCGCGTGCTGCGGTATGCGGAGACACTAAAAGCACCATAGTAGAACACAGATGAAGTTTCTAAGTTGATGTAATAGCCAGTAAGAAGTAGAAAAATTCAAGCTTTAGGTATAGATTATTGACTTTTTACCCTTCTTTGGTGCCTTCGACATGAGCTACGAACTTAAGACTTTGCATCAAAGGAGGACTAGCAGCCCCGTTGCACGGGAGAATGTGAAAAGCGTTCGTATGTAGTAAAATACTGAGAAATCCGTCCGTTTTCGTCATTTGTTATCGAATCGACTTAAAGCCAGATCGTCACATTGGCCGCTCTTTTCTCTGAAATGGTTGCATTTTTCGTCTGCAAAGCTATGTCGCGTGCTGCGGTATGCGGAGACACTAAAAACACCATAGTAGAACACAGACGAAGCTTCTAATTTGATGTAGAAGCCAGTAAGAAGTAGTACAATTCAAGTTTTAGGTATCCATTATTGACTTTCTACCCGTCTTTGTTGCCTTATACATGAGCTAGGAACGTAAGGTTTTGCATGAAAGGAGGATTAGCAGCCGCGTTGCACGGCAGAATGTGAAAAGTTTTCATAAGTAGTTAAAACCTGAGAAATCTGTCCGTTTTCGTCATTTGTTATCGAATCGACTTAAAGCCAGATCGTCACATTGACCGCTCTTCTCTCTGAAACAGTTGTACTTGTCGTCTGCAAAGCAATGTCGCGTGCTGTGGTATGCGGAGACACTAAAAGCACCATAGTAGAACACAGATGAAGCTTCTAAGTTGATGTAATAGCCAGTAAGAAGTAGTACAGTTTAAGTTTTAGGTATCGATTATTGACTTTTTAGATTGCTTTGGTGCCTTGGACATGAGCTAGGAACTTATGATTTTGCATGAAAGGAGGATTAGCAGCCGCGTTACACTTGAGAATGTGAAAAGTTTTCATAAGTAGTAAAAACATGAGAAATCTGTCCGTTTTCGTCATTTGTTATCGAATCGACTTAAAGCCAGATCGTCACATTGGCCGCTCTTCTCTCTGAAACGGTTGTACTTGTCGTCTGCAAAGCTATATCGCGTGCTGCGGTATGAGGAGACACTAAAAGCACCATAGTAGAACACAGATGAAGCTTCTAAGTTGATGTAATAGCCAGTAAGTAGTAGTACTATTCAAGTTTTAGGTATCGATTATTGACTTTTTCCCTTCTTTGGTGCCTTGGACATGAGCTAGGAACTTATGATTTTGCATGAAAGGAGGAATAGCAGCCGCGTTGCACGGGAGAATGTGAAAAGTGTTCATACACTCCTGGAAATGGAAAAAAGAACACATTGACACCGGTGTGCCAGACCCACCATACTTGCTCCGGACACTGCGAGAGGGCTGTACAAGCAATGATCACACGCACGGCACAGCGGACACATCAGGAACCGCTGTGTTGGCCGTCAAATTGCGCTAGCTGCGCAGCATTTGTGCACCGCCGCCGTCAGTGTCAGCCAGTTTGCCGTGGCATACGGAGCTCCATCGCAGTCTTTAACAGTGGTAGCATGCCGCGACAGCGTGGACGTGAACCGTATGTGCAGTTGACGGACTTTGAGCGAGGGCGTATAGTGGGCATGCGGAAGGCCGGGTGGACGTACCGCCGAATTGCTCAACACGTGGGGCGTGAGGTCTCCACAGTACATCGATGTTGTCGCCAGTGGTCGGCGGAAGGTGCACGTGCCCGTCGACCTGGGACCGGACCGCAGCGACGCACGGATGCACGCCAAGACAGTAGGATCCTACGCAGTGCCGTAGGGGACCACACCGCCACTTCCCAACAAATTAGGGACACTGTTGCTCCTGGGGTATCGGCGAGGACCATTCGCAACCGTCTCCATGAAGCTGGGCTACGGTCCCGCACACCGTTAGGCCGTCTTCCGCTCACGCCCCAACATCGTGCAGCCCGCCTCCAGTGGTGTCGCGACAGGCGTGAATGGAGGGACGAATGGAGACGTGTCGTCTTCAGCGATGAGAGTCACTTCTGCCTTGATGCCAATGATGGTCGTATGCGTGTTTGGCGCCGTGCAGGTGAGCGCCACAATCAGGACTGCATACGACCGAGGCACACAGGGCCAACACCCGGCATCATGGTGTGGGGAGCAATCTCCTACACTGGCCGTATACCTCTGGTGATCGTCGAGGGACACTGAATAGTGCACGGTACATCCAAACCGTCATCGAACCCATCGTTCTACCATTCCTAGACCGGCAAGGGAACTTGCTGTTCCAACAGGACAATGCACGTCCGCATGTATGCCGTGTCACCCAACGTGCTCTAGAAGGTGTAAGTCAACTACCCTGGCCAGCAAGATCTCCGGATCTGTCCCCCATTGAGCATGTTTGGGACTGGATGAAGCGTCGTCTCACGCGGTCTGCACGTCCAGCACGAACGCTGGTCCAACTGAGGCGCCAGGTGGAAATGGCATGGCAAGCCGTTCCACAGGACTACATCCAGCATCTCTACGATCGTCTCCATGGGAGAATAGCAGCCTGCATTGCTGCGAAAGGTGGATATACACTGTACTAGTGCCGACATTGTGCATGCTCTGTTGCCTGTGTCTATGTGCCTGTGGTTCTGTCAGTGTGATCATGTGATGTATCTGACCCCAGGAATGTGTCAATAAAGTTTCCCCTTCCTGGGACAATGAATTCACGGTGTTCTTATTTCAATTTCCAGGAGTGTATGTAGTAAAAACCTGAGAAATCTGTCCGCTTTCGTCATTTATTATCGAATCGACTTAAAGCCAGATCGTCACATTGGCCGCTCTTCTGTCTGAAACGGTTACATTTATTGTCTGCAAAGCTATGTCGCGTGCTGCGGTATGCGGAGACACTAAAAGCACCATAGTAGAACACAGATGAAGCTTCTAAGTTGATTTATAGCCAGTAAGAAGTAGTACAATTCAAGTTTTAGGTATCGATTATTGACTTTTTACCCTTCTTTGCTGTCTTGGACATGAGCTAGGACCTTAAGATTCTGCATGAAAGGAGGATTAGCAGCCGCGTTGCACGGGAGAATGTGGAAAGTGTTCATATGTAGTAAAAACCTGAGAAATCCGTCCGTTTTCGTCATTTGTTATCGAATCGACTTAAAGCCAGATCGTCACATTGGCCGCTCTTCTCTCTACAACGGTAGTACATATCGTCTTCAAAGCTATGTCGCGAGCTGCGGTATGCGGAGACACTAAAAGCACCATAGTAGAACACAGAAGAAGCTTCTAAGTTGATGTAATAGCCAGTAAGAAGTAGTACAGTTCAAGTTTTAGGTATCGATTATTGACTTTTTAGCTATCTTTGGTGCCTTGGACATGATCTAGGACCTTAAGGATTTGCATGAAAGGATGACTAGCAGCCGCGGTGCACGGGAGAATGTGAAAAGTTTTCATAAGTATTAAAAACCTGAGAAATCTGTCCGTTTTGGTCATTTGTTATCAAATCGACTTGAAGCCAGATCGTCACACTGACCGCACTTCTGTCGGAAACGGTTGCATTTATCGTCTGCAAAGCTATGTCGCGTGCTGCGGTATGCGGAGACACTAAAAGCACCATAGTAGAACACAGATGAAGTTTCTAAGTTGATGTAATAGCCAGTAAGAAGTAGAAAAATTCAAGCTTTAGGTATAGATTATTGACTTTTTACCCTTCTTTGGTGCCTTCGACATGAGCTACGAACTTAAGACTTTGCATCAAAGGAGGACTAGCAGCCCCGTTGCACGGGAGAATGTGAAAAGCGTTCGTATGTAGTAAAATACTGAGAAATCCGTCCGTTTTCGTCATTTGTTATCGAATCGACTTAAAGCCAGATCGTCACATTGGCCGCTCTTTTCTCTGAAATGGTTGCATTTTTCGTCTGCAAAGCTATGTCGCGTGCTGCGGTATGCGGAGACACTAAAAACACCATAGTAGAACACAGACGAAGCTTCTAATTTGATGTAGAAGCCAGTAAGAAGTAGTACAATTCAAGTTTTAGGTATCCATTATTGACTTTCTACCCGTCTTTGTTGCCTTATACATGAGCTAGGAACGTAAGGTTTTGCATGAAAGGAGGATTAGCAGCCGCGTTGCTCGGCAGAATGTGAAAAGTTTTCATAAGTAGTTAAAACCTGAGAAATCTGTCCGTTTTCGTCATTTGTTATCGAATCGACTTAAAGCCAGATCGTCACATTGACCGCTCTTCTCTCTGAAACAGTTGTACTTGTCGTCTGCAAAGCTATGTCGCGTGCTGTGGTATGCGGAGACACTAAAAGCACCATAGTAGAACACAGATGAAGCTTCTAAGTTGATGTAATAGCCAGTAAGAAGTAGTACAGTTCAAGTTTTAGGTATCGATTATTGACTTTTTAGATGGCTTTGGTGCCTTGGACATGAGCTAGGAACTTATGATTTTGCATGAAAGGAGGATTAGCAGCCGCGTTACACTTGAGAATGTGAAAAGTTTTCATAAGTAGTAAAAACATGAGAAATCTGTCCGTTTTCGTCATTTGTTATCGAATCGACTTAAAGCCAGATCGTCACATTGGCCGCTCTTCTCTCTGAAACGGTTGTATTTGTCGTCTGCAAAGCTATATCGCGTGCTGCGGTATGAGGAGACACTAAAAGCACCATAGTAGAACACAGATGAAGCTTCTAAGTTGATGTAATAGCCAGTAAGTAGTAGTACTATTCAAGTTTTAGGTATCGATTATTGACTTTTTCCCTTCTTTGGTGCCTTGGACATGAGCTAGGAACTTATGATTTTGCATGAAAGGAGGAGTAGCAGCCGCGTTGCACGGGAGAATGTGAAAAGTGTTCATATGTAGTAAAAACCTCAGAAATCTGTCCGCTTTCGTCATTTATTATCGAATCGACTTAAAGCCAGATCGTCACATTGGCCGCTCTTCTGTCTGAAACGGTTACATTTATTGTCTGCAAAGCTATGTCGCGTGCTGCGGTATGCGGAGACACTAAAAGCACCATAGTAGAGCACAGATGAAGCTTCTAAGTTGATTTATAGCCAGTAAGAAGTAGTACAATTCAAGTTTTAGGTATCGATTATTGACTTTTTACCCTTCTTTGCTATCTTGGACATGAGCTAGGACCTTAAGATTCTGCATGAAAGGAGGATTAGCAGCCGCGTTGCACGGGAGAATGTGGAAAGTGTTCATATGTAGTAAAAACCTGAGAAATCCGTCCGTTTTCGTCATTTGTTATCGAATCGACTTAAAGCCAGATCGTCACATTGGCCGCTCTTCTCTCTACAACGGTAGTACATATCGTCTTCAAAGCTATGTCGCGAGCTGCGGTATGCGGAGACACTAAAAGCACCATAGTAGAACACAGATGAAGCTTCTAAGTTGATGTAATAGCCAGTAAGAAGTAGTACAGTTCAAGTTTTAGGTATCGATTATTGACTTTTTAGCTATCTTTGGTGCCTTGGACATGATCTAGGACCTTAAGGATTTGCATGAAAGGATGACTAGCAGCCGCGGTGCACGGGAGAATGTGAAAAGTTTTCATAAGTATTAAAAACCTGAGAAATCTGTCCGTTTTGGTCATTTGTTATCAAATCGACTTGAAGCCAGATCGTCACACTGACCGCACTTCTGTCGGAAACGGTTGCATTTATCGTCTGCAAAGCTATGTCGCGTGCTGCGGTATGCGGAGACACTAAAAGCACCATAGTAGAACACAGATGAAGTTTCTAAGTTGATGTAATAGCCAGTAAGAAGTAGAAAAATTCAAGCTTTAGGTATATATTATTGACTTTTTACCCTTCTTTGGTGCCTTCGACATGAGCTACGAACTTAAGACTTTGCATCAAAGGAGGACTAGCAGCCCCGTTGCACGGGAGAATGTGAAAAGCGTTCGTATGTAGTAAAATACTGAGAAATCCGTCCGTTTTCGTCATTTGTTATCGAATCGACTTAAAGCCAGATCGTCACATTGGCCGCTCTTTTCTCTGAAATGGTTGCATTTTTCGTCTGCAAAGCTATGTCGCGTGCTGCGGTATGCGGAGACACTAAAAACACCATAGTAGAACACAGACGAAGCTTCTAATTTGATGTAGAAGCCAGTAAGAAGTAGTACAATTCAAGTTTTAGGTATCCATTATTGACTTTCTACCCGTCTTTGTTGCCTTATACATGAGCTAGGAACGTAAGGTTTTGCATGAAAGGAGGATTAGCAGCCGCGTTGCACGGCAGAATGTGAAAAGTTTTCATAAGTAGTTAAAACCTGAGAAATCTGTCCGTTTTCGTCATTTGTTATCGAATCGACTTAAAGCCAGATCGTCACATTGACCGCTCTTCTCTCTGAAACGGTTGTACTTGTCGTCTGCAAAGCTATGTCGCGTGCTGTGGTATGCGGAGACACTAAAAGCACCATAGTAGAACACAGATGAAGCTTCTAAGTTGATGTAATAGCCAGTAAGAAGTAGTACAATTCAAGTTTTAGGTATCGATTATTGACTTTTTACCCTTCTTTGATGCCTTGGACATGAGCCAGGAACTTATGATTTTGCATGAAAGGAGGACTAGCATCGGCTTTGCACGGGAGAATGTGAAAAGTGTTCATATGTAGCAAAAACCTGAGAAATCCGTCCGTTTTCCTTATTTGTAATCGAATCGACTTAAAGCGAGATCGTCACACTGGCCGCACTTCTGTCTGAAACAGTTACGTTTATCGTCTGCAAAGCTATGTCGCGTGCTGCGGTATGCGGAGACACTAAAAAAACCATAGTAGAACACAGATGAAGCTTCTAAGTTGATGTAATAGCCAGTAAGATGTAGCAAAATTCAAGTTTTTGGTATCGATTATTGACTTTTTACCCTTCTTTGGTCCCTTGGACATGAGCTAGGAACTTAAGATTTTGCATCAAAGGAGGACTAGCAGCCCCGTTGCACGGGAGAATGTGAAAAGTTTTCATATGTAGTAAAAACCTGAGAAATCTGTCCGCTTTCGTCATTTATTATCGAATCGACTTAAAGCCAGATCGTCACATTGGCCGCTCTTCTGTCTGAAACGGTTACATTTATTGTCTGCAAAGCTATGTCGCGTGCTGCGGTATGCGGAGACACTAAAAGCACCATAGTAGAACACAGATGAAGCTTCTAAATTGATTTATAGCCAGTAAGAAGTAGTACAATTCAAGTTTTAGGTATCGATTATTGACTTTTTACCCTTCTTTGCTGTCTTGGACATGAGCTAGGACCTTAAGATTCTGCATGAAAGGAGGACTAGCAGCCGAGTTGCACGGGAGAATGTGAAAAGTGTTCATATGTAGTAAAAACCTGAGAAATCCGTCCGATTTCGTCATTTGTTATCGAATCGACTTAAAGCCCGATCGTCACATTGGCCGCTCCTCTCTCTAAAATGGTTGTACTTATCGTCTGAAAAGCTATGTCGCGTGCTGCAGTATGCGAAGACACCAAAAGCACCATAGTAGAACACAGATGAAGCTTCTAAGTTGATGTAATTGCCAGTAAGAAGTAGTTCAATTCAAGTTTCAGGTATCGATTATTGACTTTTTAGCTGCCTTTGGTGCCTTCGACATGAGCTAGGACCTTAAGGTTCTGCATGAAAGGAGGACTAGGAGCCGAGTTGCACGGGAGAATGTGAAAAGTGTTCATATGTAGAAAAAACCTGAGAAATCCGTCTGTTTTCGTCGTTTGTTATCGAATCGACTTAAAGCCAGATCGTCACATTGGCCGCTCTTCTCTCTGAAACGGTTGTACTTATTGTCTGCAAAGCTATGTCGCGTGCTGTGGTATGCGGAGACACTATAAGCACCATAGTAGAACACAGAAGAAGCTTCTAAGTTGATGTAATACCCAGTAAGAAGTAGTACAATTCAAGTTTTACGTATCGATTATTGCCTTTTTACCTTCTTTGGTGCCTTGGACATGAGCTACGAACTTAAGATTTTGCATCAAACGAGGACTAACTGCCGCGTTGCACGGGAGAATGTGAAATATTTTCATATGTAGTAAGAACCTGAGAAATCTGTCCGTTTTCGTCATTTGTTATCGAATCGACTTAAAGCCAGATCGTCACATTGGCCGCTCTTCTCTCTGAAACGGTTGTGCTTATCGTCTGCAAGGCTATGTCGCGTGCTGCGTTATGCGCAAACACTAAAAGCACCATAGTAGAACACAGATGAAGCTTCTAAGTTGATGTAATAGCCAGTAAGAAGTAGTACAGTTCAAGTTTTAGGTATCGATTATTGACTTTTTAGATGGCTTTGGTGCCTTGGACTTGAGCTAGGACCTTATGATTTTGAATGAAAGGAGGACTAGCAGCCGCGTTGCACGGGAGAATGTGGAAAGTGTTCATATGTAGCAAAAACCTGAGAAATCCGTCCGTTTTCGTCATTTGTTATCGAATCGACTTAATGCCAGATCGTCACACTGGCCGCTCTTCTCTCTGAAACGGTTACATTTATCGTCTGCAAAGCTATGTCGCGTGCTGCGGTATGCGGAGACACTAAAAGCACCATAGTAGAACACAGATGAAGTTTCTAAGTTGATGTAATAGCCAGTAAGAAGTAGAAAAATTCAAGCTTTAGGTATCGATTATTGACTTTTTACCCTTCTTTGGTGCCTTCGACATTAGCTAGGAACTTAAGATTTTACAACAAAGGAGGACTAGCAGCCCCGTTGCACGGGAGAATGTGAAAAGCGTTCGTATGTAGTAAAAACCTGAGAAATCCGTCCGTTTTCGTCATTTGTTATCGAATCGACTTAAAGCCAGATCGTCACACTCACCGCACTTCTGACTGAAACGGTTGCATTTATCGTCTGCAAAGCTATGTCGCGTGATGCGGTATGCGGAGACACTAAAAGCACCATAGTAGAACACAGATGAAGTTTCTAAGTTAGTGTAATAGCCAGTAAGAAGTAGTACAATTCAAGTTTTAGGTATAGGTTATTGACTTTTTACCCTTCTTTGGTGCCTTGGACTTGAGCTAGGAACTTATGATATTGCATGAAAGGAGGACTAGCAGCCGCGTTGCACGGGAGAATGTGAAAAGCGTTCATATGTAGTAAAAACGTGTCAAATCCGTCCGTTTTCCTTATTTGTTATCGAATCGACTTATAGCCAGATCGTCACACTGGCCGCACTTCTGTCTGAAACGGTTACGTTTATCGTCTGCAGAGATATGTCGCGTGCTGCGGTATGCGGAGACACTAAAAGCACCATAGTAGAACACAGATGAAGCTTCTAAGTTGATGTAATAGCCAGTAAGAAGTAGCAAAATTCAAGTTTTAGGTATCGATTATTGACTTTTTACCCTTCTTTGCTGTCTTGGACATGAGCTAGGACATTAAGATTCTGGATGAAAGGATGACTAGCAGCCGAGTTGCACGGGAGAATGTGAAAAGTGTTCATATGTAGTAAAATCCTGAGAAATCCGTCTATTTTCGTCATTTGTTATCGAATCGACTTAAAGCCCGATCGTCACATTGGCCGCTCTTGTCTCTAAAATGGTTGTACTTATCGTCTGAAAAGCTATGTCGCGCGCTGCAGTATGCGAAGACACCAAAAGCACCATAGTAGAACACAGATGAAGCTTCTAAGTTGATGTAATTGCCAGTAAGAAGTAGTACAATTCAAGATTCAGGTATCGATTATTGACTTTTTAGCTGGCTTTGGTGCCTTCGACATGAGCTAGGACCTTAAGGTTCTGCATGAGAGGAGGACTAGGAGCCGAGTTGCACGGGAGAATGTGAAAAGTGTTCATATGTAGTAAAAACCTGAGAAATGCGTCCGTTTTCGTCGTTTGTTATCGAATCGACTTGAAGCCAGATCGTCACATTGGCCGCTCTTCTCTCTGAAAGGGTTGTACTTATTGTCTGCAAAGCTATGTCGCGTGCTGTGGTATGCGGAGACACTATAAGCACCATAGTACAACACAGATTAAGCTTCTAAGTTGATGTAATACCCAGTAAGAAGTAGTACAATTCAAGTTTTACATATCGATTATTGACTTTTTACCCTTCTTTGGTGCCTTGGACATGAGCTAGTAACTTAAGATTTTGCATCAAAGGAGGACTAGCAGCCCCGTTGCACGGGAGAGTGTGATAAGTTTTCATATGTGGTAAAAACCTGACAAATCTGTCCGCTTTCGTCATTTGTTATCGAATCGACTTAAAGCCAGATCGTCACATTGGCCGCTCTTCTCTCTGAAACGGTTGTACTTATCGTCTGCAAGGCTATGTCGCGTGCTGCGTTATGCGGAAACACTAAAAGCACCATAGTAGAACACAGATGAAGCTTCTAAGTTGATGTAATAACCAGTAAGAAGTAGTACAGTTCAAGTTTTAGGTATCGATTATTGACTTTTTAGATGGCTTTGGTGCCTTGGACATGAGCTAGGACCTTATGATTTTGCATGAAAGGAGGACTAGCAGCCGCGTTGCACGGGAGAATGTGAAAAGCGTTCGTATGTAGTAAAAACCTGAGAAATCCGTCCGTTTTCCTTATTTGTTATCGAATCGACTTAAAGCCAGATCGTCACATTGGCCGTACTTCTGTCTGAAACGGTTACATTTATCGTCTGCAAAGCCATGTCGCGTGCTGCGGTATGTGGAGACACTAAAAGCACCATAGTAGAACACAGATGAAGTTTCTAAGTTAATGTAATAGCCAGTAAGAAGTAGTACAATTCAAGTTTTAGGTATAGGTTATTGACTTTTTACCCTTCTTTGGTGCCTTGGACTTGAGCTAGGAACTTATGATATTGCATGAAAGGAGGACTAGCAGCCGCGTTGCACGGGAGAATGTGAAAAGCGTTCATATGTAGTAAAAACCTGACAAATCTGTCCGTTTTCCTTATTTGTTATCGAATCGACTTAAAGCCAGATCGTCACACTGGCCGCACTTCTGTTTGAAACGGTTAAATTTATCGTCTGCAAAGCTATGTCGCGTGCTGCGGTATGCGGAGACACTAAAAGCACCATAGTAGAACACAGATGAAGCTTCTAAGTTGATGAAATAGCCAGTAAGAAGTAACAAAATTCAAGTTTTAGGTATCGATTATTGACTTTTTACCCTTCTTTGGTGCCTTGGACATGAGCTAGGAACTTAAGATTTTGCATCAAAGGAGGACTAGCAGCCCCGTTGCACGGGAGAGTGTGATAAGTTTTCATATGTAGTAAAAACCTGACAAATCGGTCCGCTTTCGTCATTTGTTATCGAATCGACTTAAAGCCAGATCGTCACATTGGCCGCTCTTCTGCCTGAAACGGTTACATTTATTGTCTGCAAAGCTATGTCGCGTGCTGCGGTATGCGGAGACACTAAAAGCACCATAGTAGAACACAGATAAAGCTTCTAAGTTGTTGTATAGCCAGTAAGAAGTAGTACAATTCAAGTTTTTGGTATCGATTATTGACTTTTTACCCTTCTTTGCTGTCTTGGATATGAGCTAGGACCTTAAGATTCTGCATGAAAGGAGGACTAGCAGCTGAGTTGCACGGGAGAATGTGAAAAGTCTTCATATGTAGTAAAAACCTGAAAAATCCGTCAGATTTCGTCATTTGTTATCGAATCGACTTAAAGCCCGATCGTCACATTGGCCGCTCTTCTCTCTAAAATGGTTGTACTTATCGTCTGAAAAGATATGTCGCGTGCTGCAGTATGCGAAGACACCAAAAGCACCATAGTAGAACACAGATGAAGATTCTAAGTTGATGTATAGCCAGTAAGAAGTAGTACAATTCAAGTTTTAGGTATCGATTATTGACTTTTTACCCTTCTTTGGTACCTTGGACATGAGCTAGGAACTTAAGATTTTGCATGAAACTGGGACTAGCAGCCGCGTTGCACGGGAGAATGTGCAAAGTGGTCATATGTAGTAAAAACCTGAGAAATCCGTCCGTTTTCGTCATTTGTTATCGAATCGACTTAAAGCCAGATCGTCACATTGGCCGCTCTTCTCTCTGAAACGGTTGTAATTATCGTCTGCAAAGCTATGTCGCGTGCTGCGGTATGCGGAGTCACTAAAAGCACCATAATAGAACACAGATGAAGCTTCTAAGTTGATGTAATTGCCAGTAAGAAGTAGTACAATTCAAGTTTCAGGTATCGATTATTGACTTTTTAGCTGGCTTTGGTGCCTTCGACATGAGCTAGGACCTTAAGGTTCTGCATGAAAGGAGGACTAGGAGCCGAGTTGCACGGGAGAATGTGAAAAGTGTTCATACGTAGTAAAAACCTGAGAAATCCGTCCGTTTTCGTCGTTTGTTATCGAATCGACTTAAAGCCAGATCGTCACATTGGCCGCTCTTCTCTCTGAAAGGGTTGTACTTATTGTCTGAAAAGCTATGTCGCGTGCTGTGGTATGCGGAGACACTATAAGCACCATAGTAGAACACAGATGAAGCTTCTAAGCTGATGTAATACCCAGTAAGAAGTAGTACAATTCAAGTTTTACGTGTCGATTATTGACTTTTTACCCTTCTTTGGTGCCTTGGACATGAGCTAGGAATTTAAGATTTTGCATCAATCGAGGACTAACAGCCGCGTTGCACGGGAGAATGTGAAAAATATTCATATGTAGTAAGAACCTGAGAAATCGGTCCGTTTTCGTCATTTGTTATCGAATCGACTTAAAGCCAGATCGTCATATTGGCCGCTCTTCTCTCTAAAATGGTTGTACGTATCGTGTGCAAAGCTAAGTCGCTTGCTGCGGTATGCGGAGACACTAAAAGCACCATAGTAAATCACAGATGAAGCTTCTAAGTTGATGTAATAGCCAGTAAGAAGTAAAAAAATTCAAGCTTTAGGTATCGATTATTGACTTTTTACCCTTCTTTGGTGCCTTGGACATGAGCTAGGAACTTATGATTTTGCATGAAAGGAGGAGTAGCAGCCGCGTTGCACGGGAGAATGTGAAAAGCGTTCGTATGTAGTAAAAACCTCAGAAATCCGTCCGTTTTCATCATTTGTTATCGAATCGACTTAAAGCCAGATCGTCACACTCACCGCACTTCTGTCTGAAACGGTTGCATTTATCGTCTGCAAAGCTATGTCACGTGATGCGGTATGCGGAGACACTAGAAGCACCATAGTAGAACACAGATGAAGTTTCTAAGTTGATGTAATAGCCAGTAAGAAGTAGAAAAATTCAAGCTTTGGGTATCGATTATTGACTTTTTACCCTTTTTTGGTGCCTTGGACATGAGCTAGGAACTTAAGAATTTGCATCAAAGGAGGACTAGCAGCCCCGTTGCACGGGAGAATGTGAAAAGTTTTCATATGTAGTAAAAACCTGAGAAATCCGTCTATTTTCGTCATTTGTTATCGAATCGACTTAAAGCCCGATCGTCACATTGGCCGCTCTTGTCTCTAAAATGGTTGTACTTATCGTCTGAAAAGCTATGACGCGCGCTGCAGTACGCGAAGACACCAAAAGCACCATAGTAGAACACAGATGAAGCTTCTAAGTTGATGTAATTGCCAGTAAGAAGTAGTACAAGTCAAGTTTCAGGTATCGATTATTGACTTTTTAGCTGGCTTTGGTGCCTTCGACATGAGCTAGGACCTTATGATTTTGCATGAAAGGAGGACTAGCAGCCGCGTTGCACGGGAGAATGTGAAAAGCGTTCGTATGTAGTAAAAACCTGAGAAATCCGTCCGTTTTCCTTATTTGTTATCGAATCGACTTAAAGCCAGATCGTCACATTGGCCGTACTTCTGTCTGAAACGGTTACATTTATCGTCTGCAAAGCCATGTCGCGTGCTGCGGTATGTGGAGACACTAAGAGCACCATAGTAGAACACAGATGAAGTTTCTAAGTTAATGTAATAGCCAGTAAGAAGTAGTACAATTCAAGTTTTAGGTATAGGTTATTGACTTTTTACCCTTCTTTGGTGATTTGGACTTGAGGTAGGAACTTATGATATTGCATGAAAGGAGGACTAGCAGCCGCGTTGCACGGGAGAATGTGAAAAGCGTTCATATGTAGTAAAAACCTGACAAATCTGTCCGTTTTCCTTATTTGTTATCGAATCGACTTAAAGCCAGATCGTCACACTGGCCGCACTTCTGTCTGAAACGGTTAAATTTATCGTCTGCAAAGCTATGTCGCGTGCTGCGGTATGCGGAGACACTAAAAGCACCATAGTAGAACACAGATGAAGCTTCTAAGTTGATGTAATAGCCAGTAAGAAGTAACAAAATTCAAGATTTAGGTATCGATTATTGACTTTTTACCCTTCTTTGGTGCCTTGGACATGAGCTAGTAACTTAAGATTTTGCATCAAAGGAGGACTAGCAGCCCCGTTGCACGGGAGAGTGTGATAAGTTTTCATATGTAGTAAAAACCTGACAAATCTGTCCGCTTTCGTCATTTGTTATCGAATCGACTTAAAGCCAGATGGTCACATTGGCCGCTCTTCTGCCTGAAACGGTTACATTTATTGTCTGCAAAGCTATGTCGCGTGCTGCGATATGCGGAGACACTAAAAGCACCATAGTAGAACACAGATGAAGCTTCTAAGTTGATGTATAGCCAGTAAGAAGTAGTACAATTCAAGTTTTTGGTATCGATTATTGACTTTTTACCTTTCTTTGCTGTCTTGGACATGAGCTAGGACCTTAAGATTCTGCATGAAAGGAGGACTAGCAGCCGAGTTGCACGGGAGAATGTGAAAAGTGTTCATATGTAGTAAAAACCTGAAAAATCCGTCAGATTTGGTCATTTGTTATCGAATCGACTTAAAGCCCGATCGTCACATTGGCCGCTCTTCTCTCTAAAATGGTTGTACTTATCGTCTGAAAAGCTATGTCGCGTGCTGCAGTATGCGAAGACACCAAAAGCACCATAGTAGAACACAGATGAAGATTCTAAGTTGATGTATAGCCAGTAAGAAGTAGTACAATTCAAGTTTTAGGTATCGATTATTGACTTTTTACCCTTCTTTGGTACCTTGGACATGAGCTAGGAACTTAAGATTTTGCATGAAAGTGGGACTAGCAGCCGCGTTGCACGGGAGAATGTGCAAAGTGGTCATATGTAGTAAAAACCTGAGAAATCCGTCCGTTTTCGTCGTTTGTTATCGAATCGACTTAGAGCCAGATCGTCACATTGGCCGCTCTTCTCTCTGAAAGGGTTGTACTTATTGTCTGAAAAGCTATGTCGCGTGCTGTGGTATGCGGAGACACTATAAGCACCATAGTAGAACACAGATGAAGCTTCTAAGTTGATGTAATACCCAGTAAGAAGTAGTACAATTCAAGTTTTACGTGTCGATTATTGACTTTTTACCCTTCTTTGGTGCCTTGGACATGAGCTAGGAACTTATGATTTTGCATGAAAGGAGGAGTAGCAGCCGCGTTGCACGGGAGAATGTGAAAAGCGTTCGTAAGTAGTAAAAACCTGAGAAATCCGTCCGTTTTCGTCATTTGTTATCGAATCGACTTAAAGCCAGATCGTCACACTCACCGCACTTCTGTCTGAAACGGTTGCATTTATCGTCTGCAAAGCTATGTCGCGTGATGCGGTATGCGGAGACACTAGAAGCACCATAGTAGAACACAGATGAAGTTTCCAAGTTGATGTAATAGCCAGTAAGAAGTAGAAAAATTCAAGCTTTAGGTATCGATTATTGACTTTTTACCCTTCATTGGTGCCTTCGACATGAGCTACGAACTTAAGATTTTGCATCAAAGGAGGAGTAGCAGCCCCGTTGCACGGGAAAATGTGAAAAGCGTTCGTATGTAGTAAAATCCTGAGAAATCCGTCCGTTTTCGTCATTTGTTATCGAATCGACTTAAAGCCAGATCGTCACATTGGCCGCTCTTTTCTCTGAAATGGTTGTATTTTTCGTCTGCAAATCTATGTCGCGTGCTGCGGTATGCGGAGACACTAAAAGCACCATAGTAGAACACAGATGAAGCTTCTAAGTTGATGTAATAGCCAGTAAGAAGTAGTACAATTCAAGTTTTAGGTATCGATTATTGACTTTTTACCCTTCTTTGATGCCTTGGACATGAGCTAGGAACTTATGATTTTGCATGAAAGGAGGACTAGCATCGGCGTTGCACAGGAGAATGTGAAAAGTGTTCATATGTAGCAAAAACCTGAGAAATCCGTCCGTTTTCGTCATTTGTTATCGAATCGACCTAAAGCCAGATCGTCACACTGGTCGCACTTCTGTCTGAAACGGTTACATTTATCGTCTGCAAAGCTATGTCGCGTGCTGCGGTATGCGGAGACACTAAAAGCACCATAGTAGAACACAGAAGAAGATTCTAAGTTGATGTAATAGCCAGTAAGAAGTAAAAAAATTCAAGCTTTAGGTATCGATTATTGACTTTTTACCCTTCTTTGGTGCCTTGGACATGAGCTAGGAACTTATGATTTTGCATGAAAGGAGGAGTAGCAGCCGCGTTGCACGGGAGAATGTGAAAAATATTCATATGTAGTAAGAACCTGAGAAATCGGTCCGTTTTCGTCATTTGTTATCGAATCGACTTAAAGCCAGATCGTCACATTGGCCGCTCTTCTCTCTAAAATGGTTGTACGTATCGTGTGCAAAGCTAAGTCGCTTGCTGCGGTATGCGGAGACACTAAATGCACCATAGTAAATCACAGATGAAGCTTCTAAGTTGATGTAATAGCCAGTAAGAAGTAAAAAAATTCAAGCTTTAGGTATCGATTATTGACTTTTTACCCTTCTTTGGTGCCTTGGACATGAGCTAGGAACTTATGATTTTGCATGAAAGGAGGAGTAGCAGCCGCGTTGCACGGGAGAATGTGAAAAGCGTTCGTATGTAGTAAAAATCTCAGAAATCCGTCCGTTTTCATCATTTGTTATCGAATCGACTTAAAGCCAGATCGTCACACTCACCGCACTTCTGTCTGAAACGGTTGCATTTATCGTCTGCAAAGCTATGTCGCGTGATGCGGTATGCGGAGACACTAGAAGCACCATAGTAGAACACAGATGAAGTTTCTAAGTTGATGTAATAGCCAGTAAGAAGTAGAAAAATTCAAGCTTTGGGTATCGATTATTGACTTTTTACCCTTCTTTGGTGCCTTGGACATGAGCTAGGAACTTAAGAATTTGCATCAAAGGAGGACTAGCAGCCCCGTTGCACGGGAGAATGTGAAAAGTTTTCATATGTAGTAAAAACCTGAGAAATCCGTCTATTTTCGTCATTTGTTATCGAATCGACTTAAAGCCCGATCGTCACATTTTCCGCTCTTGTCTCTAAAATGGTTGTACTTATCGTCTGAAAAGCTATGTCGCGCGCTGCAGTACGCGAAGACACCAAAAGCACCATAGTAGAACACAGATGAAGCTTCTAAGTTGATGTAATTGCCAGTAAGAAGTAGTACAATTCAAGTTTCAGGTATCGATTATTGACTTTTTAGCTGGCTTTGGTGCCTTCGACATGAGCTAGGACCTTAAGGTTCTGCATGAAAGGAGGACTAGGAGCCGAGTTGCACGGGAGAATGTGAAAAGTGTTCATATGTAGTAAAAACCTGAGAAATGCGTCCGTTTTCGTCGTTTGTTATCGAATCGACTTGAAGCCAGATCGTCACATTGGCCGCTCTTCTCTCTGAAAGGGTTGTACTTATTGTCTGCAAAGCTATGTCGCGTGCTGTGGTATGCGGAGACACTATAAGCACCATAGTACAACACAGATTAAGCTTCTAAGTTGATGTAATACCCAGTAAGAAGTAGTACAATTCAAGTTTTACATATCGATTATTGACTTTTTACCCTTCTTTGGTGCCTTGGACATGAGCTAGGAACTTAAGATTTTGCATCAAACGAGGACTAACAGCCGCGTTGCACGGGAGAATGTGAAAAATTTTCATATGTAGTAAGAACCTGAGAAATCTGTCCGTTTTCGTCATTTGTTATCGAATCGACTTAAAGCCAGATCGTCACATTGGCCGCTCTTCTCTCTGAAACGGTTGTACTTATCGTCTGCAAGGCTATGTCGCGTGCTGCGTTATGCGGAAACACTAAAAGCACCATAGTAGAACACAGATGAAGCTTCTAAGTTGATGTAATAGCCAGTAAGAAGTAGTACAGTTCAAGTTTTAGGTATAGATTATTGACTTTTTAGATGGCTTTGGTGCCTTGGACATGAGCTAGGACCTTATGATATTGCATGAAAGGAGGACTAGCAGCCGCGTTGCACGGGAGAATGTGAAAAGCGTTCGTATGTAGTATAAACCTGAGAAATCCGTCCGTTTTCCTTATTTGTTATCGAATCGACTTAAAGCCAGATCGTCACATTGGCCGTACTTCTGTCTGAAACGGTTACATTTATCGTCTGCAAAGCCATGTCGCGTGCTGCGGTATGTGGAGACACTAAGAGCACCATAGTACAACACAGATGAAGTTTCTAAGTTAATGTAATAGCCAGTAAGAAGTAGTACAATTCAAGTTTTAGGTATAGGTTATTGACTTTTTACCCTTCTTTGGTGATTTGGACTTGAGGTAGGAACTTATGATATTGCATGAAAGGAGGACTAGCAGCCGCGTTGCACGGGAGAATGTGAAAAGCGTTCATATGTAGTAAAAACCTGACAAATCTGTCCGTTTTCCTTATTTGTTATCGAATCGACTTAAAGCCAGATCGTCACACTGGCCGCACTTCTGTCTGAAACGGTTAAATTTATCGTCTGCAAAGCTATGTCGCGTGCTGCGGTATGCGGAGACACTAAAAGCACCATAGTAGAACACAGATGAAGCTTCTAAGTTGATGAAATAGCCAGTAAGAAGTAACAAAATTCAAGTTTTAGGTATCGATTATTGACTTTTTACCCTTCTTTGGTACCTTGGACATGAGCTAGGAACTTAAGATTTTGCATGTAACTGGGACTAGCAGCCGCGTTGCACGGGAGAATGTGCAAAGTGGTCAAATGTAGTAAAAACCTGAGAAATCCGTCCGTTTTCGTCATTTGTTATCGAATCGACTTAAAGCCAGATCGTCACATTGGCCGCTCTTCTCTCTGAAACGGTTGTAATTATCGTCTGCAAAGCTATGTCGCGTGCTGCGGTATGCGGAGTCACTAAAAGCACCATAATAGAACACAGATGAAGCTTCTAAGTTGATGTAATTGCCAGTAAGAAGTAGTACAATTCAAGTTTCAGGTATCGATTATTGACTTTTTAGCTGGCATTGGTGCCTTCGACATGAGCTAGGACCTTAAGGTTCTGCATGAAAGGAGGACTAGGAGCCGAGTTGCACGGGAGAATGTGAAAAGTGTTCATACGTAGTAAAAACCTGAGAAATCCGTCCGTTTTCGTCGTTTGTTATCGAATCGACTTAAAGCCAGATCGTCACATTGGCCGCTCTTCTCTCTGAAAGGGTTGTACTTATTGTCTGAAAAGCTATGTCGCGTGCTGTGGTATGCGGAGACACTATAAGCACCATAGTAGAACACAGATGAAGCTTCTAAGCTGATGTAATACCCAGTAAGAAGTAGTACAATTCAAGTTTTACGTGTCGATTATTGACTTTTTACCCTTCTTTGGTGCCTTGGACATGAGCTAGGAATTTAAGATTTAGCATCAATCGAGGACTAACAGCCGCGTTGCACGGGAGAATGTGAAAAATATTCATATGTAGTAAGAACCTGAGAAATCGGTCCGTTTTCGTCATTTGTTATCGAATCGACTTAAAGCCAGATCGTCACATTGGCCGCTCTTCTCTCTAAAATGGTTGTACGTATCGTGTGCAAAGCTAAGTCGCTTGCTGCGGTATGCGGAGACACTAAAAGCACCATAGTAAATCACAGATGAAGCTTCTAAGTTGATGTAATAGCCAGTAAGAAGTAAAAAAATTCAAGCTTTAGGTATCGATTATTGACTTTTTACCCTTCTTTGGTGCCTTGGACATGAGCTAGGAACTTATAATTTTGCATGAAAGGAGGAGTAGCAGCCGAGTTGCACGGGAGAATGTGAAAAGCGTTCGTATGTAGTAAAAACCTCAGAAATCCGTCCGTTTTCATCATTTGTTATCGAATCGACTTAAAGCCAGATCGTCACACTCAACGCACTTCTGTCTGAAACGGTTGCATTTATCGTCTGCAAAGCTATGTCGCGTGATGCGGTATGCGGAGACACTAGAAGCACCATAGTAGAACACAGATGAAGTTTCTAAGTTGATGTAATAGCCAGTAAGAAGTAGAAAAATGCAAGCTTTGGGTATCGATTATTGACTTTTTACCCTTCTTTGGTGCCTTGGACATGAGCTAGGAACTTAAGAATTTGCATCAAAGGAGGACTAGCAGCCCCGTTGCACGGGAGAATGTGAAAAGTTTTCATATGTAGTAAAAACCTGAGAAATCCGTCCGTTTTCGTCGTTTGTTATCGAATCGACTTGAAGCCAGATCCTCACATTGGCCGCTCTTCTCTCTGAAAGGGTTGTACTTATTGTCTGCAAAGCCTTGTCGCGTGCTGTGGTATGCGGAGACACTATAAGCACCATAGTACAACACAGATTAAGCTTCTAAGTTGATGTAATACCCAGTAAGAAGTAGTACAATTCAAGTTTTACATATCGATTATTGACTTTTTACCCTTCTTTGGTGCCTTGGACATGAGCTAGGAACTTTAGAATTTGCATCAAAGGAGGACTAGCAGCCCCGTTGCACGGGAGAATGTGAAAAGTTTTCATATGTAGTAAAAACCTGAGAAATCTGTCCGCTTTCGTCATTTGTTATCGAATCGACTTAAAGCCAGATCGTCACATTGGCCGCTCTTCTGTCTGAAACGGTTACATTTATTGTCTGCAAAGCTATGTCGCGTGCTGCGGTATGCGGGGACACTAAAAGCACCATAGTAGAACACAGATGAAGCTTCTAAGTTGATGTATAGCCAGTAAGAAGTAGTACAATTCAAGTTTTAGGTATCGATTATTGACTTTTTACCCTTCTTTGCTGTCTTGGACATGAGGTAGGACCTTAAGATTCTGCATGAAAGGATGACTAGCAGCCGAGTTGCACGGGAGAATGTGAAAAGTGTTCATATGTAGTAAAAACCTGAGAAATCCGTCTATTTTCGTCGTTTGTTATCGAATCGACTTGAAGCCAGATCGTCACATTGGCCGCTCTTCTCTCTGAAACGGTTGTACTTATCGTCTGCAAGGCTATGTCGCGTGCTGCGTTATGCGGAAACACTAAAAGCACCATAGTAGAACACAGATGAAGCTTCTAAGTTGATGTAATAGCCAGTAAGAAGTAGTAAAGTTCAAGTTTTAGGTATCGATTATTGACTTTTTAGATGGCTTTGGTGCCTTGGACATGAGCTAGGACCTTATGATTTTGCATGAAAGGAGGACTAGCAGCCGCGTTGCACGGGAGAATGTGAAAAGCGTTCGTATGTAGTAAAAACCTGAGAAATCCGTCCGTTTTCCTTATTTGTTATCGAATCGACTTAAAGCCAGATCGTCACACTCACCGCACTTCTGTCTGAAACGGTTGCATTTATCGTCTGCAAAGCTATGTCGCGTGATGCGGTATGCGGAGACACTAGAAGCACCATAGTAGAACACAGATGAAGTTTCCAAGTTGATGTAATAGCCAGTAAGAAGTAGAAAAATTCAAGCTTTAGGTATCGATTATTGACTTTTTACCCTTCATTGGTGCCTTCGACATGAGCTACGAACTTAAGATTTTGCATCAAAGGAGGAGTAGCAGCCCCGTTGAACGGGAAAATGTGAAAAGCGTTCGTATGTAGTAAAATCCTGAGAAATCCGTCCGTTTTCGTCATTTGTTATCGAATCGACTTAAAGCCAGATCGTCACAGTGGCCGCTCTTTTCTCTGAAATGGTTGTATTTTTCGTCTGCAAAGCTATGTCGCGTGCTGCGGTATGCGGAGACACTAAAAACACCATAGTAGAACACAGATGAAGCTTCTAAATTGATGAAGAAGCCAGTAAGAAGTAGTACAATTCAAGTTTTAGGTATCCATTATTGACTTTCAATCCGTCTTTGTTGCCTTATACATGAGCTAGGAACGTAAGGTTTTGCATGAAAGGAGGATTAGCAGCCGCGTTGCACGGGAGAATGTGAAAAGTTTTCATAAGTAGTAAAAACCTGAGAAATCTATCCGTTTTCGTCATTTGTTATCGAATCGACTTAAAGCCAGATCGTCACATTGACCGCTCTTCTCTCTGAAACGGTTGTACTTGTCGTCTGCAAAGCTATGTCGCGTGCTGCGGTATGCGGAGACACTATAAGCACCATAGTACAACACAGATTAAGCTTCTAAGTTGATGTAATAGCCAGTAAGAAGTAGTACAATTCAAGTTTTAGGTATCGATTATTGACTTTTTACCCTTCTTTGAAGCCTTGGACATGAGCTAGGAACTTATGATTTTGCATGAAAGGAGGACTAGCATCGGCGTTGCACGGGAGAATGTGAAAAGTGTTCATATGTAGCAAAAACCTGAGAAATCCGTCCGTTTTCGTCATTTGTTATCGAATCGACTTAAAGCCAGATCGTCACACTGGGCGCACTTCTGTCTGAAACGGTTACATTTATCGTCTGCAAAGCTATGTTGCGTGCTGCGGTATGCGGAGACACTAAATGCACCATAGTAGAACACAGATGAAGCTTCTAAGTTGATGTAATAGCCAGTAAGAAGTAAAAAAATTCAAGCTTTAGGTATCGATTATTGACTTTTTACCCTTCTTTGGTGCCTTGGACATGAGCTAGGAACTTATGATTTTGCATGAAAGGAGGAGTAGCAGCCGCGTTGCACGGGAGAATGTGAAAAGCGTTCGTATGTAGTAAAAACCTCAGAAATCCGTCCGTTTTCATCATTTGTTATCGAATCGACTTAAAGCCAGATCGTCACACTCACCGCACTTCTGTCTGAAACGGTTGCATTTATCGTCTGCAAAGCTATGTCGCGTGCTGCGGTATGCGGAGACACTAAAAGCACCATAGTAGAACACAGATGAAGCTTCTAAGTTGATGTAATAGCCAGTAAGAAGTAGCAAAATTCAAGTTTTAGGTATCGATTATTGACTTTTTACCCTCCTTTGGTGCCATGGCCATGAGCTAGGAACTTACGATTTTGCAGTAAAGGAGGACTAGCAGCCCCGTTGCAAGGGAGAATGTGAAAAGTTTTCATATGTAGTAAAAACCTGAGAAATCTGTCCGCTTTCGTCATTTGTTATCGAATCGACTTAAAGCCAGATCGTCACATTGGCCGCTCTTCTGTCTGAAACGGTTACATTTATTGTCTGCAAAGCTATGTCGCGTGCTGCGGTATGCGGAGACACTAAAAGCACCATAGTAGAACACAGATGAAGCTTCTAAGTTGATGTATAGCCAGTAAGAAGTAGTACAATTCAAGTTTTAGGTATCGATTATTGACTTTTTACCCTTCTTTGCTGTCTTGGACATGAGCTAGGACCTTAAGATTCTGCATGAAAGGATGACTAGCAGCCGAGTTGCACGGGAGAATGTGAAAAGTGTTCATATGTAGTAAAAACCTGAGAAATCCGTCTATTTTCGTCATTTGTTATCGAATCGACTTAAAGCCCGATCGTCACATTGGCCGCTCTTGTCTCTAAAATGGTTGTACTTATCGTCTGAAACGCTATGTCGCGCGCTGCAGTACGCGAAGACACCTAAAGCACCATAGTAGAACACAGATGAAGCTTCTAAGTTGATGTAATTGCCAGTAAGAAGTAGTACAATTCAAGTTTCAGGTATCGATTATTGACTTTTTAGCTGGCTTTGGTGCCTTCGACATGAGCTAGGACCTTAAGGTTCTGCATGAAAGGAGGACTAGGAGCCGAGTTGCACGGGAGAATGTGAAAAGTGTTCATATGTAGTAAAAACCTGAGAAATCCGTCCGTTTTCGTCGTTTGTTATCGAATCGACTTGAAGCCAGATCGTCACATTGGCCGCTATTCTCTCTGAAACGGTTGTACTTATCGTCTGCAAAGCAATGTCGCATGCTGCGGTATGCGGAGACGCTAAAAGCACCATAGTAGAAGACAGATGAAGCATCTACGTTGATGTAATAGCCAGTAAGAAGTAGTACAATCCAAGTTTTAGGTATCCATTCTTGACTATTTAACCTTCTTTGGTGCCTTGGACATGAGCTAGGAACTTAAGTTTTTGCATGAAAGGAGGACCAGCAGCCGCGTTGCAAGGGAGAATGTGAAAAGTTTTCATAAGTAGTAAAAACCTGAGAAATCCGTCCGTTTTCGTCATTTGTTATCGAATCGACTTAAAGCCAGATCGTCACATTGGCCGCTCTTCTCTCTGAAACGGTTGTACTTATCGTCTGCAAGGCTATGTAGGGTGCTGCGTTATGCGGAAACACTAAAAGCACCATAGTAGAACACAGATGAAGCTTCTAAGTTGATGTAGTAGCCAGTAAGAAGAAGAAAAATTCAAGCTTTAGGTATCGATTATTGACTTTTTACCCTTCTTTGGTGCCGTCGACATGAGTTAGGAACTTAAGATTTTGCATGAAAGGAGGATTAGCAGCCGCGTTGCACGGGAGAATGTGAAAAGTTTTCATAAGTAGTAAAAACATGAGAAATCTGTCCGTTTTCGTCATTTGTTATCGAATCGACTTAAAGCCAGATCATCACATTGGCCGCTCTTCTCTCTGAAACCGTTGTACTTGTCGTCTGCAAAGCTATATCGAGTGCTGCGGTATGCGGAGACACTAAAAGCACCATAGTAGAACACAGATGAAGCTTCTAAGTTGATGTAATAGCCAGTAAGTAGTAGTACTATTCAAGTTTTAGGTATCGATTATTGACTTTTTCCCCTTCTTTGGTGCCTTGGACATGAGCTAGGAACTTATGATTTTGCATGAAAGGAGGAGTAGCAGCCGCGTTGCACGGGAGAATGTGAAAAGTGTTCATATGTAGCAAAAACCTGAGAAATCAGTTCGTTTTAGTTATTTGTTATCGAATCGACTTAAAGCCAGATAGTCACACTGGCCGCACTTCTGTCTGAAACGGTTACATTTATCGTCTGCAAAGCTATGTCGCGTGCTGCGGTATGCGGAGACACTAAAAGCACCATAGTAGAACACAGATGAAGCTTCTAAGTTGATGTAATAGCCAGTAAGAAGTAGTAAAATTGAAGTTTTAGGTATCGATTATTGACTTTTTACCCTTCTTTGGTGCCTTGGACATGAGCTAGGAACTTAAGATTTTGCATCAAAGGAGGACTAGCAGCCCCGTTGCACGGGAGAATGCGAAAAGTGTTCATATGTAGTAAAATCCCTGAGAAATCCGTCCGTTTTCGTCGTTTGTTATCGACTCGACTTAAAGCCAGATCGTCACATTTTCCGCTCTTCTCTCTGAAACGGTTGTACTTATCGCCTGCAAAGCAATGTCGCATGCTGCGGTATGCGGAGACGCTAAAAGCACCATAGTAGAAGACAGATGAAGCATCTACGTTGATGTAATAGCCAGTAAGAAGTAGTACAATTCAAGTTTTAGGTATCCTTTCTTGACTTTTTACCTTTCTTTGGTGCCTTGGACATGAGCTAGGAACTTAAGGTTTTGCATGAAAGGAGGACCAGCAGCCGCGTTGCACGGGAGAATGTGAAAAGTTTTCATAAGTAGTAAAAACCTGAGAAATCCGTCCGTTTTCGTCATTTGTTATCGAATCGACTTAAAGCCAGATCGTCACATTGGCCGTTCTTCTCTCTGAAATGGTTGTACTTATCGTCTGCAAAGCTATGTCGCGTGCTGCGTTTTGCGGAAACACTAAAAGCACCATAGTAGAACACAGATGAAGCTTCTAAGTTGATGTAATACCCAGTAAGAAGTAGTACAGTTCAAGTTTTAGGTATCGATTATTGACTTTTTAGATGGCTTTGGTGCCTTGGACATGAGCTAGGAACTTACGATTTTGCATGAAAGGAGGAGTAGCAGCCGCGGTGCACGGGAGAATGTGAAAAGTGTTCATATGTAGCAAAAACCTGAGAAATCCGTCCGTTTTAGTTATTTGTTATCGCATCGACTTAAAGCCAGAAAGTCACACTGGCCGCACTTCTGTCTGAAACGGTTACATTTATCGTTTGCAAAGCTATGTCGCGTGCTGCGGTATGCGGAGACACTAAAAGCACCATAGTAGAACACAGATGAAGCTTCTAAGTTGATGTAATAGCCAGTAAGAAGTAGTAAAATTGAAGTTTTAGGTATCGATTATTGACTTTTTACCCTTCTTTGGTGCCTTGGACATGAGCTAGGAACTTAAGATTTTGCATCAAAGGAGGACTAGCAGCCCCGTTGCACGGGAGAATGTGAAAAGTGTTCATATGTAGTAAAATCCCGGAGAAATCCGTCCGTTTTCGTCATTTGTTATCGACACGACTTAAAGCCAGATCTTCACATTGGCCGCTCTTCTCTCTGAAACGGTTGTACTTATCGTCTGCAAAGCTATGTCGCGTGCTGCGGTATGCGGAGACACTAAAAGCACCATAGTAGAACACAGATGAAGCTTCTAAGTTGATGTAATAGCCAGTAAGAAGTAGTACAATTCAAGTTTTAGGTATAGGTTATTGACTTTTTACCCTTCTTTGGTGCCTTGGACTTGAGCTAGGAACTTATGATATTGCATGAAAGGAGGACTAGCAGCCGCGTTGCACGGGAGAATGTGAAAAGTTTTCATATGTAGTAAAAACCTGAGAAATCTGTCCGTTTTCGTCATTTGTTATCGAATCGACTTAAAGCCAGATCGTCACATTGGCCGCTCTTCTCTCTGAAATGGTTGTATTTTTCGTCTCCAAAGCTATGTCGCGTGCTGCGGTATACGGAGACACTAAAAGCACCATAGTAGAACACAGATGAAGCTTCTAAATTGATGTAATAGCCAGTAAGAAGTAGTACAATTCAAGTTTTAGGTATCCGTTATTGACTTTTTACCCTTCTTTGTTGCCTTATACATGAGCTAGGAACTTAAGATTTTGCATGAAAGGAGATTTAGCAGCCGCGTTGCAGTTGAGAATGTGAAAAGTTTTCATAAGTAGTATAAACATGAGAAATCTGTCCGTTTTCTTCATTTGTTATCGAATCGACTTAAAGCCAGATCGTCACATTGGCCGCTCTTCTCTCTGAAACGGTTGTACTTATCGTCTGCAAAGCTATGTCGCGTGCTGCGGTATGCGGAGACACTAAAAGCACCATAGTAGAACACAGATGAAGCTTCTAAGTTGATGTAATAGCCAGTAAGAAGTAGTACAATTCAAGTTTTAGGTATAGGTTATTGACTTTTTACCCTTCTTTGGTGCCTTGGACTTGAGCTAGGAACTTATGATATTGCATGAAAGGAGGACTAGCAGCCGCGTTGCACGGGAGAATGAGAAAAGCGTTCGTATGTAGTAAAAACCTGAGAAATCCGTCCGTTTTCGTCATGTGTTATCGAATCGACTTAATGCCAGATCGTCACACTGGCCGCACTTCTGTCTGAAACGGTTACATTTATCGTCTGCAAAGCTATGTCGCGTGCTGCGGTATGCGGAGACACTAAAAGCAACATAGTAGAACACAGATGAAGCTTCTAAGTTGATGTAATAGCCAGTAAGTAGTAGTACTATTCAAGTTTTAGGTATCGATTATTGACTTTTTACCCTTCTTTGGTGCCTTGGACATGAGATAGGTACATATGATTTTGCATGAAAGGAGGAGTAGCAGCCGCGTTGCACGGGAGAATGTGAAAAGTGTTCATATGTAGCAAAAACCTGAGAAATCCGTCCGTTTTCGTTATTTGTTATCGAATCGACTAAAAGCCAGATCGTCACACTGGCCGCACTTCTGTCTGAAACGGTTACATTTATCGTCTGCAAAGCTATGTCGCGTGCTGCGGTATGCGGAGACACTAAAGGCACCATAGTAGAACACAGATGAAGCTTCTAAGTTGATGTAATAGCCAGTAAGAAGTAGTAAAATTCAAGTTTTAGGTATCGATTATTGACTTTTTACCCTTCTTTGGTGCCTTGGACATGAGCTAGGAACTTAAGATTTTGCATCAAAGCAGGACTAGCAGCGCCGTTGCACGGGAGAATGTGAAAAGTTTTCATATGTAGTAAAAACCGGAGAAATCTGTCCGCTTAAGTCATTAGTTATCGAATCGACTTAAAGCCAGATCGTCACATTGGCCGCTCTTCTGTCTGAAACGGTTACATTTATCGTCTGCTAAGCTATGTCGCGTGCTGCGGTATGAGGAGACACTAAAAGTACCATAGTAGACCACAGATGAAACTTCTAAGTTGATGTAATAGCCAGTAAGAGGTAGTAAAATTCAAGTTTTAGGTATCGATTATTGACTCTTACCCTTCTTTGGTGCCTTGGACATGAGCTAGGAACTTATGATTTTGCATGAAAGGAGGAGTAGCAGCCGCGTTGCACGGGAGAATGTGAAAAGTGTTCATATGTAGCAAAAACCTGAGAAATCCGTCCGTTTTCGTTATTTGTTATCGAATCGACTAAAAGCCAGATCGTCACACTGGCCGCACTTCTGTCTGAAACGGTTACATTTATCGTCTGCAAAGCTATGTCGCGTGCTGCGGTATGCGGAGACACTAAAAGCACCATAGTAGAACACAGATGAAGCTTCTAAGTTGATGTAATAGCCAGTAAGAAGTAGTAAAATTCAAGTTTTAGGTATCGATTATTGACTTTTTACCCTTCTTTGGTGCCTTGGACATGAGCTAGGAACTTGAGATTTTGCATCAAAGCAGGACTAGCAGTGCCGTTGCACGGGAGAATGTGAAAAGTTTTAATATGTAGTAAAAACCTGAGAAATCTGTCCGCTTAAGTCATTAGTTATCGAATCGACTTAAAGCCAGATCGTCACATTGGCCGCTCTTCTGTCTGAAACGGTTACATTTATCGTCTGTTAAGCTATGTCGCGTGCTGCGGTATGAGGAGACACTAAAAGCACCATAGTAGACCACAGATGAAGCTTCTAAGTAGATGTAATAGCCAGTAAGAGGTAGTAAAATTCAAGTTTTAGGTATCGATTATTGACTTCTTACCCTTCTTTGGTGCCTTGGACATGAGCTAGGAACTTAAGATTTTGCATGAAAGGAGGACTAGCAGCCGCGTTGCACTTGAGAATGTGAAAAGTTTTCATAAGTAGTATAAACATGAGAAATCTGTCCGTTTTCGTCATTTGTTATCGATTCGACTTAAAGCCAGATCGTCACATTGGCCGCTCTTCTCTCTGAAACGGTTGTACTTATCGTCTGCAAAGCAATGTCGCATGCTGCGGTATGCGGAGACGCTAAAAGCACCATAGTAGAAGACAGATGAAGCATCTACGTTGATGTAATAGCCATTCAAAAGTAGTACAATTCAAGTTTTAGGTATCGATTATTGACTTTTTACCCTTCTTTGCTGCCTTGGACATGAGCTAGGACCTTAAGATTCTGCATGAAAGGAGGATTAGCAGCCGAGTTGCACGGGAGAATGTGAAAAGTGTTCATATTTAGTAAAAACCTGAGAAATCCGTCCGTTTTCGTCATTTGTTATCGAATCGACTTAAAGACCGATCGCCACATTGGCCGCTCTTCTCTCTAAAATGGTTGTACTTATCGTCTGAAAAGCTATGTCGCGTGCTACGGTATGCGGAGACACTAAAAGTACCATAGTAGAACACAGATGAAGCTTCTAAGTTGATGTAATAGCCAGTAAGAAGTAATACAGTTCAATTTTTAGGTATCGATTATTTACTTTTTAGCTGCCTTTGGTGCCTTGTACATAAGCTAGGACCTTAAGATTCTGCATGAAAAGAGGACTAGCAGCCGAGTTGCACGGGAGAATGTGAAAAGTGTTTATATGTAGTAAAAACCTGAGAAATCCGTCCGTTTTCGTTATTTGTTATCGAATAGACTTAAAGCCAGATCGTCACATTGGCCGCACGTCTGTCTGAAACTGTTACATTTATCGTCTGCAAGGCTATGTCGCGTACTGCGGTATGCGGAGACACTAAAAGAACCATAGTAGAACACAGATGAAGCTTCTAAGTTGAGGTAATAGCCAGTAAGAAGTAGTACAATTCAAGTTTTAGGTATCCATTATTGACTTTCTACCCGTCTTTGTTGCCTTATACATGAGCTAGGAACGTAAGGTTTTGCATGAAAGGAGGATTAGCAGCCGCGTTGCACGGGAGAATGTGAAAAGTTTTCATATGTAGTAAAAACCTGAGAAATCTGTCCGTTTCGTCATTTGTTATCGAATCGACTTAAAGCCAGATCGTCACATTGACCGCTCTTCTCTCTGAAACGGTTGTACTTGTCGTCTGCAAAGCTATGTCGCGTGCTGCGGTATGCGGAGACACTAAAAGCACCATAGTAGAACACAGATGAAGCTTCTAAGTTGATGTAATAGCCAGTAAGAAGTAGTACAATTCAAGTTTTAGGTGTCGATAATTGACTTTTTACCCTTCTTTGATGCCTTGGACATGAGCTAGGAACTTATGATTTTGCATGAAAGGAGGACTAGCATCGGCGTTGCACGGGAGAATGTGAAAAGTGTTCATATGTAGCAAAAACCTGAGAAATCCGTCCGTTTTCCTTATTTGTTATCGAATCGACTTAAAGCCAGATCGTCACACTGGCCGCACTTCTGTCTGAAACGGTTACATTTATCGTCTGCAAAGCTATGTCGCGTGCTGCGGTATGCGGAGACACTAAAAGCACCATAGTAGAACACAGATGAAGCTTCTAAGTTGATGTAATAGCCAGTAAGAAGTAGCAAATTTCAAGTTTTAGGTATCGGTTATTGACTTTTTAGCTATCTTTGGTGCCTTGGACATGATCTAGGACCTTAAGATTTTGCATGAAAGGGTGACTAGCAGCCGCGTTGCACGGGAGAATGTGAAAAGTTTTCATAAGTATTAAAAACCTGAGAAATCTGTCCGTTTTGGTCATTTGTTATCAAATCGACTTGAAGACAGATCGTCATACTGACCGCACTTCTGTCTGAAACGGTTGCATTTATCGTCTGCAAAGCAATGTCGCGTGCTGCAGTATGCGGAGACACTAAAAGCACCATAGTGGAACACAGATGAAGCTTCTAAGTTGATGTAATATCCAGTAAGAAGTAGTACAATTCAAGTTTTAGGTATCGATTTTTGACTTTTTACCCTTCTTTGCAGCATTGGACATAAGCTAGGAACTTAAGATTTTGCATGAAAGGAGGACTAGCAGCCGCGTTGCACGGCAGAATGTGAAAAGTGTTCATATGTAGCAAAAACCTGAGAAATCCGTCCGTTTTCCTTATTTGTTATCGAATCGACTTAAAGCCAGATCGTCACACTGGCCGCACTTCTGTCTGAAACGGTTACATTTATCGTCTGGAAAGCTATGTCGCGTGCTGCGGTATGCGGAGACACTAAAAGCACCATATTAGAACACAGATGAAGCTTCTAAGTTGATGTAATATCCAGTAAGAAGTAGTACAATTCAAGTTTTAGGTATCGGTTATTGACTTTTTACCCTTCTTTGGTGCCTTGGACATGAGCTAGGAACTTAAGATTTTGCATCAAAGGAGGACTAGCAGCCCCGTTGCACGGGAGAATGTAAAAAGTTTTCATATGTAGTAAAAACCTGAGAAATCTGTCCGCTTTCGTCATTTGTTATCGAATCGACTTAAAGCCAGGTCGTCACATTGGCCGCTCTTCTCTCTAAAATGGTTGTACTTATCGTCTGAAAAGCTATGTCGCGTGCTGCAGTATGCGAAGACACTAAAAGCACCATAGTAGAACACAGATGAAGCTTCTAAGTTGATGTAATACCCAGTAAGAAGTAGTACAATTCAAGTTTTAGGTGTCGATTATTGACTATTTACCCTTCTTTGATGCCTTGGACATGAGCTAGGAACTTATGATTTTGCATGAAAGGAGGACTAGCATCGGCGTTGCACGGGAGAATGTGAAAAGTGTTCATATGTAGCAAAAACCTGAGAAATCCGTCCGTTTTCCTTATTTGTTATCGAATCGACTTAAAGCCAGATCGTCACACTGGCCGCACTTCTGTCTGAAACGGTTACATTTATCGTCTGCAAAGCTATGTCGTGTGCTGCGAAATGCGGAGACACTAAAAGCACCATAGTAGAACACAGATGAAGCTTCTAAATTGATGTAATAGCCAGTAAGAAGTAGTACAATTCAAGTTTTAGGTATCCATTCTTGACTTTTTACCCTTCTTTGGTGGCTTGGACATGAGCTAGGAACTTAAGGTTTTGCATGAAAGGAGGACCAGCAGCCGCGTTGCACGGGAGAATGTGGAAAGTGTTCATATGTAGTAAAAACCTGAGAAATCCCTCCGTTTTCGTCATTTGTTATCGAATCGACTTAAAGCCAGATCGTCACATTGGCCGCTCTTCTTTCGACAACGGTTGTACTTATCGTCTGCAAAGCAATGTCGCGTGCTGCGGTATGCGGAGACACTAAAAGCACCATAGTGGAACACAGATGAAGCTTCTAAGTTGATGTAATATCCAGTAAGAAGTAGTACAGTTCAAGTTTTAGGTATCGATTATTGACTTTTTAGCTATCTTTGGTGCCTTGGACATGATCTAGTACCTTAAGGTTTTGCACAAAAGGATGACTAGCAGCCGCGTTGCACGGGAGAATGTGAAAAGTGTTCATATGTAGCAAAAACCTGAGAAATCCGTCCGTTTTCGTTATTTGTTATCGAATCGACTAAAAGCCAGATCGTCACACTGGCCGCACTTCTGTCTGAAACGGTTACATTTATCGTCTGCAAAGCTATGTCGCGTGCTGCGGTATGCGGAGACACTAAAAGCACCATAGTAGAACACAGATGAAGCTTCTAAGTTGATGTAATAGCCAGTAAGAAGTAGTAAAATTCAAGTTTTAGGTATCGATTATTGACTTTTTACCCTTCTTTGGTGCCTTGGACATGAGCTAGGAACTTGAGATTTTGCATCAAAGCAGGACTAGCAGTGCCGTTGCACGGGAGAATGTGAAAAGTTTTAATATGTAGTAAAAACCTGAGAAATCTGTCCGCTTAAGTCATTAGTTATCGAATCGACTTAAAGCCAGATCGTCACATTGGCCGCTCTTCTGTCTGAAACGGTTACATTTATCGTCTGTTAAGCTATGTCGCGTGCTGCGGTATGAGGAGACACTAAAAGCACCATAGTAGACCACAGATGAAGCTTCTAAGTAGATGTAATAGCCAGTAAGAGGTAGTAAAATTCAAGTTTTAGGTATCGATTATTGACTTCTTACCCTTCTTTGGTGCCTTGGACATGAGCTAGGAACTTAAGATTTTGCATGAAAGGAGGACTAGCAGCCGCGTTGCACTTGAGAATGTGAAAAGTTTTCATAAGTAGTATAAACATGAGAAATCTGTCCGTTTTCGTCATTTGTTATCGATTCGACTTAAAGCCAGATCGTCACATTGGCCGCTCTTCTCTCTGAAACGGTTGTACTTATCGTCTGCAAAGCAATGTCGCATGCTGCGGTATGCGGAGACGCTAAAAGCACCATAGTAGAAGACAGATGAAGCATCTACGTTGATGTAATAGCCATTCAAAAGTAGTACAATTCAAGTTTTAGGTATCGATTATTGACTTTTTACCCTTCTTTGCTGCCTTGGACATGAGCTAGGACCTTAAGATTCTGCATGAAAGGAGGATTAGCAGCCGAGTTGCACGGGAGAATGTGAAAAGTGTTCATATTTAGTAAAAACCTGAGAAATCCGTCCGTTTTCGTCATTTGTTATCGAATCGACTTAAAGACCGATCGCCACATTGGCCGCTCTTCTCTCTAAAATGGTTGTACTTATCGTCTGAAAAGCTATGTCGCGTGCTACGGTATGCGGAGACACTAAAAGTACCATAGTAGAACACAGATGAAGCTTCTAAGTTGATGTAATAGCCAGTAAGAAGTAATACAGTTCAATTTTTAGGTATCGATTATTTACTTTTTAGCTGCCTTTGGTGCCTTGTACATAAGCTAGGACCTTAAGATTCTGCATGAAAAGAGGACTAGCAGCCGAGTTGCACGGGAGAATGTGAAAAGTGTTTATATGTAGTAAAAACCTGAGAAATCCGTCCGTTTTCGTTATTTGTTATCGAATAGACTTAAAGCCAGATCGTCACATTGGCCGCACGTCTGTCTGAAACTGTTACATTTATCGTCTGCAAGGCTATGTCGCGTACTGCGGTATGCGGAGACACTAAAAGAACCATAGTAGAACACAGATGAAGCTTCTAAGTTGAGGTAATAGCCAGTAAGAAGTAGTACAATTCAAGTTTTAGGTATCCATTCTTGACTTTTTACCCTTCTTTGGTGGCTTGGACATGAGCTAGGAACTTAAGGTTTTGCATGAAAGGAGGACCAGCAACCGCGTTGCACGGGAGAACGTGGAAAGTGTTCATATGTAGTAAAAACCTGAGATATCCCTCCGTTTTCGTCATTTGTTATCGAATCGACTTAAAGCCAGATCGTCACATTGGCCGCTCTTCTCTCGACAACGGCTGTACTTGTCGTCTGCAAAGCAATGTCGCGTGCTGCGGTATGCGGAGACACCAAAAGCACCATAGTGGAACACAGATGAAGCTTCTAAGTTGATGTAATATCCAGTAAGAAGTAGTACAGTTCAAGTTTTAGGTATCGATTATTGACTTTTTAGCTATCTTTGGTGCCTTGGACATGATCTAGGACCTTAAGGTTTTGCATGAAAGGATGACTAGCAGCCGCGTTGCACGGGAGAATGTGAAAAGTTTTCATAAGTATTAAAAACCTGAGAAATCTGTCCGTTTTGGTCATTTATTATCAAATCGACTTGAAGCCAGATCGTCACACTGACCGCACTTCTGTCTGAAACGGTTGCATTTATCGTCTGTAAAGCTATGTCGTGTGCCGCGGTATGCGGAGACACTAAAAGCACCATAGTAGAACACAGATGAAGCTGCTAAGTTGATGTAATAGCCAGTAAGAAGTAGTACAATTCAAGGTTTAGGTATCCATTATTGACTTTCTACCCGTCTTTGTTGCCTTATACATGAGCTAGGAACGTAAGGTTTTGCATGAAAGGAGGATTAGCAGCCGCGTTGCACGGGAGAATGTGAAAAGTTTTCATAAGTAGTAAAAACCTGAGAAATCTGTCCGTTTCGTCATTTGTTATCGAATCGACTTAAAGCCAGATCGTCACATTGACCGCTCTTCTCTCTGAAACGGTTGTACTTGTCGTCTGCAAAGCTATGTCGCGTGCTGCGGTATGCGGAGACACTAAAAGCACCATAGTAGAACACAGATGAAGCTTCTAAGTTGATGTAATAGCCAGTAAGAAGTAGTACAATTCAAGTTTTAGGTGTCGATAATTGACTTTTTACCCTTCTTTGATGCCTTGGACATGAGCTAGGAACTTATGATTTTGCATGAAAGGAGGACTAGCATCGGCGTTGCACGGGAGAATGTGAAAAGTGTTCATATGTAGCAAAAACCTGAGAAATCCGTCCGTTTTCCTTATTTGTTATCGAATCGACTTAAAGCCAGATCGTCACACTGGCCGCACTTCTGTCTGAAACGGTTACATTTATCGTCTGCAAAGCTATGTCGCGTGCTGCGGTATGCGGAGACACTAAAAGCACCATAGTAGAACACAGATGAAGCTTCTAAGTTGATGTAATAGCCAGTAAGAAGTAGTACAATTCAAGTTTTAGGTGTCGATAATTGACTTTTTACCCTTCTTTGATGCCTTGGACATGATCTAGGACCTTAAGATTTTGCATGAAAGGGTGACTAGCAGCCGCGTTGCACGGGAGAATGTGAAAAGTTTTCATAAGTATTAAAAACCTGAGAAATCTGTCCGTTTTGGTCATTTGTTATCAAATCGACTTGAAGACAGATCGTCATACTGACCGCACTTCTGTCTGAAACGGTTGCATTTATCGTCTGCAAAGCAATGTCGCGTGCTGCAGTATGCGGAGACACTAAAAGCACCATAGTGGAACACAGATGAAGCTTCTAAGTTGATGTAATATCCAGTAAGAAGTAGTACAATTCAAGTTTTAGGTATCGATTTTTGACTTTTTACCCTTCTTTGCAGCATTGGACATAAGCTAGGAACTTAAGATTTTGCATGAAAGGAGGACTAGCAGCCGCGTTGCACGGCAGAATGTGAAAAGTGTTCATATGTAGCAAAAACCTGAGAAATCCGTCCGTTTTCCTTATTTGTTATCGAATCGACTTAAAGCCAGATCGTCACACTGGCCGCACTTCTGTCTGAAACGGTTACATTTATCGTCTGGAAAGCTATGTCGCGTGCTGCGGTATGCGGAGACACTAAAAGCACCATATTAGAACACAGATGAAGCTTCTAAGTTGATGTAATATCCAGTAAGAAGTAGTACAATTCAAGTTTTAGGTATCGGTTATTGACTTTTTACCCTTCTTTGGTGCCTTGGACATGAGCTAGGAACTTAAGATTTTGCATCAAAGGAGGACTAGCAGCCCCGTTGCACGGGAGAATGTAAAAAGTTTTCATATGTAGTAAAAACCTGAGAAATCTGTCCGCTTTCGTCATTTGTTATCGAATCGACTTAAAGCCAGGTCGTCACATTGGCCGCTCTTCTCTCTAAAATGGTTGTACTTATCGTCTGAAAAGCTATGTCGCGTGCTGCAGTATGCGAAGACACTAAAAGCACCATAGTAGAACACAGATGAAGCTTCTAAGTTGATGTAATACCCAGTAAGAAGTAGTACAATTCAAGTTTTAGGTGTCGATTATTGACTATTTACCCTTCTTTGATGCCTTGGACATGAGCTAGGAACTTATGATTTTGCATGAAAGGAGGACTAGCATCGGCGTTGCACGGGAGAATGTGAAAAGTGTTCATATGTAGCAAAAACCTGAGAAATCCGTCCGTTTTCCTTACTTGTTATCTAATCGACTTAAAGCCAGATCGTCACACTGGCCGCACTTCTGTCTGAAACGGTTACATTTATCGTCTGCAAAGCTATGTCGTGTGCTGCGAAATGCGGAGACACTAAAAGCACCATAGTAGAACACAGATGAAGCTTCTAAATTGATGTAATAGCCAGTAAGAAGTAGTACAATTCAAGTTTTAGGTATCCATTCTTGACTTTTTACCCTTCTTTGGTGGCTTGGACATGAGCTAGGAACTTAAGGTTTTGCATGAAAGGAGGACCAGCAGCCGCGTTGCACGGGAGAATGTGGAAAGTGTTCATATGTAGTAAAAACCTGAGAAATCCCTCCGTTTTCGTCATTTGTTATCGAATCGACTTAAAGCCAGATCGTCACATTGGCCGCTCTTCTTTCGACAACGGTTGTACTTATCGTCTGCAAAGCAATGTCGCGTGCTGCGGTATGCGGAGACACTAAAAGCACCATAGTGGAACACAGATGAAGCTTCTAAGTTGATGTAATATCCAGTAAGAAGTAGTACAGTTCAAGTTTTAGGTATCGATTATTGACTTTTTAGCTATCTTTGGTGCCTTGGACATGATCTAGGACCTTAAGGTTTTGCACAAAAGGATGACTAGCAGCCGCGTTGCACGGGAGAATGTGAAAAGTGTTCATATGTAGCAAAAACCTGAGAAATCCGTCCGTTTTCGTTATTTGTTATCGAATCGACTAAAAGCCAGATCGTCACACTGGCCGCACTTCTGTCTGAAACGGTTACATTTATCGTCTGCAAAGCTATGTCGCGTACTGCGGTATGCGGAGACACTAAAAGCACCATAGTAGAACACAGATGAAGCTTCTAAGTTGATGTAATAGCCAGTAAGAAGTAGTAAAATTCAAGTTTTAGGTATCGATTATTGACTTTTTACCCTTCTTTGGTGCCTTGGACATGAGCTAGGAACTTGAGATTTTGCATCAAAGCAGGACTAGCAGTGCCGTTGCACGGGAGAATGTGAAAAGTTTTAATATGTAGTAAAAACCTGAGAAATCTGTCCGCTTAATTCATTAGTTATCGAATCGACTTAAAGCCAGATCGTCACATTGGCCGCTCTTCTGTCTGAAACGGTTACATTTATCGTCTGTTAAGCTATGTCGCGTGCTGCGGTATGAGGAGACACTAAAAGCACCATAGTAGACCACAGATGAAGCTTCTAAGTAGATGTAATAGCCAGTAAGAGGTAGTAAAATTCAAGTTTTAGGTATCGATTATTGACTTCTTACCCTTCTTTGGTGCCTTGGACATGAGCTAGGAACTTAAGATTTTGCATGAAAGGAGGACTAGCAGCCGCGTTGCACTTGAGAATGTGAAAAGTTTTCATAAGTAGTATAAACATGAGAAATCTGTCCGTTTTCGTCATTTGTTATCGATTCGACTTAAAGCCAGATCGTCACATTGGCCGCTCTTCTCTCTGAAACGGTTGTACTTATCGTCTGCAAAGCAATGTCGCATGCTGCGGTATGCGGAGACGCTAAAAGCACCATAGTAGAAGACAGATGAAGCATCTACGTTGATGTAATAGCCATTCAAAAGTAGTACAATTCAAGTTTTAGGTATCGATTATTGACTTTTTACCCTTCTTTGCTGCCTTGGACATGAGCTAGGACCTTAAGATTCTGCATGAAAGGAGGATTAGCAGCCGAGTTGCACGGGAGAATGTGAAAAGTGTTCATATTTAGTAAAAACCTGAGAAATCCGTCCGTTTTCGTCATTTGTTATCGAATCGACTTAAAGACCGATCGCCACATTGGCCGCTCTTCTCTCTAAAATGGTTGTACTTATCGTCTGAAAAGCTATGTCGCGTGCTACGGTATGCGGAGACACTAAAAGTACCATAGTAGAACACAGATGAAGCTTCTAAGTTGATGTAATAGCCAGTAAGAAGTAATACAGTTCAATTTTTAGGTATCGATTATTTACTTTTTAGCTGCCTTTGGTGCCTTGTACATAAGCTAGGACCTTAAGATTCTGCATGAAAAGAGGACTAGCAGCCGAGTTGCACGGGAGAATGTGAAAAGTGTTTATATGTAGTAAAAACCTGAGAAATCCGTCCGTTTTCGTTATTTGTTATCGAATAGACTTAAAGCCAGATCGTCACATTGGCCGCACGTCTGTCTGAAACTGTTACATTTATCGTCTGCAAGGCTATGTCGCGTACTGCGGTATGCGGAGACACTAAAAGAACCATAGTAGAACACAGATGAAGCTTCTAAGTTGAGGTAATAGCCAGTAAGAAGTAGTACAATTCAAGTTTTAGGTATCCATTCTTGACTTTTTACCCTTCTTTGGTGGCTTGGACATGAGCTAGGAACTTAAGGTTTTGCATGAAAGGAGGACCAGCAACCGCGTTGCACGGGAGAACGTGGAAAGTGTTCATATGTAGTAAAAACCTGAGATATCCCTCCGTTTTCGTCATTTGTTATCGAATCGACTTAAAGCCAGATCGTCACATTGGCCGCTCTTCTCTCGACAACGGCTGTACTTGTCGTCTGCAAAGCAATGTCGCGTGCTGCGGTATGCGGAGACACTAAAAGCACCATAGTGGAACACAGATGAAGCTTCTAAGTTGATGTAATATCCAGTAAGAAGTAGTACAGTTCAAGTTTTAGGTATCGATTATTGACTTTTTAGCTATCTTTGGTGCCTTGGACATGATCTAGGACCTTAAGGTTTTGCATGAAAGGATGACTAGCAGCCGCGTTGCACGGGAGAATGTGAAAAGTTTTCATAAGTATTAAAAACCTGAGAAATCTGTCCGTTTTGGTCATTTATTATCAAATCGACTTGAAGCCAGATCGTCACACTGACCGCACTTCTGTCTGAAACGGTTGCATTTATCGTCTGTAAAGCTATGTCGTGTGCCGCGGTATGCGGAGACACTAAAAGCACCATAGTAGAACACAGATGAAGCTGCTAAGTTGATGTAATAGCCAGTAAGAAGTAGTACAATTCAAGGTTTAGGTATCCATTATTGACTTTCTACCCGTCTTTGTTGCCTTATACATGAGCTAGGAACGTAAGGTTTTGCATGAAAGGAGGATTAGCAGCCGCGTTGCACGGGAGAATGTGAAAAGTTTTCATAAGTAGTAAAAACCTGAGAAATCTGTCCGTTTCGTCATTTGTTATCGAATCGACTTAAAGCCAGATCGTCACATTGACCGCTCTTCTCTCTGAAACGGTTGTACTTGTCGTCTGCAAAGCTATGTCGCGTGCTGCGGTATGCGGAGACACTAAAAGCACCATAGTAGAACACAGATGAAGCTTCTAAGTTGATGTAATAGCCAGTAAGAAGTAGTACAATTCAAGTTTTAGGTGTCGATAATTGACTTTTTACCCTTCTTTGATGCCTTGGACATGAGCTAGGAACTTATGATTTTGCATGAAAGGAGGACTAGCATCGGCGTTGCACGGGAGAATGTGAAAAGTGTTCATATGTAGCAAAAACCTGAGAAATCCGTCCGTTTTCCTTATTTGTTATCGAATCGACTTAAAGCCAGATCGTCACACTGGCCGCACTTCTGTCTGAAACGGTTACATTTATCGTCTGCAAAGCTATGTCGCGTGCTGCGGTATGCGGAGACACTAAAAGCACCATAGTAGAACACAGATGAAGCTTCTAAGTTGATGTAATAGCCAGTAAGAAGTAGCAAATTTCAAGTTTTAGGTATCGGTTATTGACTTTTTAGCTATCTTTGGTGCCTTGGACATGATCTAGGACCTTAAGATTTTGCATGAAAGGGTGACTAGCAGCCGCGTTGCACGGGAGAATGTGAAAAGTTTTCATAAGTATTAAAAACCTGAGAAATCTGTCCGTTTTGGTCATTTGTTATCAAATCGACTTGAAGACAGATCGTCATACTGACCGCACTTCTGTCTGAAACGGTTGCATTTATCGTCTGCAAAGCAATGTCGCGTGCTGCAGTATGCGGAGACACTAAAAGCACCATAGTGGAACACAGATGAAGCTTCTAAGTTGATGTAATATCCAGTAAGAAGTAGTACAATTCAAGTTTTAGGTATCGATTTTTGACTTTTTACCCTTCTTTGCAGCATTGGACATAAGCTAGGAACTTAAGATTTTGCATGAAAGGAGGACTAGCAGCCGCGTTGCACGGCAGAATGTGAAAAGTGTTCATATGTAGCAAAAACCTGAGAAATCCGTCCGTTTTCCTTATTTGTTATCGAATCGACTTAAAGCCAGATCGTCACACTGGCCGCACTTCTGTCGGAAACGGTTACATTTATCGTCTGGAAAGCTATGTCGCGTGCTGCGGTATGCGGAGACACTAAAAGCACCATATTAGAACACAGATGAAGCTTCTAAGTTGATGTAATATCCAGTAAGAAGTAGTACAATTCAAGTTTTAGGTATCGGTTATTGACTTTTTACCCTTCTTTGGTGCCTTGGACATGAGCTAGGAACTTAAGATTTTGCATCAAAGGAGGACTAGCAGCCCCGTTGCACGGGAGAATGTAAAAAGTTTTCATATGTAGTAAAAACCTGAGAAATCTGTCCGCTTTCGTCATTTGTTATCGAATCGACTTAAAGCCAGGTCGTCACATTGGCCGCTCTTCTCTCTAAAATGGTTGTACTTATCGTCTGAAAAGCTATGTCGCGTGCTGCAGTATGCGAAGACACTAAAAGCACCATAGTAGAACACAGATGAAGCTTCTAAGTTGATGTAATACCCAGTAAGAAGTAGTACAATTCAAGTTTTAGGTGTCGATTATTGACTATTTACCCTTCTTTGATGCCTTGGACATGAGCTAGGAACTTATGATTTTGCATGAAAGGAGGACTAGCATCGGCGTTGCACGGGAGAATGTGAAAAGTGTTCATATGTAGCAAAAACCTGAGAAATCCGTCCGTTTTCCTTATTTGTTATCGAATCGACTTAAAGCCAGATCGTCACACTGGCCGCACTTCTGTCTGAAACGGTTACATTTATCGTCTGCAAAGCTATGTCGTGTGCTGCGAAATGCGGAGACACTAAAAGCACCATAGTAGAACACAGATGAAGCTTCTAAATTGATGTAATAGCCAGTAAGAAGTAGTAGAATTCAAGTTTTAGGTATCCATTCTTGACTTTTTACCCTTCTTTGGTGGCTTGGACATGAGCTAGGAACTTAAGGTTTTGCATGAAAGGAGGACCAGCAGCCGCGTTGCACGGGAGAATGTGGAAAGTGTTCATATGTAGTAAAAACCTGAGAAATCCCTCCGATTTCGTCATTTGTTATCGAATCGACTTAAAGCCAGATCGTCACATTGGCCGCTCTTCTTTCGACAACGGTTGTACTTATCGTCTGCAAAGCAATGTCGCGTGCTGCGGTATGCGGAGACACTAAAAGCACCATAGTGGAACACAGATGAAGCTTCTAAGTTGATGTAATATCCAGTAAGAAGTAGTACAGTTCAAGTTTTAGGTATCGATTATTGACTTTTTAGCTATCTTTGGTGCCTTGGACATGATCTAGGACCTTAAGGTTTTGCACAAAAGGATGACTAGCAGCCGCGTTGCACGGGAGAATGTGAAAAGTTTTCATAGGTATTAAAAACCTGAGAAATCTGTCCGTTTTGGTCATTTGTTATCAAATCGACTTGAAGCCAGATCGTCACACTGACCGCACGTCTGTCTGAAACGGTTGCATTTATCGTCTCCAAAGCTATGTCGTGTGCTGCGGTATGCGGAGACACTAAAAGCACCATAGTAGAACAGAGATGAAGCTTCTAAGTTGATGTAATAGCCAGTAAGAAGTAGTACAATTCAAGTTTTAGGTATCGATTATTGACTTTTTACCCTTCTTTGGTGCCTTCGACATGAGCTACGAACTTAAGATTTTGCATCAAAGGAGGACTAGCAGCCCCGTTGCACGGGAGAATGTGAAAAGCGTTCGTATGTAGTAAAATCCTGAGAAATCAGTCCGTTTTCGTCATTTGTTATCGAATCGAATTAAAGCCAGATCGTCTCATTGGCCGCTCTTTTCTCTGAAATGGTTGTATTTTTCGTCTGCAAAGCTATGTCGCGTGCTGCGGTATGCGGAGACACTAAAAACACCATAGTAGAACACAGATGAAGCTTCTAAATTGATGTAGAAGCCAGTAAGAAGTAGTACAATTCAAGGTTTAGGTATCCATTATTGACTTTCTACCCGTCTTTGTTGCCTTATACATGAGCTAGGAACGTAAGGTTTTGCATGAAAGGAGGATTAGCAGCCGCGTTGCACGGGAGAATGTGAAAAGTTTTCATAAGTAGTAAAAACCTGAGAAATCTGTCCGTTTTCGTCATTTGTTACCGAATCGAATTAAAGCCAGATCGTCACATTGACCGCTCTTCTCTCTGAAACGGTTGTACTTGTCGTCTGCAAAGCTATGTCGCGTGCTGCGGTATGCGGAGACACTAAAAGCACCATAGTAGAACACAGATGAAGCTTCTAAGTTGATGTAATAGCCAGTAAGAAGTAGTACAATTCAAGTTTTAGGTGTCGATTATTGACCTTTTACCCTTCTTTGATGCCTTGGACATGAGCTAGGAACTTATAATTTTGCATGAAAGGAGGACTGGCATCGGCGTTGCACGGGAGAATGTGAAAAGTGTTCATATGTAGCAAAAACCTGAGAAATCCGTCCGTTTTCCTTATTTGTTATCGAATCGACTTAAAGCCAGATCTTCACACTGGCCGCACTTCTGTCTGAAACGGTTAAATTTATCGTCTGCAAAGCTATGTCGCGTGCTGCGGTATGCGGAGACACTAAAAGCACCATAGTAGAACACAGATGAAGCTTCTAAGTTGATGTAATAGCCAGTAAGAAGTAGCAAAATTCAAGTTTTAGGTATTGATTATTGACTTTTTACCCTTCTTTGGTGCCTTGGACATGAGCTAGGAACTTAAGATTTTGCATCAAAGGAGGACTAGCAGCCCCGTTGCACAGGAGAATGTGAAAAGTTTTCATATGTAGTAAAAACCTGAGAAATCTGTCCGCTTTCGTCATTTGTTATCGAATCGACTTAAAGCCAGGTCGTCACATTGGCTGCTCTTCTGTTTGAAACGGTTACATTTATTGTCTGCAAAGCTATGTCGCGTGCTGCGGTATGCGGAGACACTAAAAGCACCATAGTAGAACACAGATGAAGCTTCTAAGTTGATGTATAGCCAGTAAGAAGTAGTACAATTCAAGTTTTCGGTATCGATTATTGTCTTTTTACCCTTCTTTGCTGTCTTGGACATGATCTAGGACCTTAAGATTCTGCATGAAAGGAGGACTAGGAGCCGAGTTGCACGGGAGAATGTGAAACGTGTTCATATGTAGTAAAAACCTGAGAAATCCGTCCGTTTTCGTCATTTGTTATCGAATCTACTTAAAGCCCGATCGTCACATTGGCCGAACTTCTCTCTAAAATGGTTGTACTTATCGTCTGAAAAGCTATGTCGCGTGCTGCAGTATGCGAAGACACCAAAAGCACCATAGTAGAACAGAGATGAAGCTTCTAAGTTGATGTAATTGCCAGTAAGAAGTAGTACAATTCAAGTTTCAGGTATCGATTATTGACTTTTTAGCTGGCTTTGGTGCCTTCGACATGAGCTAGGACCTTAAGGTTCTGCATGAAAGGAGGACTAGGAGCCGAGTTGCACGGGAGAATGTGAGAAGTGTTCATATGTAGTAAAAACCTGAGAAATCCGTCCGTTTTCGTCGTTTGTTATCGAATCGACTTAAAGCCAGATCGTCACATTGGCCGCTCTTCTCTCTGAAAGGGTTGTACTTATTGTCTGCAAAGCTATGTCGCGTGCTGTGGTATGCGGAGACACTATAAGCACCATAGTAGAACACAGATGAAGCTTCTAAGTTGATGTAATACCCAGTAAGAAGTAGTACAATTCAAGTTTTACGTATCGATTATTGACTTTTTACCCTTATTTGGTGCCTTGGACATGAGCTAGGAACTTAAGATTTTGCATCAAACGAGGACTAACAGCCGCGTTGCACGGGAGAATGTGAAAAATTTTTATATGTAGTAAGAACCTGAGAAATCTGTCCGTTTTCGTCATTTATTATCGAATCTACTTAAAGTCAGATCGTCACATTGGCAGCTCTTCTCATTGAAACGTTTGTACTTATCGTCTGCAAAGCTATGTCGCGTGCTGCGGTATGCGGAGACACTAAAAGAACCATAGTAGAACACAGATGAAGCTTCTAAGTTGAGGTAATAGCCAGTAAGAAGTAGTACAATTCAAGTTTTAGGTATCCATTCTTGACTTTTTACCCTTCTTTGGTGGCTTGGACATGAGCTAGGAACTTAAGGTTTTGCATGAAAGGAGGACCAGCAGCCGCGTTGCACGGGAGAATGTGGAAAGTGTTCATATGTAGTAAAAACCTGAGAAATCCCTCCGTTTTCGTCATTTGTTATCGAATCGACTTAAAGCCAGATCTTCACATTGGCCGCTCTTTTCTCGACAACGGTTGTACTTATCGTCTGCAAAGCAATGTCGCGTGCTGCGGTATGCGGAGACACTAAAAGCACCATAGTGGAACACAGATGAAGCTTCTAAGGTGATGTAATATCCAGTAAGAAGTAGTACAGTTCAAGTTTTAGGTATCGGTTATTGACTTTTTAGCTATCTTTCGTGCCTTGGACATGATCTAGGACCTTAAGGTTTTGCATGAAAGGATGACTAGCAGCCGCGTTGCACGGGAGAATGTGAAAAGTTTTCATAAGTACTAAAAACCTGAGAAATCTGTCCGTTTTGGTCATTTGTTATCAAATCGACTTGAAGCCAGATCGTCACACTGACCGCACTTCTGTCTGAAACGGTTGCATTTATCGTCTGCAAAGCTATGTCGTGTGCTGCGGTATGCGGAGACACTAAAAGCACCATAGTAGAACACAGATGAAGCTTCTAAGTTGATGTAATAGCCAGTAAGAAGTAGTACAATTCAAGTTTTAGGTATCGATTATTGACTTTTTACCCTTCTTTGCAGCCTTGGACATAAGCTAGGAACTTAAGATTTTGCATGATAGGAGGACTAGCAGCCGCGTTGCACGGCAGAATGTGAAAAGTGTTCATATGTAGCAAAAACCTGAGAAATCCGTCCGTTTTCCTTATTTGTTATCGAATCGACTTAAAGCCAGATCGTCACACTGGCCGCTCTTCTCCCTGAAACGGTTACATTTATCGTCTGCAAAGCTATGTCGCGTGCTGCGGTATGCGGAGACACTAAAAGCACCATATTAGAACACAGATGAAGCTTCTAAGTTGATGTAATATCCAGTAAGAAGTAGTACAATTCAAGTTTTAGGTATCGATTATTGACTTTTTACCCTTCTTTGGTGCCTTGGACATGAGCTAGGAACTTAAGATTTTGCATCAAAGGAGGACTAGCAGCCCCGTTGCACGGGAGAATGTGAAAAGTTTTCATATGTAGTAAAAACCTGAGAAATCTGTCCGCTTTCTTCATTTGTTATCGAATCGACTTAAAGCCAGGTCGTCACATTGGCCGCTCTTCTGTCTGAAACGGTTACATTTATTGTCTGCAAAGCTATGTCGCGTGCTGCGGTATGCGGAGACACTAAAAGCACCATAGTAGAACACAGATGAAGCTTCTAAGTTGATGTATAGCCAGTAAGAAGAAGTACAATTCAAGTTTTAGTTATCGATTATTGACTTTTTACCCTTCTTTGTGTCTTGGACATGAGCTAGGACCTTAAGATTCTGCATGAAAGGAGGACTAGCAGCCGAGTTGCACGGGAGAATGTGAAAAGTGTTCATATGTAGTAAAAACCTGAGAAATCCGTCCGTTTTCGTCATTTGTTATCGAATCGACTTAAAGCCCGATCGTCACATTGGCCGCTCTTCTCTCTAAAATGGTTGTACTTATCGTCTGAAAAGCTATGTCGCGTGCTGCAGTATGCGAAGACACCAAAAGCACCATAGTAGAACACAGATGAAGCTTCTAAGTTGTAGTAATTGCCAGTAAGAAGTAGTACAATTCAAGTTTCAGGTATCGATTATTGACTTTTTAGCTGGCTTTGGTGCCTTCGACATGAGCTAGGACCTTAAGGTTCTGCATGAAAGGAGGACTAGGAGCCGAGTTGCACGGGAGAATGTGAGAAGTGTTCATATGTAGTAAAAACCTGAGAAATCCGTCCGTTTTCGTCGTTTGTTATCGAATCGACTTAAAGCCAGATCGTCACATTGGCCGCTCTTCTCTCTGAAAGGGTTGTACTTATTGTCTGCAAAGCTATGTCGCGTGCTGTGGTATGCGGAGACACTATAAGCACCATAGTACAACACAGATGAAGCTTCTAAGTTGATGTAATACCCAGTAAGAAGTAGTACAATTCAAGTTTTACGTATCGATAATTGACTTTTTACCCTTCTTTGGTGCCTTGGACATGAGCTAGGAACTTAAGATTTTGCATCAAACGAGGACTAACAGCCGCGTTGCACGGGAGAATGTGAAAAATTTTCATATGTAGTAATATCTGAGAAATCTGTCCGTTTTCGTCATTTGTTATCGAATCGACTTAAAGCCAGATCGTCACATTGGCCGCTCTTCTCTCTAAAATGGTTGTACATATCGTGTGCAAAGCTAAGTCGCTTGCTGCGGTATGCGGAGACACTAAAAGCACCATAATAAAACACAGATGAAGCTTCTAAGTTGATGTAATAGCCAGTAAGAAGTAAAAAAATTCATGCTTTAGGTATCGATTATTGACTTTTTACCCTTCTTTGGAGCCTTGGACATGAGCTAGGAACTTATGATTTTGCATGAAAGGAGGAGTAGCAGCCGCGTTGCACGGGAGAATGTGAAAAGCGTTCGTATGTAGCAAAAACCTGAGAAATCCGTCCGTTTTCGTCATTTGTTATCGAATCGACTTAAAGCCAGATCGTCACACTCACCGCACTTCTGTCTGAAACGGTTGCATTTATAGTCTGCAAAGCTATGTCGCGTGATGCGGTATGCGGAGACACTAAAAGCACCATAGTAAAACACAGATGAAGCTTCTAAGTTGATGTAATAGCCAGTAAGAAGTAGAAAAATTGAAGCTTTAGGTATCGATTATTGACTTTTTAAACTTCTTTGGTGCCTTCGACATGAGCTACGAACTTAAGATTTTGCATCAAAGGAGGACTAGCAGCCCCGTTGCACGGGAGAATGTGAAAAGCGTTCGTATGTAGTAAATTCCTGAGAAATCCGTCCGTTTTCGTCATTTGTTATCGAATCGACTTAAAGCCAGATCGTCACATTGGCCGCTCTTATCTCTGAAATGGTTGTATTTTTCGTCTGCAAAGATATGTCGCGTGCTGCGGTATGCGGAGACTCTAAAAACACCATAGTAGAACACAGATGAAGCTTCTAAATTGATGTAGAAGCCAGTAAGAAGTAGTACAATTCAAGTTTTAGGTATCGATTATTGACCTTTTACCCTTCTTTGATGCCTTGGACATGAGCTAGGAACTTATGATTTTGCATGAAAGGAGGACTAGCATCGGCGTTGCACGGGAGAATGTGAAAAGTGTTCATATGTAGCAAAAACCTGAGAAATCCGTCCGTTTTCCTCATTTGTTATCGAATCGACTTAAGGCCAGATCGTCACACTGTCCGCACTTCTGTCTGAAACGGTTACATTTATCGTCTGCAAAGCTATGTCGCGTGCTGCGGTATGCGGAGACACTAAAAGCACCATAGTAGAACACAGATGAAGCTTCTAAGTTGATGTAATAGCCAGTAAGAAGTAGCAACATTCACGTTTTAGGTATCGATTATTGACTTTTTACCCTTCTTTGGTGCCTTGGACATGAGCTAGGAACTTAAGATTTTGCATCAAAGGAGGACTAGCAGCCCCGTTGCACGGGAGAATGTGAAAAGCGTTCGTATGTAGTAAAATCCTGAGAAATCCGTCCGTCTTCGTCATTTGTTATCGAATCGACTTAAAGCCAGATCGTCACATTGGCCGCTCTTTTCTCTGAAATGGTTGTATTTTTCGTCTGCAAAGCTATGTCGCGTGCTGCGGTATGCGGAGACACTAAAAACACCATAGTAGAACACAGATGAAGCTTCTAAATTGATGTAATAGCCAGTAAGAAGTAGTACAATTCAAGTATAAGGTATAGGTTATTGACTTTTTACCCTTCTTTGGTGCCTTGGACTTGAGCTAGGAACTTATGATATTGCATGAAAAGAGGACTAGCAGCCGCGTTGCACGGGAGAATGTGAAAAGCGTTCGTATGTAGTAAAAACCAGAGAAATCTGTCCGTTTTCGTCATTTGTTATCGAATCGACTTAAAGCCAGATCGTCACACTCACCGCACTTCTGTCTGAAACGGTTGCATTTATCGTCTGCAAACCTATGTCGCGTGATGCGGTATGCGGAGACACTAAAAGCACCATAGTAAAACACAGATGAAGCTTCTAAGTTGATGTAATAGCCAATAAGAAGTAGAAAAATTGAAGCTTTAGGTATCGATTATTGACTTTTTACCCTTCTTTGGTGCCTTCGACATGAGCTACGAACTTAAGATTTTGCATCAAAGGAGGACTAGCAGCCCCGTTGCACGGGAGAATGTGAAAAGCGTTCGTATGTAGTAAAATCCTGAGAAATCCGTCCGTTTTCGTCATTTGTTATCGAATCGACTTAAAGCCAGATCGTCACATTGGCCGCTCTTTTCTCTGAAATGGTTGTATTTTTCGTCTGCAAAGCTATGTCGCGTGCTGCGGTATGCGGAGACTCTAAAAACACCATAGTAGAACACAGATGAAGCTTCTAAATTGATGTAGAAGCCAGTATGAAGTAGTACAATTCAAGTTTTAGGTATCGATTATTGACCTTTTACCCTTCTTTGATGCCTTGGACATGAGCTAGGAACTTATGATTTTGCATGAAAGGAGGACTAGCATCGGCGTTGCACGGGAGAATGTAAAAAGTGTTCATATGTAGCAAAAACCTGAGAAATCCGTCCGTTTTCCTTATTTGTTATCGAATCGACTTAAGGCCAGATCGTCACACTGGCCGCACTTCTGTCTGAAACGGTTACATTTATCGTCTGCAAAGCTATGTCGCGTGCTGCGGTATGCGGAGACACTAAAAGCACCATAGTAGAACACAGATGAAGCTTCTAAGTTGATGTAATAGCCAGTAAGAAGTAGCAAAATTCACGTTTTAGGTATCGATTATTGACATTTTACCCTTCTTTGGTGCCTTGGACATGAGCTAGGAACTTAAGATTTTGCATCAAAGGAGGACTAGCAGCCCCGTTGCACGGGAGAATGTGAAAAGCGTTAGTATGTAGTAAAATCCTGAGAAATCCGTCCGTTTTCGTCATTAGTTATCGAATCGACTTAAAGCCAGATCGTAACATTGGCCGCTCTTTTCTCTGAAATGGTTGTATTTTTCGTCTGCAAAGCTATGTCGCGTGCTGCGGTATGCGGAGACACTAAAAACACCATAGTAGAACACAGATGAAGCTTCTAAATTGATGTAATAGCCAGTAAGAAGTGGTACAATTCAAGTTTTAGGTATAGGTTATTGACTTTTTACCTTTCTTTGGTGCCTTGGACTTGAGCTAGGAACTTATGATATTGCATGAAAAGAGGACTAGCAGCCGCGTTGCACGGGAGAATGTGAAAAGCGTTCATATGTAGTAAAAACCTGAGAAATCCGTCCGTTTTCGTCATTTGTTATCGAATCGACTTAAAGCCAGATCGTCACATTGACCGCTCTTCTCTCTGAAACGGTTGTACTTGTCGTCTGCAAAGCTATGTCGCGTGCTGCGGTATGCGGAGACACTAAAAGCACCATAGTAGAACACAGATGAAGCTTCTAAGTTGATGTAATAGCCAGTAAGAAGTAGCAAAATTCAAGTTTTAGGTATCGATTATTGACTTTTTACCCTTCTTTGGTGCCTTGGACATGAGCTAGGAACTTTAGATTCTGCATCAAAGGAGGACTAGCAGCCCCGTTGCACGGGAGAATGTGAAAAGTTTTCATATGTAGTAAAAACCTGAGAAATCTGTCCGCTTTCGTCATTTGTTATCGAATCGACTTAAAGCCAGATCGTCAAATTGGCCGCTCTTCTATCTGAAACGGTTACATTTATTGTCTGCAAAGCTATGTCGCGTGCTGCGGTATGCGGAGACACTAAAAGCACCATAGTAGAACACAGATGAAGCTTCTAAGTTGATGTATAGCCAGTAAGAAGAAGTACAATTCAAGTTTTAGGTATCGATTTTTGACCTTTTACCCTACTTTGCTGCCTTGGACATGAGCTAGGACCTTAAGATTCTGCATGAAAGGAGGACTAGCAGCCGAGTTGCACGGGAGAATGTGAAAAGTGTTCATATGTAGTAAAAACCTGAGAAATCCGTCCGTTTTCGTCATTTGTTATCGAATCGACTTAAAGCCCGATCGTCACATTCGCCGCTCTTCTCTCTAAAATGGTTGTACTTATCGTCTGAAAAGCTATGTCGCCTGCTGCAGTATGCGAAGACACCAAAAGCACCATAGTAGAACACAGATGAAGCTTCTAAGTTAATGTATTGCCAGTAAGAAGTAGTACAATTCAAGTTTTAGGTATCGATTATTGACTTTTTACCCTTCTTTGGTACCTTGGACATGAGCTAGGAACTTAAGATTTTGCATGAAAGTGCGACTAGCGGACGCGTTGCACGGGAGAATGTGCAAAGTGGTCATATATAGTAAAAACCTGAGAAATCCGTCCGTTTTCGTCATTTGTTATCGAATCGACCTAAAGCCAGATCGTCACATTGGCCGCTCTTCTCTCTGAAACGGTGGTAATTATTGTCTGCAAAGCTATGTCGCGTGCTGCGGTATGCGGAGACACTAAAAGCACCATAATAGAACACAGATGAAGCTTCTAAGTTGATGTAATTGCCAGTAAGAAGTAGTACAATTCAAGTTTCAGGTATCGATTATTGACTTTTTAGCTGGCTTTGGTGCCTTCGACATGCGCTAGGACCTTAAGGTTCTGCATGAAAGGAGGACTAGGAGCCGAGTTGCACGGGAGAATGTGAAAAGTGTTCATATGTAGTAAAAAACTGAGAAATCCGTCCGTTTTCGTCGTTTGTTATCGAATCTACTTAAAGCCAGATCGTCACATTGGCCGCTCTTCTCTCTGAAAGGGTTGTACTTATTGTCTGCAAAGCTATGTCGCGTGCTGTGGTATGCGGAGACACTAAAAGCACCATAGTAAAACACAGATGAAGCTTCTAAGTTGATGTAATAGCCAGTAAGAAGTAAAAAAATTCAAGCTTTAGGTATCGATTATTGACTTTTTACCCTTCTTTGGTCCATTGGACATGAGCTAGGAAGTTATGATTTTGCATGAAAGGAGGAGTAGCAGTCGCGTTGCACGGGAGAATGTGAAAAGCGTTCGTATGTAGTAAAAACCTGAGAAATCCGTCCGTTTTCGTCATTTGTTATCGAATCGACTTAAAGCCAGATCGTCACACTCACCGCACTTCTGTCTGAAACGGTTGCATTTATCGTATGCAAAGCTATGTCGCGTGATGCGGTATGCGGAGACACTAGAAGCACCATAGTGGAACACAGATGAAGCTTTTAAGTTGATGTAATAGCCAGTAAGAAGTAGTAGAATTCAAGTTTTAGGTATCGATTATTGACTTTTTACCTTTCTTTGGTGCCTTGGACATGAGCTAGGAACTTAAGATTTTGCATCAAAGGAGGACTAGCAGCCGCGTTGCACGGGAGAATGTGGAAAGTGTTCATATGTAGCAAAAACCTTGAGAAATCCGTCCGTTTTCGTCATTTGTTATCGAATCGACTTAAAGCCAGATCGTCACATTGGCCGTACTTCTGTCTGAAACGGTTACATTTATCGCCTGCAAAGCCATGTCGCGTGCTGCGGTATGTGGAGACACTAAAAGCACCATAGTAGAACACAGATGAAGTTTCTAAGTTAATGTAATAGCCAGTAAGAAGTAGTACAATTCAAGTTTTAGGTATAGGTTATTGAATTTTTACCCTTCTTTGGTGCCTTGGACTTGAGCTAGGAACTTATGATATTGCATGAAAGGAGGACTAGCAGCCGCGTTGCACGGGAGAATGTGAAAGGCGTTCATATGTAGTAAAAACCTGAGAAATCCGTCCGTTTTCGTCATGTGTTATCGAATCGACTTAATGCCAGATCGTCACACTGGCCGCTCTTCTCTCTGAAACGGTTACATTTATCGTCTGCAAAGCTATTTCGCGTGCTGCGGTATGCGGAGACAATAAGAGCACCATAGTAGAACACAGATGAAGCTTCTAAGTTGATGTAATTGCCAGTAAGAAGTAGAAAAATTAAAGCTTTATGTATCGAATATTGACTTTTTACACTTCTTTGGTGCCTTCGACATGAGCTACGAACTTAAGATTTTGCATCAAAGGAGGACTAGCAGCCCCGTCGCACGGGAGAATGTGAAAAGCGTTCGTATGTAGTAAAAAACCTGAGAAATCCGTCCGTTATCGTCATTTGTTATCGAATCGACTTAAAGCCAGATCGTCACATTGGCCGCTCTTCTCTCTGAAATGGTTGTATTTTTCGTCTGCAAAGCTATGTCGCGTGCTGCGGTATGCGGAGACACTAAAAGCACCATAGTAGAACACAGATGAAGCTTCTAAGTTGATGTAATAGCCAGTAAGTAGTAGTACAGTTCAAGTTTTAGTTATCGATTATTGAATTTTTACCCTTCTTTGGTGCCTTGGACATGAGCTAGGAACTTATGATTTTGCATGAAAGGAGGAGTAGCAGCCGCGTTGCACGCTAGAATGTGAAAAGTGTTCATATGTAGCAAAAACCTGAGAAATCCGTCCGTTTTCCTTATTTGTTATCGAATCGACTTAAAGCCAGATCGTCACACTGGCCGCACTTCTGTTTGAAACGGTTACATTTATCGTCTGCAAAGCTATGTCGCGTGCTGCGGTATGCGGAGTCACTAAAAGCACCATAGTAGAACACAGATGAAGCTTCTAAGTTGATGTAATAGCCAGTAAGAAGTAGTAAAATTCAAGTTTTAGGTATCGATTATTGACTTTTTACCCTTCTTTGGTGCCTTGGACATGAGCTAGGAACTTAAGATTTTGCATGAAAGGAGGACTAGCAGCCGCGTTGCACGGGAGAATATGAAAAGTGTTCATATGTAGTAAAATCCCTCAGAAATCCGTCCGTTTTCGTCATTTGTTATCGAATCGACTTAAAGCCAGATCGTCACATTGGCCGCTCTTCTCTCTGAAACGGTTGTACTTAACGTCAGCAAAGCAATGTCGCGTGCTGCGGTATGCGGAGACGCTAAAAGCACCATAGTAGAACACAGATGAAGCATCTAAGTTGATGTAATAGCCATTCAAAAGTAGTACAATTCAAGTTTTAGGTATCGATTATTGGCTTTTTACCCTTCTTTGCTGCCTTGGACATGAGCTAGGACCTTAAGGTTCTGCATGAAAGGAGGACTAGTAGCCGAGTTGCACGGGAGAATGTGAAAAGTGTTCATATGTAGTAAAAACCTGAGAAATCCGTCCGTTTTCGTCATTTGTTATCGAATCGACTTAAAGCCCGATCGTCACATTGGCCGCTCTTCTCTCTAAAATGGTTGTACTTATCGTCTGAAAAGCTATGTCCCGTGCTGCAGTATGCGAAGACACCAAAAGCACCATAGTAGAACACAGATGAAGCTTCTAAGTTGATGTAATAGCCAGTAAGAAGTAGTACAATTCAAGTTTTAGGTATCGATTATTGACTTTTTACCCTTCTTTGGTACCTTGGACATCAGCTAGGAACTTAAAATTTTGCATTAAAGTGGGACTAGCAGCCGCGTTGCACGGGAGAATGTGGAAAGTGGTCATATGTATTAAAAACCTGAGAAATCCGTCCGTTTTCGTCACTTGTTATCGAATCGACTTAAAGCCAGATCGTCACATTGGCCGCTCTTCTCTCTGAAACGGTTGTCATATCGTCTGCAAAGCTATGTCGCGTGCTGCGGTATGCGGAGACACTAAAAGCACTATAATAGAACACAGATGAAGCTTCTAAGATGATGTAATTGCCAGTAAGAAGTAGTACAATTCAAGTTTCAGGTATCTATTATTGACTTTTTAGCTGGCTTTCGTGCCTTCGACATGAGCTAGGACCTTAAGGTTCTGCATGAAAGGAGGACTAGGAGCCGAGTTGCACGGGAGAATGAGAAAAGTGTTCATATATAGTAAAAACCTGAGAAGTCCGTCCGTTTTCGTCGTTTGTTATCGAATCGACTTAAAGCCAGATCGTCACATTGGCCGCTCTTCTCTCTGAAAGGGTTGTACTTATTGTCTGCAAAGCTATGTCGCGTGCTGTGGTATGCGGAGACACTATAAGCACCATAGTAGAACACAGATGAAGCTTCTAAGTTGATGTAATAGCCAGTAAGATGTGGTAAAATTCAAGTTTTACGTATCGATTATTGACTTTCTACCCTTCTTTGGTGCCTTGTACATGAGCTAGGAACTTATGATTTTGCATGAAAGGAGGACTAGCAGCCGCAATGCACAGGAGAATGAGAAAAGTGTTCATATGTAGTAAAAACCTGAGAAATCCCTCCGTTGTCGTCATTTGTTATCGAATCGACTTAAAGCCAGATCGTCACACTGGCCGCACTTCCGTCTGAAACAGTTACATTTATCGACTGCAAAGCTGTGTCGCGTGCTGCGGTATGCGGAGACACTAAAAGCACCATAGTAGAACACAGATGAAGCTTCTAAGGTGATGTAATAGCCAGTAAAAAGTGGTACAATTCAAGTTTTACGTATCGATTATTGACTTTTTACCCTTCTTTGGTGCCTTGGACATGAGCAAGGAACTTAAGATTTTGCATCAAACGAGGACTAACAGCCGCGTTGCACAGGAGAATGTGAAAAATTTTCATATGTAGTAAGAACCTGTGAAATCTGTCCGTTTTCGTCATTTGTTATCGAATCGACTTAAAGCCAGATCGTCACATTGGCCGCTCTTCTCTCTGAAACGGTTGTCATATCGTCTGCAAAGCTATGTCGCGTGCTGCGGTATGCGGAGACACTAAAAGCACCATAATAGAACACAGATGAAGCTTCTAAGTTGATGTAATAGCCAGTAAGAAGTAAAAAAATTCAAGCTTTAGGTATAGATTATTGACATTTTACCCTTCTTTGGTGCCTTCGACATGAGCTACGAACTTAAGATTTTGCATCAAAGGAGGACTAGCAGCCCCGTTGCACGGGAGAATGTGAAAAGCGTTCGTATGTAGTAATAACCAGAGAAATCCGTCCGTTTTCGTCATTTGTTATCGAATCGACTTAAAGCCAGATCGTCACATTGGCCGCTCTTCTCTCTGAAACGGTTGTACTTGTCGTCTGCAAAGCTATGTCCCGTGCTGCAGTATGCGAAGACACCAAAAGCATCATTGTAGAACACAGATGAAGCTTCTAAGTTGATGTAATAGCCAGTAAGAAGTAGTACAATTCAAGTTTTAGGTATCGATTATTGACTTTTTACCCTTCTTTGGTACCTTGGACATCAGCTAGGAACTTAAGATTTTGCATGAAAGTGGGACTAGCAGCCGCGTTGCACGGGAGAATGTGGAAAGTGGTCATATGTATTAAAAACCTGTGAAATCCGTCCGTTTTCGTCATTTGTTATCTAATCGACTTAAAGCCAGATCGTCACATTGGCCGCTCTTCTCTCTGAAACGGGTGTCATATCATCTGCAAAGCTATGTCGCGTGCTGCGGTATGCGGAGACACTATAAGCACCATATTAGAACACAGATGAATCTTCTAAGTTGATGTAAAAGCCTGTAAGAAGTAGTACAATTCAAGTTTTAAGTATCGATTATTGACTTTTATACCCTTCTTTGGTGCCTTGTACATGAGCTAGGAACTTATGATTTTGCATGAAAGGAGGACTAGCATCCGCGTTGCACGGGAGAATGAGAAAAGTGTTCGTATGTAGTAAAAACCTGAGAAATCCGTCCGTTGTCGTCATTTGTTATCGAATCGACTTAAAGCCAGATCGTCACATTGACCGCACTTCTCTCTAAAAAGGTTGTACGTATCGTGTGCAAAGCTAAGTCGCTTGCTGCAGTATGCGGGGACACTAAAATCACCATAGTAGAACACAGATGAAGCTTCTAAGTTGATGTAATAGCCAGTAAGAAGTAAAAAAATTCAAGCTTTAATTATAGATTATTGACATTTTACCCTTCTCTGGTGCCTTCGACATGAGCTACGAACTTAAGATTTTGCATCAAAGGAGGACTAGCAGCCCCGTTGCACGGGAGAATGTGAAAAGCGTTAGTATGTAGTAAAATCCTGAGAAATCCGTCCGTTTTCGTCATTTGTTATCGAATCGACTTAAAGCCAGATCGTCACATTGGCCGCTCTTCTCCCTGAAACGGTTGTACTTATCGTCTGCAAAGCAATGTCGCGTGCTGCGGTACGCGGAGACGCTAATAGCACCATAGTAGAACACAGATGAAGCATATAAGTTGATGTAATAGCCATTCAAAAGTAGTACAATTCAAGTTTTAGGTATCGATTATTGACTTTTTACCCTTCTTTGCTGCCTTGGACATGAGCTAGGATCTTAAGATTCTGCATGAAAGAAGGACTAGCAGCCGAGTTGGACGGGAGAATGTGAAAATTGTTCATATGTAGTAAAAACCTGAGAAATCCGTCCGTTTTCTTCATTTGTTATCGAATCGACTTAAAGCCCAATCGTCACATTGGCCGCTCTTCTCTCTAAAATGGTTGTACTTATCGTCTGAAAAGCTATGTCGCGTTCTGCAGTATGCGAAGACACCAAAAGCACCATAGTAGAACACAGATGAAGCTTCTAAGTTGATGTAATAGCCAGTAAGGAGTAGTACAATTCAAGTTTTAGGTATCGATTATTGACTTTTTACCCTTCTTTGGTACCTTGGACATGAGCTAGGAACTTAAGAATTTGCATGAAAGTGGGACTAGCAGCCGCGTTGCACGGGAGAATGTGGAAAGTGGTCATATGTAGTAAAAACCTGAGAAATCCGTCCGTTTTCGTCATTTGTTATCGAATCGACTTAATGCCAGATCGTCACATTGGCCGCTCTTCCTACTGAAATGGTTGTATTTTTCGTCTGCAAAGCTATGTCGCGTGCTGCGGTATGCGGAGACACTAAAAGCACCATAGTAGAACACAGATGAAGCTTCTAAATTGATGTAATAGCCAGTAAGAAGTAGTACAAATCAAGTTTTAGGTATCCATTATTGACTTTCTACCCTTCTTTGTTGCCTTATACATGAGCTAGGAACGTAAGGTTTTGCATGAAAGGAGGATTAGCAGCCGCGTTGCACGGGAGAATGTGAAGAGTTTTCATAAGTAGCTAAAACCTGAGAAATCTGTCCGCTTTCGTCATTTGTTATCGAATCGACATAAAGCCAGATCGTCACATTGGCCGCTCTTCTCTCTGAAACGGTTGTACTTGTCGTCTGCAAAGCTATGTCGCGTGCTGCGGTATACGGAGACACTAAAAGCACCATAGTAGAACACAGATGAAGCTTCTAAGTTGATGTAATAGCCAGTAAGAAGTAGTACAATTCAAGTTTTAGGTATCGATTATTGACTTCTTACCCTTCTTTGGTGCCTTGGACATGAGCTAGGAACTTAGGATTTTGCATGAAAGGAGGACTAGCAGCTGCGTTGCACGGGAGAATATGAAAAGTTTTCATATGTAGTAAAATCCCTGAAAAATCAGTCCGTTTTCGTCATTTGTTATCGAATCGACTTAAAGCCAGATCTACACATTGGCCGCTCTTCTCTCTGAAACGGTTGTACTTATCGTCTGCAAAGCAATGTCGCGTGCTGCGGTATGCGGAGACGCTAATAGCACCATAGTAGAACACAGATGAAGCATCTAAGTTGGTGTAATAGCCATTCAAAAGTAGTACAATTCAAGTTTTAGGTATCGATTATTGACTTTTTACCATTCTTTGCTGCCTTGGACATGAGCTAGGACCTTAAGATTGTGCATGAAAGGAGGACTAGCAGCCGAGTTGCACGAGAGAATGTGAAAAGTGTTCATATGTAGTAAAAACCTGAGAAATCCGTCCGTATTCGTCAATTGTTATCGAATCGACTTAAAGAACGATCGTCACATTGGCCGCTCTTCTTTCTAAAATGGTTGTCCTTATCGTCTGAAAAGCTATGTCCCGTGCTGCAGTATGCGAAGACACCAAAAGCACCATTGTAGAACACAGATGAAGCTTCTAAGTTGATGTAATAGCCAGTAAGAAGTAGTACAATTCAAGTTTTAGGTATCGATTATTGACTTTTTACCCTTCTTTGGTACCTTGGACATCAGCTAGGAACTTAAGATTTTGCATGAAAGTGGGACTAGCAGCCGCGTTGCACGGGAGAATGTGGAAAGTGGTCATATGTATTAAAAACCTGTGAAATCCGTCCGTTTTCGTCATTTGTTATCTAATCGACTTAAAGCCAGATCGTCACATTGGCCGCTCTTCTCTCTGAAACGGGTGTCATATCATCTGCAAAGCTATGTCGCGTGCTGCGGTATGCGGAGACACTATAAGCACCATATTAGAACACAGATGAATCTTCTAAGTTGATGTAAAAGCCAGTAAGAAGTAGTACAATTCAAGTTTTAAGTATCGATTATTGACTTTTATACTCTTCTTTGGTGCCTTGTACATGAGCTAGGAACTTATGATTTTGCATGAAAGGAGGACTAGCATCCGCGTTGCACGGGAGAATGAGAAAAGTGTTCGTATGTAGTAAAAACCTGAGAAATCCGTCCGTTGTCGTCATTTGTTATCGAATCGACTTAAAGCCAGATCGTCACATTGACCGCACTTCTCTCTAAAAAGGTTGTACGTATCGTGTGCAAAGCTAAGTCGCTTGCTGCAGTATGCGGGGACACTAAAATCACCATAGTAGAACACAGATGAAGCTTCTAAGTTGATGTAATAGCCAGTAAGAAGTAAAAAAATTCAAGCTTTAATTATAGATTATTGACATTTTACCCTTCTCTGGTGCCTTCGACATGAGCTACGAACTTAAGATTTTGCATCAAAGGAGGACTAGCAGCCCCGTTGCACGGGAGAATGTGAAAAGCGTTAGTATGTAGTAAAATCCTGAGAAATCCGTCCGTTTTCGTCATTTGTTATCGAATCGACTTAAAGCCAGATCGTCACATTGGCCGCTCTTCTCCCTGAAACGGTTGTACTTATCGTCTGCAAAGCAATGTCGCGTGCTGCGGTACGCGGAGACGCTAATAGCACCATAGTAGAACACAGATGAAGCATATAAGTTGATGTAATAGCCATTCAAAAGTAGTACAATTCAAGTTTTAGGTATCGATTATTGACTTTTTACCATTCTTTGCTGCCTTGGACATGAGCTAGGACCTTAAGATTGTGCATGAAAGGAGGACTAGCAGCCGAGTTGCACGGGAGAATGTGAAAAGTGTTCATATGTAGTAAAAACCTGAGAAATCCGTCCGTATTCGTCAATTGTTATCGAATCGACTTAAAGAACGATCGTCACATTGGCCGCTCTTCTTTCTAAAATGGTTGTCCTTATCGTCTGAAAAGCTATGTCCCGTGCTGCAGTATGCGAAGACACCAAAAGCACCATTGTAGAACACAGATGAAGCTTCTAAGTTGATGTAATAGCCAGTAAGAAGTAGTACAATTCAAGTTTTAGGTATCGATTATTGACTTTTTACCCTACTTTGGTACCTTGGACATCAGCTAGGAACTTAAGATTTTGCATGAAAGTGGGACTAGCAGCCGCGTTGCACGGGAGAATGTGGAAAGTGGTCATATGTATTAAAAACCTGTGAAATCCGTCCGTTTTCGTCATTTGTTATCTAATCGACTTAAAGCCAGATCGTCACATTGGCCGCTCTTCTCTCTGAAACGGGTGTCATATCATCTGCAAAGCTATGTCGCGTGCTGCGGTATGCGGAGACACTATAAGCACCATATTAGAACACAGATGAATCTTCTAAGTTGATGTAAAAGCCAGTAAGAAGTAGTACAATTCAAGTTTTAAGTATCGATTATTGACTTTTATACCCTTCTTTGGTGCCTTGTACATGAGCTAGGAACTTATGATTTTGCATGAAAGGAGGACTAGCATCCGCGTTGCACGGGAGAATGAGAAAAGTGTTCGTATGTAGTAAAAACCTGAGAAATCCGTCCGTTGTCGTCATTTGTTATCGAATCGACTTAAAGCCAGATCGTCACATTGACCGCACTTCTCTCTAAAAAGGTTGTACGTATCGTGTGCAAAGCTAAGTCGCTTGCTGCAGTATGCGGGGACACTAAAATCACCATAGTAGAACACAGATGAAGCTTCTAAGTTGATGTAATAGCCAGTAAGAAGTAAAAAAATTCAAGCTTTAATTATAGATTATTGACATTTTACCCTTCTCTGGTGCCTTCGACATGAGCTACGAACTTAAGATTTTGCATCAAAGGAGGACTAGCAGCCCCGTTGCACGGGAGAATGTGAAAAGCGTTAGTATGTAGTAAAATCCTGAGAAATCCGTCCGTTTTCGTCATTTGTTATCGAATCGACTTAAAGCCAGATCGTCACATTGGCCGCTCTTCTCCCTGAAACGGTTGTACTTATTGTCTGCAAAGCAATGTCGCGTGCTGCGGTACGCGGAGACGCTAATAGCACCATAGTAGAACACAGATGAAGCATATAAGTTGATGTAATAGCCATTCAAAAGTAGTACAATTCAAGTTTTAGGTATCGATTATTGACTTTTTACCCTTCTTTGCTGCCTTGGACATGAGCTAGGATCTTAAGATTCTGCATGAAAGAAGGACTAGCAGCCGAGTTGGACGGGAGAATGTGAAAATTGTTCATATGTAGTAAAAACCTGAGAAATCCGTCCGTTTTCTTCATTTGTTATCGAATCGACTTAAAGCCCAATCGTCACATTGGCCGCTCTTCTCTCTAAAATGGTTGTACTTATCGTCTGAAAAGCTATGTCGCGTTCTGCAGTATGCGAAGACACCAAAAGCACCATAGTAGAACACAGATGAAGCTTCTAAGTTGATGTAATAGCCAGTAAGGAGTAGTACAATTCAAGTTTTAGGTATCGATTATTGACTTTTTACCCTTCTTTGGTACCTTGGACATGAGCTAGGAACTTAAGAATTTGCATGAAAGTGGGACTAGCAGCCGCGTTGCACGGGAGAATGTGGAAAGTGGTCATATGTAGTAAAAACCTGAGAAATCCGTCCGTTTTCGTCATTTGTTATCGAATCGACTTAATGCCAGATCGTCACATTGGCCGCTCTTCCTACTGAAATGGTTGTATTTTTCGTCTGCAAAGCTATGTCGCGTGCTGCGGTATGCGGAGACACTAAAAGCACCATAGTAGAACACAGATGAAGCTTCTAAATTGATGTAATAGCCAGTAAGAAGTAGTACAAATCAAGTTTTAGGTATCCATTATTGACTTTCTACCCTTCTTTGTTGCCTTATACATGAGCTAGGAACGTAAGGTTTTGCATGAAAGGAGGATTAGCAGCCGCGTTGCACGGGAGAATGTGAAGAGTTTTCATAAGTAGCTAAAACCTGAGAAATCTGTCCGCTTTCGTCATTTGTTATCGAATCGACATAAAGCCAGATCGTCGCATTGGCCGCTCTTCTCTCTGAAACGGTTGTACTTGTCGTCTGCAAAGCTATGTCGCGTGCTGCGGTATGCGGAGACACTAAAAGCACCATAGTAGAACACAGATGAAGCTTCTAAGTTCATGTAATAGCCAGTAAGAAGTAGTACAATTCAAGATTTAGGTAGCGATTATAGACTTTTTACCCTTCTTTGCTGCCTTGGACATGAGCTAGGAACTTAAGATTTTGCATGAAAGTGGGACTAGCAGCCGCGTTGCACGGGAGAATGTGAAAAGTGTTCATATGTAGCAAAAACCTGAGAAATCCGTCCGTTTTCGTTATTTGTTATCGAATCGACTTAAAGCCAGATCGTTACACTGGCCGCACTACTGTCTGAAACGGTTACATTTATCGTCTGCAAAGCTATGTCGCGTGCTGCGGTATGCGGAGACACTAAAAGCACCATAGTAGAACACAGATGAAGCTTCTAAGTTGATGTAATAGCCAGTAAGAAGTAGTGCAATTCAAGTTTTAGGTATCTATTATTGACTTCCTACCCTTCTTTGGTGCCTTGGACATGAGCTAGGAACGTAAGGTTTTGCATGAAAGGAGGATTAGCAGCCGGGTTGACGGGAGAATGTGAAAAGTTTTCATAAGTAGTAAAAACCTGAGAAATCTGTCCGTTTTCGTCATTTGTTATCGAATCGACTTAAAGCCAGATCGTCACATTCTCCGCTCTTCTCTCTGAAACGGTTGTACATATCGTCTGAAAAGCTATGTCGCGTGCTGCGGTATGCGGAGACACTAAAAGCACCATAATAGAACACAGATGAAGCTTCTAAGTTGATGTAATAGCCAGTAAGAAGTAGTACAATTCAAGTTTTAGGTATCAGTTATTGACTTTGTACCCTTCTTTGGTGCCTCGTACATGAGCTAGGAATTTAAGATTTTGCATCAAAGGAGGATTAGCAGCCGCGTTGCACGGGAGAATATGAAAAGTGTTCATATGTAGTAAAATCGCTAAAAAATCCGTCCGTTTTCGTCATTTGTTATCGAATTGACTTAACGCCAGATGGTCACATTGGCCGCTCTTCTCTCTGAAACGGTTGTACTTATCGTCTGCACAGCTGTGTCGCGTGCTGCGGTATGCGGAGACACTAAAAGCACCATAGTAGAACACAGATGAAGCTTCTAAGGTGATGTAATAGCCAGTAAGAAGTAGTACATTTCAAGTTTTAGGTATCGATTATTGTCTTCTTAACCTTCTTTGGTTCCTTCGACATGAGATAGGAACTTCAGATTTTGCATGAAAGTAGAACTAGCAGCCGCGTTGCACGGGAGAATGTGAAAAGTGTTCACATGTAGTAAAAACCTGAGAAATCCTTCCATTTTCGTCATTTGTTATGGAATCGACTTGAAGCCAGATCGTCACATTGGCCGCTCTTCTGTCTGAAACAGTTACATTTATCGTGTGCAAATCTATATCGCGGGCTGTGGTGTGCGGAGACACTAAAAGCACCATAGTAGAATACAGATGAAGCTTCTAAGTTGATGTAATAGCCAGTAAGAAGTAGTAGAATTCAAGTTTTAGGTATCGATTATTGACTTTTTACCCTTCTTTGCTACCTTGGACATGTGCTTTGAACTTAAGATTTTGCATGAAAGGGGGACTATCAGCCGCGTTGCATGGGAGAATGTGAAAAGTTTTCATATGTGGTAAAAACATGAGAAATCCGCCCCTTTTCATCATTTGTTATCGAATCGACTTAAAGCCAGATCGTCACATTAGAATCACTTCTGACTGAAACGGTTACATTTATTGTCTGCAAAGCTATGTCGCGTGCTGCAGTATGCGGAGACAGCAAATGCACCATTGTAATACACAGAAGAAGCTTCTAAGTTGATGTAATAGAAAGTAAGAAGTAGTACAATTCAAGTTTTAGTTATCGATTATTGAATTTTTAGCTGGCTTTGGTGCCTTGGACATGAGCTAGGACCTTAAGATTCTGCATGAAAGGAGGACTAGCAGCCGCGTTGCAAGGGAGAATGTGAAAAGTGTTCATATGTACTAAAAACCTGAGAAATCCGTCCGTTTTCGTCATTTGTTATCGAATCGACTTAAAGCCAGATCTTCACATTGGCCGCTCTTCTCTCTGAAACGGTTGTACTTATCGTCTGCAAAGCTATGTCGCGTGCTGCGGTTTGTGGAGACACTAAAAGCACCATAGTAGAATACAGATAAAGCTTGCAAGTTGATGTAATAGCCAGTAAGAAGTAGTACAATTAAAGTTTTAGGTATCGATTATTGACTTTTTACCCTTCATTGGTGCCTTGCACATGAACTAGGAATTTAAGATTTTCCATGAAAGGAGGACTCGCAGCCGCGTTGCATGGCAGAATGTGAAAAGTGTTCATATGTAGTAAAAACCTGAGAAATCCGTTCGTTATCGTCATTTGTTATCGAATCGACTTTAAAACAGATCGTCACATTGGCCGCTCTTCTCTCTGAAACGGTTGTACTTATCGTCTGCAAAACTTCGTCGCGTGCTGTGGTATAGGGAGACACTATAAGCACCATAGTAGAACACAGATGAAGCTTCTAAGTTGATGTAATAGACAGTAAGAAGTAGTACAATTCAAGTTCTAGGTATCGATTATTGACTTTTTACCCTTCTTTGGTGAATTGGACATGAGCTATGAACTTAAGATTTTGCATGAAAGGAGGACTAGCAGCCGCGTTGCATGGGAGAATGTGAAAAGTGTTCATATGCAGTAAAAACCTGAGAAATCCATCCGTTTTCGTCATTTGTTATCAAATCGACTTAAAGCCAGATCGTCACATTGGCCGCTCTTCTGTCTGAAACAGTTACATTTATCGTGTGCAAAGCTATGTCGCGTACTGTGGTATGCGGACACACTAAAAGCACAATTGTAGAACACAAACGAAGCTTTTAAGTGGATGTAATAGCCAGTAAGAAATAGTACAAATCAAGTTTTAGGTATGGATTACTGACTTTTTACCCTTCTATTGTGCCTTGGACATGAGCTAGGAACTTAATATTTTGCATGAAAAAAGGACTAGCAGCCGCGTTGCGCCGGAGAAATTGAAAAGTGTTCATATGTAGTAAACACCTGAGAAGTCCGTCCTTTTTCGTCATTTGTTATCGAATCGACTTAAAGCCAGATCTACACATTGGCCGCTCTTCTCTCTGAAACGGTTGTACTTATAGTCTGCAAAGCTATGTCGCGTTCTGCGGTTTGCGGAGACACTAAAAGCACCATAGTAGAATACAGATAAAGCTTCTAAGTTGATGTAATAGACGGTAAGTAAGTAGTACAATTCAAGTTCTAGGTATCGATTATTGACTTGTTACCCTTCTTTGGTGAATTGGACATGAGCTAGGAACTTAAGATTTTGCATGAAAGGAGGACTAGCAGCCGCGTTGCATGGGAGATTGTGAAAAGTTTTCATATGTGGTAAAAACATGAGAAATCCGCCCCTTTTCATCGTTTGTTATCGAATCGACTTAAAGCCAGATCGTCACATTAGAATCACTTCTGACTGAAACGGTTACATTTATTGTCTGCAAAGCTATGTCGCGTGCTGCAGTATGCGGAGTCAGCAAATGCACCATTGTAATACACAGATGAAGCTTCTAAGTTGATGTAATAGCCAGTAAGAAGTAGTACAATTCAAGTTTTAGTTATCGATTATTGACTTTTTAGCTGGCTTTGGTGCCTTGGACATGAGCTAGGACCTTAAGATTCTGCATGAAAGGAGGACTAGCAGCCGCGTTGCAAGGCAGAATGTGAAAAGTGTTCATATGTAGTAAAAACCTGTGAAATCCGTCCGTTTTCGTAATTTGTTATCGAATTGACTGAAAGCCACATCGTCACATTGGCCGCTCTTCTCTCTGAAACGGTTGTACTTACCGTCTGCAAATTTATGTAGCGTGCTGCGGTATGCGGAGACACGAAAAGCACCATAGTAGAACACCGATGAAGCTTCTAAGTTGTTGTAATAGCCAGTAAGAAGTAGTACAATTCAAGTTTTAGGTATCGATTATTGCCTTTTTTACCCTTCTTCGGTGCCTTGGAAATGAGCTAGGAACTTAAGATTTTGCATGAAAGGAGGACTAACAGCCGAGTTGCACGGGAGAATGTGAAAAGTGTTCATATGTAGTAAAAACCTGTGAAATCCGTCCGTTTTCGTCATTTGTTATCGAATCGACTTAAAGCCAACTCGTCACATTGGTCGCTTTTCTCTCTGAAACGGTTGTACTTATCGTCTGCAAAACTATGTAGAGTTCTGCGGTATGCGGAAACACTGAAAGCACCATAGTAGAACGCAGACGAAGCTTCTAAGTTGATGTAATAGCCAGTAAATAGTAGTACAGTTCAAGTTTTAGGTATCGATTATTGACTTTTTAGCATGCTTTGGTTCCTTGGACGTGAGCTAGGACCTTAAGATTCAGCATGAAAGGAGGAATAGCAGCCGCGTTGCAAGGGAGAATGTGAAAAGTGTTCATATGTACTAAAAACCTGAGAAATCCGTCCGTTTTCGTCATTTGTTATCGAATCGACTTAAAGCCAACTCGTCACATTGGCCGCTTTTCTCTCTGAAACGGTTGTACTTATCGTCTGCAAAACTATGTAGAGTTCTGCGGTATGCGGAAACACTGAAAGCACCATAGTAGAACGCAGACGAAGCTTCTAAGTTGATGTAATAGCCAGTAAATAGTAGTACAGTTCAAGTTTTAGGTATCGATTATTGACTTTTTACCCTTCTTTGGTGCCTTGGACATGAGCGAGGACCTTAAGATTTTCCATGAAAGGAGGACTCGCAGCCGCGTTGCATGGCAGAATGTGAAAAGGGTTCATATGTAGTAAAAACCTGAGAAATCCGTTCCTTATCGTCATTTGTTATCGAATCGACTTTAAAACAGATCGTCACATTGGCCGCTCTTCTCTCTGAAACAGTTGTACTTATCGTCTGCAAAGCTATGTCGCGTGTTGCGGAATGAGGAGACACTAAAAGCACCATAGTAAAACACGGATGAAGCTTCTAAGTTGATGTAATAGCCAGTAAGAAGTAGTACAATTCAAGTTTTAGTTATCGATTATTGACTTTTTAGCTGGCTTTGGTGCTTTTGACATGAGCTAGGAAATTAAGATTTTGCATGAAAGGAGGACTAGCAGCCGCGTTGCACGGGAGAATGTGAAAAGTGTTCATATGTAGTAAAAACCTGAGAAGTCCGTTCGTTATCGTCATTTGTTATCGAATCGACTTTAAAACAGATCGTCACATTGGCCGCTCTTCTCTCTGAAACGGTTACATTTATCGTGTTCAAAGCTATGTCGCGTTCTGCGGTATGCGGAGACACTAAAAGCACCATAACAGAACACAGATGAAGCTTCTAAGTTGATGTGATAGCCTGTACGAAGCAGTACAATTCAAGTTTTAGTTATCGATTATTGAATTTTTAGACTATTTTGGTGCCTTGGACATGAGGTAGGACCTTACGACATTGCATGAAGGGAGGTCTAGCAGCCGCGTTGCACGGGGGAATGTGAAAAGTGTTCATATGTAGTGAAAACCTGAGAGATCCGCCCGTTTTGTCATTTGCTATCGAATCGACTTTTGCCTGATGGTCATATAGGCCGCCCTTCTCTCTGAAACGCTTACACTTACCGTGTGCAAAGCAAGGTCTCGTGCTGCGGTATGCGGAGACACTAAACGCACCATAATGGATCACAGAAGAAGCTTCTCAGTTAATGTGATAGACAGTACGAAGCAGTACAGTTAAAGTTTTAGGTATCGATTATTGACTTTTTAGACTGTTTTGGTGCCTTGGACATGAGCTAGGACCTCACGATTTTGAATGAAGGGAGGTCTAGCAGCCGCGTTGCACGGGAGAATGTGAAAAGTGCTCATGTGTGGTGAAAACCTGAGAAATCCGCACGTTTTCGTCATTTGCTATCGAATCGAGTTAATGCCAGATCGTCATATTGGCCGCTCTTCTCTCTGAAACGGTTACACTTATCGTGTGCAAAGCTATGTCGCGTGATGCGGTATGCGGAGACACTAAAAGCACCATAACAGAACACAGAAGAAGCTTCTATGATGACATGATAGCCAGTGCGAAGCCGTAAAATTCAAGTTTCAGTTATCGATTACTGACTTTTTAGACGGCTTTGGTTCCCTTGACATAAGCTTCGACATTAAGATATTGCATGAAGGGAGATCTAGGAGCTGCGTTGCATGGGGGAATGTGAAATGTGTTCATATGTAGTGAAAACCTGAGAAATCCACCCGTTTTCGTCATTTGTTATCTAATCGACTTAATGCCAGATCGTCATATAGGCCGCTATTCACTCTGAAACCGTTACATTTATCGTGTGCAAAGCTATGTCGCGTGCTAAGGTATGCGGAGACACTAAAAGCACCATAACAGAACACAGATGAAGCTTCTAAGTTGATGTGATAGCCAGTACGATGCAGTACAATTCAGGTTTTAGTTATCGATTATTGATTTTTTAGACTGCTTTGGTGGCTTGTACATGAGCTAGGACCTTAAGGTTTTCCATGAATGGAGATCTAGCAGCAGCGTTGCACGGGGGAATGTGGAAAGTGTTCATATGTAGTGAAAACCTGAGAAATCCGTCCGTTTTCGTCATTTGCTATCGAATCGACTTTTGCCAGATGGTCATATTGGACGCTCTTCTCTCTGAAACGGTTACATTTATCGTGTTCAAAGCTATGTCGCGTGCTGCGGTATGCGGAGACACTAAAAGCACCATAACAGAACACAGATGAAGCTTCTAAGTTGATGTGATAGCCTGTACGAAGCAGTACAATTCAAGTTTTAGTTATCGATTATTGAATTTTTAGACTATTTTGGTGCCTTCGACATGAGGTAGGACCTTAAGACCTTGCATGAAGGGAGGTCTAGCAGCCGCGTTGCACGGGGGAATGTGAAAAATGTTCATATGTAGTGAAAACCTGAGAGATCCGCCCGTTTTCGTCATTTGCTATCGAATCGACTTAATGCCAGATCGTCATATTGGCCGCTCTTCTAACTGAAACGGTTACATTTATCGTGTGCAAAGCTAGGTCTCGTGCTGCAGTATTCGGAGACACTAAAAGCACCATAATACAACACTGATGAAGTTTCTAAGCTGTTGTGATAACCAGTAAGAAGCAGTACAATTCAAATTTTAGTTATCGATTATTGACTTTTTAGACGGTTTTGGTGCCTTGGACATGAGCTAGGACCTTAAAATTTTGCATGAGGGAGTTCTAGCAGCCGTGTTTTACGGGGGAATGTGAAAAGTGTTCATATGTAGTGAAAACCTGAGAAACCCTCCCGTTTTCGTCATTTGCTATCGATTCGACTTAATGCGAGATCGTCATATTGGCCGCTCTTCTCTCTGAAAAGGATACATTTATCGTGTGCAAAGCTATGTCGCGTGCTGTGGTATGCGGAGACACTAGAAGCACCATAATAGAACACAGAAGAAGCTTCTAGGTCGATGTTATAGCCAGTACGAAGCAGTACAATTCAAGATTTAGTTATCGATTACTGACTTTTTAGACGATTTTGGTGCCATGGAAATGCGCTAGGACTTACGACCTTGCATGAAAGGAGAATAGCAGCCGCGTTGCACGGGGGAGTGTGAAAAGTGATCGTATGTAGTGAATACCTAAGAAATCCGCTCGTTTTCGTCATTTGCTATCGAATCGACTTAATGCCAGATCGTCATATTGGCCACTCTTGTCTCTGAAATGGTTACATTTATCGTGTGCAAAGCTATGTCGCGTGCTGCGGTACGCGGAGACACTAAAAGCTCCATAATAGAACACAGAAGAAACTTCTAAGTTGATGTGATAGCCAGTACGAAGCAGTACAATTCAAGTTTCAGTTATCTGTTATTGACTTTTTTGCCGGCTTTGGTGCCTTGGACATGAGCTAAGAACTGAAAGTTTTGCATGAAGGGAGATCTGGCAGCAGCGTTGCACGGGGGAATGTCAAAAGTGTTCTTATGTAGTGAAAACCTGAGAAATCCGCCCGTTTTCGTCATTTGCTATCGAATCGACTTTTGCCAGATCGTCATATTGGCCGGTATTCTCCCTGAAAAGGTTATATTTATCGTGAGGAAAGGGATGTCGCGTGCTGCGGTATGCGGAGATACTAAAAGCACCATAATAGAACACAGAAGAATCTTCTAAGTTGATGTGATAGCTAGTACGAAGCAGTACAATTCAAATTTTAGATATCGATTATTGAATTTTTAGACGGTTTTATTGCCTTGGACATGAGCTAGGACATTACGATTTTGCATGAAGAGAGGTCTAACAACCGCGTTGCACAGGTGAATGTGAAAAGTGTTCATATGTTGTGAAAACCTGATAAACCCGCCCGTTATGGTCATTTGCTATCGAATCGACTTAATGCCAGATCGTCATATTGGCCGTACTTCTCTCTGAAACGGTTACACTTATCGTCTGCAAAGCTATGTCGCGTGCTGCGGTATGCCGAAACACTAAAAGCACCATAGTAGAACACAGAAGAAGCTTCTAAGTTGATGTGATAGCCAATACGCAGCAGTACAATTCAGGTTTCAGTTGTCGATTATTGACTTTTTAGACGGCTTTGGTTCCTTTGACATGAGCTAGGACCTTAAGATATTGCATAAAGGGATGTCTAAGAGAAGCGATGCACGGGCGAATGTGAAAATTGTTCATATGTAGAGAAAACCTGAGATAACCGAGCGTTTTCGTCATTTGCTATCGAATCGACTTAATTACAGATTGTCATATTGCCCGCAATTCTCTCTGAAACCATTACATTTAGCGTGTGCCAAGCTATGTCGCGTGCTGCGGTATGAAGAGACACTAAAAGCACCATAATAGATCACAGAAGATGCTTCTAAGTTGATGTGATAGCCAGTAAGAAACAGTGCAATTCAGGTTTTAGTTATCGATTATTGACTTCTTAGACGGCTTTGTTGCCTTGGACATGACCTAGGACCTTAAGATTTTGCATGAAGGGAGGTCTAGCAGCCGCGTTGCACGGGGGAATGTGAAAAGTGTTCATATGTTGTGAAAACCTGAGAAATCCGTCCGTTTTCGTCATTTGCTATCGAATCGACTTTTGCCAGATCGTCATATTGGCCACTCTTTTCTCTGAAACGGTTACATTTATCGTGTGCAAAGCTTCGTCGAGTGCTGCGGTATGCGGAGACACTAAAAGCACGATAATAGAAAGCAGAAGAAGCTTCTAAGTTGGTGTGATAGCCAAAACGAAGCAGTACAATTCAAGTTTTAGTTATCGATTGTTGACCTTTTTGACGGCTTTGGTGCATTGGACATGAGCTAGGACCTTAAGATTTTCCATGAAGGGAGGTCTAGCAGCCGCGTTGCACGGAGGAATGTGAAAAGTGTTCATATGTAGTGGAAACCGGAGAAATCCGCCCGTTTTCGTCATTTGCTATAGAATCGAATTAATGCCAGATCTTCATATTGGCCGCTCATCAATCTGAAACTGTTACATTTATCGTGTGCAAAGCCATATGGCGTGCTGCGGTATGTGTTGTTGTTGTTGTTGTCTTCAGTCCTGAGACTGGTTTGATGCAGCTCTCCATGCTACTCTATCCTGTGCAAGCTGCTTCATCTCCCAGTACCTACTGCAACCTACATCCTTCTGAATCTGCTTAGTGTACTCATCTCTCGGTCTCCCTCTACGATTTTTACCCTCCACGCTGCCCTCCAATGCTAAATTTGTGATCCCTTGATGCCTCAAAACATGTCCTACCAACCGATCCCTTCTTCTAGTCAAGTTGTGCCACAAACTTCTCTTCTCCCCAATCCTATTCAATACCTCCTCATTAGTTACGTGATCTATCCACCTTATCTTCAGTATTCTTCTGTAGCACCACATTTCGAAAGCTTCTATTCTCTTCTTGTCCAAACTAGTAATCGTCCATGTTTCACTTCCATACATGGCTACACTCCAAACAAATACTTTCAGAAACGACTTCCTGATACATAAATCTATATTCGATGTTAACAAATTTCTCTTCTTCAGAAACGCTTTCCTTGCCATTGCCAGTCTACATTTTATATCCTCTCTACTTCGACCATCATCAGTTATTTTACTTCCTAAATAGCAAAACTCCTTTACTACTTTAAGTGTCTCATTTCCTAATCTAATTCCCTCAGCATCACCCGATTTAATTTGACTACATTCCATTATCCTCGTTTTGCTTTTGTTAATGTTCATCTTATATCCTCCTTTCAAGACACTGTCCATTCCGTTCAACTGCTCTTCTAAGTCCTTTGCCGTCTCTGACAGAATTACAATGTCATCGGCGAACCTCAAAGTTTTTACTTCGTCTCCATGAATTTTAATACCTACTCCAAATTTTTCTTTTGTTTCCTTTACTGCTTGCTCAATATACAGATTGAATAACATTGGGGAGAGGCTACAACCCTGTCTCACTCCTTTCCCAACCACTGCTTCCCTTTCATGCCCCTCGACTCTTATTACAGCCATCTGGTTTCTGTACAAATTATAAATAGCCTTTCGCTCCCTGTATTTTACCCCTGCCACCTTTAGAATTTGAAAAAGAGTATTCCAGTCAACATTGTCAAAAGCTTTCTCTAAGTCTACAAATGCTAGAAACGTAGGTTTGCCTTTTCTTAATCTTTCTTCTAAGATAAGTCGTAAGGTCAGTATTGCCTCACGTGTTCCAACATTTCGACGGAATCCAAACTGATCCTCCCCGAGGTCTGCATCTACCAGTTTTTCCATTCGTCTGTAAAGAATTCGCGTTAGTATTTTGCAGCCGTGGCTTATTAAACTGATAGTTCGGTAATTTTCACATCTGTCAGCACCTGCTTTCTTTGGGATTGGAATTATTATATTCTTCTTGAAGTCTGAGGGTATTTCGCCTGTTTCATACATCTTGCTCACCAGCTGGTAGAGTTTTGTCATGACTGGCTCTCCCAAGGCCGTCAGTAGTTCTAATGGAATGTTGTCTACTCCGGGGGCCTTGTTTCGACTCAGGTCTTTCAGTGCTCTGTCAAACTCTTCACGCAGTATCGTATCTCCCATTTCGTCTTCATCTACATCCTCTTCTATTTCCATAATATTGTCCTCAAGTACATCGCCCTTGTATAAACCTTCTATATACTCCTTCCACCTTTCTGCCTTCCCTTCTTTGCTTAGAACTGGGCTGCCATCTGAGCTCTTGATATTCATACACGTGGTTCTCTTCTCTCCAAAGGTCTCTTTAATTTTCCTGTAGGCAGTATCTATCTTACCCCTAGTGAGATAAGCTTCTACATCCTTACATTTGTCCTCTAGCCATCCCTGTTTAGCCATTTTGCACTTCCTGTCGATCTCATTTTTGAGACGTTTGTATTCCTTTTTGCCTGCTTCATTTACTGCATTTTTATATTTTCTCCTTTCATCAATTAAATTCAATATTTCTTCTGTTACCCAAGGATTTCTAGCAGCCCTCGTCTTTGTACCTACTTTATCCTCTGCTGCCTTCACTACTACATCCCTCAGAGCTACCCATTCTTCTTCTACTGTATTTCTTTCCCCTATTCCTGTCAATTGTTCCCTTATGCTTTCTCTGAAACTCTGTACAACCTCTGGTTCTTTCAGTTTATCCAGGTCCCATCTCCTTAATTTCTCACATTTTTGCAGTTTCTTCAGTTTTAATCTACAGGTCATAACCAATAGATTGTGGTCAGAGTCCACATCTGCCCCTGGAAATGTCTTACAGTTTAAAACCTGGTTCCGAAATCTCTGTCTTACCATTATATAATCTATCTGATACCTTTTAGTATCTCCAGGGTTCTTCCACGTATACAACCTTCTTTCATGATTCTTAAACCAAGTGTTACCTATGACTAAGTTGTGCTCTGTGCAAAATTCTACTAGGCGGCTTCCTCTTTCATTTCTTAGCCCCAATCCATATTCACCTACTATGTTTCCTTCTCTCCCTTTTCCTACACTCGAATTCCAGTCACCCATTACTATTAAATTTTCGTCTCCTTTCAGTATCTGAATAATTTCTTTTATTTCATCGTACATTTCTTCAATTTCTTCATCATCTGCAGAGCTAGTTGGCATATAAACTTGTACTACTGTAGTAGGTGTGGGCTTCGTATCTATCTTGGCCACAATAATGCGTTCACTATGCTGTTTGTAGTAGCTTACCCGCATTCCTATTTTCCTATTCATTATTAAACCTACTCCTGCATTACCCCTATTTGATTTTGTGTTTATAACCCTGTAGTCACCTGACCAGAAGTCTTGTTCCTCCTGCCACCGAACTTCACTAATTCCCACTATATCTAACTTTAGCCTATCCATTTCCCTTTTTAAATTTTCTAACCTACCTGCCCGATTAAGGGATCTGACATTCCACGCTCCGATCCGTAGAACGCCAGTTTTCTTTCTCCTGATAACGACATCCTCCTGAGTAGTCCCCGCCCGGAGATCCGAATGGGGGACTGCGGTATGTGGAGACACTAAAAGCACCATAATAGAACACAGATGAAGCTTCTAAGTTAATGTGATAGTCAGTACGATGCAGTACAATTCAAGTTTTAGTTATCGATTATTAACTTTTTAGACGGCTTCGGTGTCTTGGACCTGATCCAGGCACTTAAGATTTTGCATGAACCGAGGTCTAGCAGCCACGTTGCACTCGAGATTGTGAGAAGTGTTCATATGTAGTGAAATACTGAGAAATCCGCTCTTTTTCGTCATTTTCTATCAAGTCGAATTAATGCCAGATCGTTATAATGGCCGCTCTTATCTCAGAAACGGTTACATTTTTCGTGTGCAAAGCTATGTCGCGTGCTGCGGAATGCCTAGACGTTAAAAGCTCCATTATAGAACACAGAAGAAGCTTCTAAGTTGATGTGATAGTTAGTACGAAACAGTACAATTCAAGTCTTAGTTATCGATTATTGAATTTTTAGACGGATTCGGTGTCTTGGACATGAGCTAGTACATTACGATTTTGCATGAAGGGAGGTCTAGCGACCGCGTTGCACGGGGGAATGTGAAAGGTGTTCTTATGTAGTGAAAACCTGAGAAATCCGCCCGTTTTCGTCATTTGCTATCGAATCGACTTAATGCCAGATCGTCATATTGGCCGGTATTCTCCCTGAGAAGGTTACATTTATCGTGAGGAAAGCTATGTCACGTGCTGCAGTATGCGGAGTCACTAAAAGCACCATAATAGATCAAAGAAGAAGCTTCTAAGTTGATGTGATATCCGTTTCGAAGCAGTCCAATTCAAGTTTTAACTATCGCTTATTGACTTTTTAGACGGCTTTCGTGGCTTGGACATGAGGTAGGTCCTTAAGATTTTGCATGAGGGAGGTCTAGCAGCCGCATTTGACGGGGGAATGTGAGAGGTGTTCATATATAGTGAAAACCTGGGAAATCCGCCCGTTCTCCTCATTTGCTATCGAATCGACATTTGCCAGATCGTCATATTGGCGGCTCTTCTCTCTGAAACGGTTACATTTATCGTGTGCAAAGCTATGTCACGTGCTGCGGTATGCGGAGATACTAAAAGCACCACAATAAAACACAGAAGAAGCTTCTAAGTTGATGTGATAGCCAAAACGAAGCAGTACAATTCAAGTTTTAGCTATCGATTATTGACTTTTTAGACGGCTTTGGTGTCTTGGACATGAGCTAGGACATTAAAATTTTGCATGAAGGGAGATCTAGCAGCCGCGTTGCACGGGGGAATGTGAAAAGTGTTCATATGTAGTGAAAACCTGATAAACCCGCCCGTTTTCTTCATTTGCTATCGAATCGACTTAATGCCAGATCGTCATATTGGCCGTACTTCTCTCTGAAACGGTTACATTTATCATGTGCAAAGCTATGTCGCGTGCTGCGGTATGCGGAGACACTAAAAGCACCATAATGGATCACAGAAGAAGCATCTAAGTTGATGTGATAGCTAGTACGTAGCAGTACAATTCAAGTTTTAGATATCGATTATTGAATTTTTAGACGGTTTTGGTGCCTTCGACATGAGCTAGGACATTACGATTTTGCATGAAGGGAGGTCTAGGAGCTGTGTTGCACTGGGGAATGTGAAAAGTGTTCATATGTAGTGAAAACCTGAGAAATCCGCCCGTTTTCGTCATTTGCTATCGTATCAGCTTAATGCCAGATCGTCATATTGGCCGCTTTTCTCTCTGAAACCGTTAGATTTATCGTGTTCAAAGCTATGTCGCGTGCTTCGGTATGCGGAGACACTAAAATCACCATAGTAGAACACAGAAGAAGCTTCTAAGTTGATGTGATAGCCAGTACGAAGCAGTACAATTTAAGTTTAGCTATCGATTATTGATTTTGTAGACGGCTTTGTTGCGTTGGGCATGAGCTAGGACCTTCAGATTTTGCATGAAGGGAGCTCTAGTAGCCGCATTGCTCGGGGGAATGTGCAAAAGTGTTCATATGTAGTGATAACCTGAGAAACCCGCCAGTTTTTGTCATTTGCTATCGAATCGACTTAATGCCAGATCGTCAGATTAGACGATCTTCTCTCTGATACGGTTAAATTTATCGTCTGCAAAGCTATGGCGCGTGCTGCGTATGCGGAGATACTAAAAGCACCATAGTAGAACTCAGATGAAGCTTCTAAGTTGATGTAATAGCTAGTAAGAAGTAATACAACACAAGTTTTAGATATCGATTATTGTCTTTTTAGACTTTGGTGCCTTTGACATGAGCTAGGACCTTACGATTTTGCATGATGGGAGGTCTAGCAGCCGCGTTGCACGAGAGAGTGTGAAAAGTGTTCATTCGTCGTAAAAACCTGAGAAATCAGTCCGTTTTCGTCATTTGTTATCGAATCGGCTTTTAGCTAGATCGTCACATTGGCCGGTCTTCTCTCTGAAACGGTTACATTTATCGACTGCAAATCTATGTCGCGTGCTGCGGTATGCGTAGACACTAAAAGCAGCATAGCAGAACACATAAGAGGCTTCTAAGTTGATGTAATAAGCAGTAAGAAGCAGTACAATTCAAGTTTTAGTTATCGATTATTGACTTTTTAGCCTTCTTTGGTGCCTAGGACTTGAGCTAGGACCTTACAATTTTGCACGAAAGAAGAACTAGCACAAGGGAGAATGTGAAAAGTGTTCAAAAGTAGTAAAAACCTGTGAAATCCGTCCGTTTTCGTCATTTGTTATCAAATCGTCTTAAAGTGAGATCGTCACATTGGCCACTCTTCACTCTGAAACGGTTACATTTATCGTCTGCAAAGCTAAGTCGCGTGCTGCGGTATACGGAGACAATAAAAGCACCATAGTAGAACACAGAAGAAGACTCTCAGAAGATGCAATCTTCTAGTACGAAGCATTACATTTCACATTTTACTTATCTATTATTGACTTATTAACCGGCTTTGGTTATTTGGAGATGAGCTATGACCTTGAGATTGTTCATGAAACGAGGTCTGTCTGCCACGTTGCGCCTGAGAATGTGAAAAGTGTTCATATGTAGTAAAAACCTGAGAAATCCTCCCGTTTTCGTCATTTTCTATTTAATCGATTTACTGCCAGATCGTCATATTGGCCGCTTTTCTCTCTGAAACTGTTACATATATCGTCTGCAAGCTTATGTCGCGTGCTGCGTTATGCGGAGACAGTCAAAGCATCACAGTAGAACACAGATGAAGCTTCTCTGTTGGTGTAATCAGCGAGAAAGAACAAGTAATAAGCAGTACAATTAAAATTTTAGTTATCATTTATTGACTTATTAGCCTGCTTTGGTACCTTGGACATGAGCTAGGGCCTTAAGATTTTGCATGAAACGCGGTCTGGACGCCACGTTGCACGGGATGATGGGAAAAGTGTCCATTTGTAGTAAAAACCTAAGAAATCCGACCGTTTTCTTCATTTGCTGTCGAATCGACTTATTGGCAGATCGTCACATCGGCCGCTTTACGCTCTGAGACGGTTAAATTTATAGTCTGCAAACTTATGTCGCCTGCTGCGGTTTGCGGAGACACTAAAAGCACCACAGTAGAAGACAGAAGAAGGTGTTAAGAAGATGTATTTGGCCAGTAAGAAGCAGTACAATTCAAGTTTTAGTTATCGATTACTGACTTATTAGCCGGCTTTGGTGCCTTGGACATGATCGAGGACCTCAAGCTTTTGCATCAAACGAGGTCTGAACGCCACGTTGCACGGGGAAATGTGAAACGTGTTAATATGTAGTAAAAACCTAAGAAAACCTTTCGCATTTATTTAAGTTCCGTTAGTACAATAAGAATCTGTTAAAAAACTGACTACAATAATCATAATCTTGCTGTACAAGGGAAGTAGCTACTATTATTAACAGTATTTATTAACAGCAAATAAAACAAAAGGTAAAACAGAAAGATTATCAAACGTCTAATGGCACAGTAACGAAACTGAAAACAGTTCGCGACAATTTCTTCTGAAATTATTTCACCAGGAAACAACAAGAACAGCGATTGAAGACTACTAAAGTTCCAAAATAAACCACTATACACAAACAACTAATTAGTACTTAGCTTTGGATGTCCCGCTACAGCTGCAACTGGTCAGCGCGGAATGTAAACACAGGTAAGAAGTTAAGTTGCTCGATACGAAACACTCGCAAATATCAGGTCACAACCCAAGAAAGGCGGAGGTGAATGAAGAAACCACTAATAAGTATCTTATATAGTAAATATTATCACAAAAACCGTTAAAATATGTATCTGAAACCTATAAATGTATGAAAACTTAGAGAGCGATTTCACACGCACTCACGCGCCTAATCGTAATGCCAGATCGTCGCAGTGGCAGCTTTGCTCACGGAACTGTTTACATATACATCTGGAAACTTACGTCATGTGCTGTGGTATGCGGTCGCACCACAAACAACAAAATAGGAGCTTCTCATTTGATGCAATCGGCAGGTAAGAAGTAGTACTACTCAAGTTTTAGGTATCGAAAATTCAACTGTAGGCCGGTTCTGGTGTCTTGCAGTTGATAGAGGACCTTGGAACATGTCTGTCTTTTTACCCCCCTCCGCCCTCGTAAGATGACTGTCTACGTACACCCGCCACCCCCCCCCCCCCCTCGTAATATGTCTGTCTACCTACTCACGCCTTCTGAAAATGTGTGTCTACCCACTTCCCCCTCAGAAGATGACTCTCTACTTATCCCCCCAACCGGAAAACGTCAGTTTTCCCACCCCCTCCCCCCCCTCAGAAGATGACTGTCTACCTACACACCCTCGGAAGATACCTGTCTACCTAACCCCCCCCCCCCCTCGTTTGGAACATGTCTGCCTACCTACCAGCCTCTCAAAATATGTCTTTCTATCTACATCCCCCACCCCCCTCAGAAGATCACTCACTACCTACTCCGCACGTGGATGATGTCTGTCTCCCTAACCCACCCTTCAGAAGATGTTTGCCTACCTACTACTCCATGGAAGATGTCTCTATACATACCACCTATCGGGTGATGTTTGTCTACTCGCCCCCCCCCCACCCCATAAGATGCCAATCTAATATCCCCCCCTGTGAAGATGCCTATCTATCACCTAGCTCGGAAGCTACCCCAACTCAGAAGATTCCTATCTACCTGCACTTGGAAGATGACTATCTCTCCATCACCTTCAGAAGACTCTTATCTACCCCCTCAGAAGATGGCTGTCTACATACCCCACCCTCAGAATATGACTCTCTCTGATCTCCCACCCTATCTGTCTGTCTACCATTCTCACACATCGAGAGAGGTGGTACAGTGGTTAGCACACTGGACTCGCATTCGGGAGGACGACGGTTCAATCCCGTCTCCGGCCATACTGATTTAGGTTTTCCGTGATTACCCTAAATCGTTTCAGGCAAATGCCGGGATGGTTCCTTTGAAAGGGCATGGCCAATTTCTTTCCCAATCCTTCCCTAACCCGAGCTTGCGCTCCGTCTCTAATGACCTCGTTGTCGACGGGACGTTAAACACTAACCACCACCACCACCATTCTCACAATCAGAAACTGTCTGTCTACCTACCTCCCCCCCCCCCCCCCCCGAAGATGTTTGCCTATCTGCCTAGGTACCGCCATTTAGATGGTGTCTGCCTACCTACACCCACTTCAAAAGATGTGTAACTGACTACCCCACCTCCGAAGATCTCTGTCAAACCCTCCTCCCATCCCTGGAGGATGTATGTGTGCAGACCCCCCTCTTGGAAGACATTTGACAACCGAAAAAACCGCTTTGGAAGATGTATGACTTCCTACCACTACCCTCGGAAGGTGTATGTCTAGCTAGCACACCCTCGAAGATGCCTGTCTATCTACCGAACCGCGGTATATGCCTGCCTCACCCTGTCAGAATATGTCTGTCTACATACCCCACATGGAAGATGTCTGTCTACTTACCCCCCCCCCCCCCCATGGAAGATGTTTGTCTACCTAGCCCCTCTTGGAAGATGTCTGCCCACATAAACACACACTCGGAATATGTATGACTAGCCACCACTCCCCTCGGAACATGTGTGTCTACCTACCCCACTTCCGGACATGTCTCTCTACCTATGCCCCCACTCATAAGTTGTGTGTCTACCAACCCGCCATTTGAAGATGTCTGTCAACCTGGCCCTCCCTCAGAAAATGTCTGTCTACCTGCCCACCTTGGAATATTTATGTCTACCAAAACCCGGAGGATGTCTGTCTACCCAACACTCCCCTCAGAAGATGATTGTCTACCTACCCCCGGAAGATTTCAGTCTACCTGCACCCCCTCACTTCTGAAAGATGCCTGTCAATCAACCCCTCCAACAGAAAATGTCTGTCTACCTACTGCCCCTCGAAAGTTGTATGTCTATCACCCCTCCTCGGGAGATGTCTGTCTACCTACCCCCCTTCAGAAGATGTCTATCTACCTACCCTCCACCCCCTCGGTAAATGCCTGTCTACCCAACCCCCTCTCGGGAAAAGTATGTCTATCTATCCCCACTCGGAAGATGGCTGTCTACCTACCACCTCCCTCGGAATATGTCTGTATATCTAACCCGACCTCGGAATATGATTTTCCACCTACTGCATGGGAGATGTCAGTCCACCTGCACCCCACTTTGTAAAATGCCTGTCTACTTTCCACCCCTTTGGAAGATGTCTATCATCCCACCTCAGAAGATGTCTGTCTACCTACCCCCCTCTGAACATGATTGCCTACTGAACCACAACTCAGAAGATGATTGTCTACTGACCACCCAGAAGATGGAAGCCTACCTGCCCCCTCCCACTAAAACAGAAGATGACCATACATCTAACCCCCTTGGTGGATGTCTGTTAATCTCCCCCCCCCCCCTTGGAGGACTTTGTCTTCCTACCCCCTCGGAAGATGTATGTATTCCATTCGCCCCTCAGAAGATGTCTATCTTCCAACCCCCCTCAGACGATTTTTGTCTACCTACCCTGCCTTGGTATATGTATGTCTTCCTACACCCCCTCATATGATGTCTGCATACCTACCCCCCTCGGAAGAAGTTTATCATCCCTCTGTTGGAGATTTTCTGTCTACCTTGCCCCCCCCCCTCGGAAGATATATGTCTTCATATCCTCTACCCTTGGTGCCTACATACTCAACCTCAGAAGATGTCTACCAACCTACCCCACCTTATAAGAAATCTTTCTACCTACCCCCCCCCCCCCTCGTAATATCTGTGTCTACCCCTCGTAAAATGTCTATCTTTCCCAGTTGGAAAGATGTCTATCATCCCACTCTTAGAAGGTGTCTGTCTACCTATCCTCCCACTCTGAAGATGTCTGTGTACCTACCCTCCCTCAGGAGATATCGGTCTAATTGCCCACCGGGACTATGTCTATCTATATACTCTCAGCCTTGGAAAATACGTGCCTACTTACTCCACCCCCTGTAAGATATCTGTCTACCTACAACCTGCCCTCGGAAACTGTCTGTCTACATACACCCTCTAATAAGATGTCTGTCTACCTACCCCACACTGTCTGTCTTCCTACCCCAACCATCCTCGGAAGATGTATGTCTACCTACCCCTCCTTGGAAAATGCCTGTCTACCTAAATCTCGCTTGGAAAATATCTGTCTGCCTACCCCCCATCCTTGGAAGGTGTCTGTCCACCAACTCTCCTGTCGGAAGATGTATGGCTACCTAACCCCCCTCAGAAGATGTCTGTCCATCTATCTGCCTGTGGGATGTGTATGTCTACCTAACTACCTTAGACAATGTCAGTCTACATACCCCCCTCGGAAGATACCTGTCTACCAATACTCCTCTACATGCCAAAACTAATAATAAGATAGCTGCCAACCTAACCCACCTCAGAAGGTCTCTGTTTATGAACCCAAACTGAACATGTATGTCTATCTACCCCCCAGATGTTGTCTGTCTACCTGCCCCCTCAGAAAATGTCAGTCGACCTACCCCCCCTTGGAAGATTTCTGTCTACCTATAACACCTCACGGAAAATATCTGTCTACCAGCCCCCTCTCAGAAGATGTCTCTCTACCTACCACCCCCTCAGAAGTAGTATATCTATCTACCCTACCCTTGAAACATGTCTGTCTACCTACCCCCCCACCCCCCCAGTCAGCAGATGTCTGTCTACCACCTACATAAGTTGTCTATCTACACCCGCTCGGAAGATGTCTGTCCAATACACCACCCTCAGAAGATATCTGTCCTACCCCTCTCGAAAATGTTAGTCTACCTACACCCCAGATAATGAATGTCTACCAACCCCACCTCGGAAGATGATTGTCTACCTACCCCATAGAAGATGTGTTTACCTACCACCACTCGTAGTATGTGTGTTTACCTACCCCCATTGGAAAATATCGGTCTACCAACCGCCCTTGAAGATGTATGCCTACATACCCAACACCCTCGGAAGACGTCTGGCTACCTAGCTCCCCCTACGAAGATATCTGCCTTCATACCCACTTCTATTGGAAGATGTCTGTCAACATACCCAAATTCAGAAAACGACTGCCTACCTACCCCACCTCAGAAGATGTCTGCCTACCAACCACCCCTCGGAATATGTATGTCTACCTACACTCATTCGGAATATTGCTTTCTACCACCCCTCCCTCTGAACATGTCTATCTCCCTCCCTCCCTCAGAACATGTCTATCTACCAGCATCCCCCACCTCCTATGAAGTCTCTCTCACTACCCCCACCCCCTCCCCCCTTCGAAAGTGACACCCTACCTACCATCCTCAGGAAATGTCAGTCTTCCTACTCCCCATACCTCAGAAGGTGTGTCTAACTATCCCCATGGACAATGTCTGTCTACATACCCCTAGCCTCAGAAAATACTTGTCTAACTACACCCCCTCAGATTATTTCTGTCTACCTACAACCCAGCCTCGGATAATGTCTGTCTACCTACCCCCTCACTAATTGTCTCTCTACCTACGCTACCTTAGAAGATGTCTGTCTACATATCCCTCATCCTCTGAAGCTGTATGTCTACTACCCCTGCTCAGAAGATATCTGTCTACTTAAAAAAACCCTCAGAACATGTCTGTCTAACAACCCCCCCCCCTCAGTTGTCTGTCTACCTACCCCCTTGAAGATGTCTGTCTACCTACCCCCAGTAAAACATCTCTGTACCCATCTTCCCCTCAGAAAATGATTGTCTACCTACCCCTGTATGTAAGATGTCTCACTACCTACCCCACCCCTTCGGGAAATGTCTATCTATCTACCCCATCCACTCATGAAGATGCTTATCTAATCACCTTGGAAGATGCCTTTCTACCCCAGCTCAGAAATTGTTTATCTACCCCCTCCTCAGAAGATGTCGGCCAGTGTACCACCCCTTCAGAAAATGTCTATCTACCACCCTTGGAAGATGTATGTCTGTCTACCCCTTCAAAGATATATGTCTACCTGCCCAACTCGGAAAATGTCCGTCAATGTGCCCCCCCTTTGGAAAATGTCTAACATCACCAAACTCAGTAGATGTGTGTCTATCTGTCCCACACCCTCGGAAGATGTCTGTATTTCCAGCCCATCTCAGAAGAAGTATGTTTACCAACTTTACATCAGGAGAAGTCTGTCCAACTATCCCCTAGGAAGGTCTCTGTCTCCCTACCCCCTCTTGGAAGATACCTCTCTACCTACAAAACCCCTCAGAAAATGTCTGTCTACCTACCCCCTCAGAAGGTTTCTGTCTACCTACACCTCCTCAGATGATGTCTATCTACCTACCCCCCCCCCCTCATCCTCAGAAGACGTATGTCTACCTACCATCCTCAGAAGATGTCTGTCTACCTAACCACCCCCCCAGAAGATTTCTGTCTATCTACTGCCTCCCTTAGAAGAAGTCTGTTACCAACACACCCATCAGAAGATGTCAGTCTACCAATCCCCACCTCAGAAGATGTCAGTCTTACCCCCCCCCCCCCTTGGAAAAAGTCTATCAACCTCCCTCATCAGATGTCCATCTACCACCCCATCAGAAGATGTCTGTCAACATACCCCCAGAAGATGGCACTTTTCCCAACCACAATCAGAAGATGTTTGTCTACCTGCCCTTCTGCTATAGGAAGATTACCTATCAGCCCTCAGAATGTCTGTCTACCTAAATTCCCTCAGAAGATGTCTTACTACCAACCATCCCCCCTAAGGAAAAGTCTGTCTATCTACCCCCCCCCTCGGAGGAATTTCTATCTAACCCCTAACTAGAAGTCTGTCTACCTATACCCCCTATCTAAGGTGTCTGTCTACATACCCAAACTCCAAAGATGACTGTCTACCTCCCACCCTCAAAAACGTTGGTGTACCCATCTTCCCCCTCAGAAGATGATTGTCTACCTACTCCCATGTGCTAGATGTCCCTCTACCTGCCTCCCTTTGGAAGATGTCTGTCTAACTGCCCGCTCCACCCACAAAGATGCCTTTCTAATACTGGCAGAACATGTCTATCAACCCCCCCTCAGATGATGTCTGTCTACCCACCCCCGGAAGAGGTCTGTGTACCCATCCCCCTCAGAAGATGATTGTCTACCTACCCCCCATTGAATATATCTGCCTACCCAACCCATCTTTGGAAGATGATTGGCTACCTACCCCATGGAAGATGTCAGGCAACCTGCCCGCTCACTTAGGAAGATGCCTACCTCCCCCTTGGAAGTGGTCTATTTTCCACCACTCAGAAGATGTCTGTCTAACTACCCCCTCTGAATGTATATGTCTGTCAACTATGTCTGTTTACCTACTCCCATAAGATGTCTATCATCCCCCTCAGAAGGTATCTTCCTATATACTCCCTCCCCTTGGAAGATGTCTGTCTACATACCCAAACTAAGATGACGTCTGCCAACCTACTCCCCCACAGAAGATGTCTGTCTACCTACCACCCTTGGAACATCTATGTCTTTCTACTCCCCGGAAGATGTCTATCAGTCTGCCCAACTTGGAACATGTCTGTCTACGTGCCCTCCTTCGGAAGATGTCTATCATCCCCAGCCTCAGAAGAATTATGTCTATTTGTCCCGCACCAACAGTAGACGTCTGTGTACCTACCCCCTTAAGAAGAAGTCTGTTTACCAACCCCCCATCAGGAGATTCTCAAACCACCCACCAGGAAAGTCTCTGTCTACCTATCCCCCCCCCCCTTTGGGAGATATCTGTCTACCTACAACACAACTCGGTAAATGTCTGTCTACCTACCTCTCAGAAGATGTCTGTTTATCCACACCTCCACAGATGATGTCTATCTACCTACCCCCTGCCCCCATCCTCCGAGGATGTCTCTCTACCTACACCCTCCGAAGATTTCTGTCTACCTACCCCCCTTGGAAGATGTTGGTCTACTTACCCCTCTAGATGATGTCTGTCTAAGTACACCCATCAGAAGATGGCTGTGTACCAACCCACCAATGGGAGATGTCTGTCAACAAACCCCCTCGAAAGGTGCCTTTCTGCCTACCCCCTCAGAAGATTGTCTACCTACGAACACTCAAAAAATGTATGTATACCTACCCCCCCCCCCCTCGGAAGAAGTCTGTCTAATTATTCCCCACCCCTTGGTAATTTCTGTCTACATACCACTCCCTTGCAAGATGTCTGTCTACCTACTCCCTCTTGAAAGATATCTGTTTACCTACATCTTCTGTGGGGAGGTAGGAAGACACACATCTTCCACGAGGGGTAGGTAGACAGACATATTCCAAAGCAGGGTACATGGTCAGACATCTTCTGAATGGTGGTAGGTAGACAGACATCTTCCAAGAGGGGGGAGAGACAGCTTCTGTGGTGATAATGGTAGACAAACAATTCCAAGGAGGGGTAGTAAGACAGACATCTTCTGAGGGGTTGTTTCTTAGTCATACGTCTTCAAGGGGGAGGCTTGGTAGACCGACATTTTCCAAGGGGGGAGACATTTTTCGATTGGGGCCAGATAGGGGAGGTAGACATTTTCCGGGGGGGGGGAGATATTTTCGAGGGGGAGAGTAGATTGACATCTTCTGGGAGGGGGGAGATAGTATTCTTCCATGGGGGAAGGTGAGTAGTCAGACATCTTCAAAGGTTGGGGGGGGGGGGGTCAGTAGACAGACATCTTCCAAGAAATGTCGGTAAGTAGACAGACATCTTCTGTGGGGAGTGATGGTATGTACACTTACGTCTTCTGATGGGTTCGGGTAGATAAACAGGCATCTTTCATGAAGGGGGGATAGAGCTCCTTGAAGATGGGGTGTAGATATCTTTGGCAAGGAGGGTAGATAGACATAATCAGAGAGGGGTTTAGACATATTTCTTCCATAGTGGGGATAGATAGACTTGTCCAGAGTTTGTGAGGTAGACAGACATACAGACATCTTCCTAGAATTTGGAGGTAGACAAACATATACAGAATGGGCAGTAGACACATTCCAAATGAAGGAAGGCTGTAGAACTCTTCTGAGTCTAGGATAAATGTTCTCTGAGAGGAGGGGCTAGATGGAAATCTTAACAGGGGTGGGGTAGGTAGACATACATATTCTGAGAGGAGGGGGTTGATAGACAGGCATCTTTCATGAGGTGAGTTATAGACATCCGCGTGGGGGATAGACATCTTCTGAGGTGGGGGTAGATACACCTCTTCCGAGGAAGGTATGGATAGATAATCTTATGAGGTGGGTGTTGGTAGGCATCAGCTGAAGGGAGCTAGATTGGCATCTTCCGATGTGGAAGGGTTTAGGTAGGCATTTTTAGAGGGAGGGATTTCATCCCAGGGGTTTAGATAGGCATCTTCCAAGTGGGTGTAGAATGACATCTCAGAGAGGGGGTAGACAAAATCTTCCGAGAGGGGGTAGGTAGAAAGACATCTTTGGATGGGAGAGTAGGTAAGCAGACATCTTTTGAGTGGGGTTGGTAAACTGACATCTTCCAAAGGGGCAAGGTAGACAGATAGTTTCTGAGGGTGGGGCATAGGTAGACTGACACTTTCCGATGTGTGGTAAGTAGAATTACATCTTCTGAAGTGATGGGGTAGGTAGACAGACATTTTCCGAAGGGGTGTAGGTTTACAGACATATACCTAGGGGGAAGGTAGACAGACATGTCCCGAGTGGTGGTAGGTAGACAGCCATCTTCCAGTTGGGTAGGTACACAGACATCATCCAAGGGGGTTAGAAGGACAGACATTTTCCATGTGGGGGTTGGTAGACATAAATCATCTGAGGGGGGAGAGACATCTTTTGAGGGGAGGGTACATAGACGGACATCTTCAGAGAGGAGGTAGTCATCCTCCGAGAGGGAGATAGTCATCCTCCGAGAGGGGGAGTAGATGTCTTCCAAGATGGGAGGCAGTTGTACATCTTCCACTGGTCTTAGCTAGGCAGACATCTTCTGAGGGAGGGTATGTAGACAGACATCTTCTGAGGGGGATAACGTCGACAGTCATCTTCTGATCGGGGTGGGTGGGTAGACAGACATCTTCCGAGTGGTGGTAGGTATGGAGGCATCTTCTGAGGCTGGATTCGGTAGACAGGCATCTTCCAAGGGGGGGGGGGGGGGGGGGGTGTTGGAAGACAGATATCTTTCAAGGGGTGGGAAACATCTTCTAAAGGATGCAGTTTGGTAGACAGTATCCTCCGAGAGGGGCCTAGACATTCTGTGAGGGAGATAACGTCGACAGTCATCTTCTGATGGGGGTGGGTAGGTAGAAAGACATCTTCCGAGGAGTGTTAGGTATGGAGACATCTTCTGAGCCTGGGTGCGGTAGAAAGACATCTTCCAAGGGGGGGAAGGGGGGTGTTGGAAGACAGACATCTTCCAAGGGGTGGGAAGCACCTTCTAAAGGATGCAGTTTGGTAGACAGACATCCTACGAGAGAGGATGTAGACATTCTCAGATGGGGAGTGTATATCTTCTGAGAGGAGTGGTAGATTGACATATTCCGAGAGGGGGGAGATACTTTTCTTCCATGGCGGCAATAGATACATATCTTCCCAGAGGAGTACATAGATAGACATGTTTAAATGTGTGGTGAATGTAGACAGACAACTTTCGAGAAAGGGGGGGGTAGGTATACAGACATCCTCAGAGGGGGGTGGGTTGGGAGACAGACATCTTCCGAGATAGGGATAAGATAGAGACAAATCATTCAAGGTGTGGTAGATAAATATACAGATTCTGAGGGGTTTAGGTAAACATTCATATTATGACGGGTTGTGGGTGTAGGTAGACAGAAACCATCCGAGGAGGGGTATTTAGGCAGATAACGTCTGAGAGGGGTTATGAAGACTGACATCTTCTGAGGGGTTGTAGGAGGACAGACGTCTTCCAAGTGGAGGGTTGGTAGACAGACATCTTCAGATGTGGGGTGGGGTAGGTAGCCAGACATCTTCCAATAGGAGGTTGGTAGGCAGACATATCATGTGAGGGGATGGTTGTAGACAGCCTTCTTCTGATGGGTGGGTGGGTAGACTGACATCTTCCATGATGGGGCGTAGGCAGAGAGACATTGTCCGAGGCAGGGTGACTATAGACATTTTTTGAGAGGGGGGGAGTTAGACAGACTTCTTCTGGGGGGTTGTAGGTAAACTGACCTCTTCAGAGGGGTGGTGTAGAATGACATTTGCCAAGAGCGGTAGGTAGAGAGACATTTTCAAATGGTGGAAAGTAGACAACATCTTCTGATGAGTGTAGGTAGACAGACATCTTCTGAGGGGGATGTGTAGATGGACATACATCTTCCGATGGTTGGTGGGTACATAGACAGACATATTCCAATGGGTGCGGTAGGTAGACAAACATCTTCCAAGTGCGGGCGTCATAGATAGATATCATACAAAAGTTCATGTAGGTAGACACACATCTTCTGAGGGGGTGTAGGGAGACAGACATTTTCCGAGGGGTGTACATAGACATACATTTTCCAAGTGGGGTCTAGGTAGACAGACATCTTCAGATGAGGGGGTAATTAGACAATCATCTTCTGGGGTAGGTAGACAGACATATTCAGAAGTATGGGTTGGTAGACAATACTTTATGACTGGAGGGATGTAGAGAGACATCTTCCAAGGGGTGTAAGTAGGTAGACAGACCTCTTCCGAAGCAGAGGTGTTGGTAAACAGACAATTATCATGGACAGGGTTAGGTAGGCAGACATCTTCCCAGTGAAGTTTTGTAGACAGGCATCTTCCGACGAAGGGTTAGGTAAACTGACACCTTCTGAGGCAGGGTAGGTAGATAGTCATCTTCAGAGGGGTGTTTGGTATACAGACATCTTCCGAATGGGTGTAGGTATACAGACATATACCTAAGGGGGAGGTAGACAGACATCATGGGAGTGGGGGTACATAGACAGACAGGTGGGTAGGTATACTGACATCTTCCGAGGGGGATTAGGAGGACAGACATTTTCCATTTGAGGGTTGATAGACTTACATCATCTGAGGGAGGAGAAATATCTTTCGAGAGGAGGGTATGTAGACAGACATCTTCAGAGAGAGGGTAGACATCATCCGAGAGGGAGGTAGTCATCCTCCAAGACAGGGGTAGATATCTTCCTAGAGGGGTGTAAATAAATATCTTCCAAGATGCGAGGTAGATGGACCTCTTCCGAGGGTTTTAGGTAGGCAGACATGTTCCGAGGCGTGGCATGTAGACATACACCTTCTGAGGGGAATAAGGTCATCTTCTTATGGGAAATGGATAGGTAGACAGACATATTCCAAGGGAGGGGGGAGGGGGTAGGTTAGGAGGAGATATATTCTGAGGGTGAGTTCAGTACACAGACATCTTCTGCGGGGTGTTCATTGTAGACAGACATCTTTCAAAGGGGGTGAGACATCTTCCAAAGTATGCGTTTTGGTATACAGACATCCTCCAAGAGGGGTGTGGACATTCTCTGATGTGGGAGTAGATATCTTCCCAGAGGAGTGGTAGTTTAACAACTTCCGGGAGGGGGGGGGGGGTAGGCAGACAGATATCCTCAGAGGTAGGGGTAGGGAGACAGATATCTCCCACAGGAGGGATAAAATCGAATCATTTGAAGGGGGTAGATAGGCATACATCTTCTGAGGGGTTTAGGTAGACATTCATCTTATGACAGGGGAAGGGGGTAGGTAGACAGATCATGCGGGGGGGGGGGGGATATGTAGACAGATATCTTACGAGAGGGGGGTAGGTAGGCAGACATATTCTGAAGAGTTGTAGGAGGACGGACATATTCCAAGGGGGTAGGTAGACAGGCATCTACAGAGGGGGGTTAGGTAGACAGTCGTCATCAGAGGTGTATAGGTAGACAGACATCTTCTAAGGGGTTTGGTAACCGACATTTCCTAAGGAGTGGCAGGTAGACAAACTTTTTCCGAGTGTGGGTGGGTATGTAGACAGACACCTGTAAGGAATTGTAGGCTGACAGACAACCTTTGTGATAGATGGTAGGTAGGCAGAAATATTCTGAAGGGAGGGTTGGAAAACATATATCTTCCAATGGGAGGGGTAGGTAGTCATACATCTTCTGAGGGCTGGGTTTAGGTATACAGAGATCTTTCCAAGGGGGGGCAGGTAAGTAGACAGACATATACTCAGGGTAGGGGGATGAGAGAGAGACATTTTCCGAGGGGGAGGGGTAGGTAGACAGACATCTTCTGATGGTTGGGTAGGTAGACAGACATCTTCCGGGATGGATAGCTAATCGGACATGGTTTGAGGGAGCTTAGGTAGACAGACATTTCCGATGGGGAGTGTAGGTAGACAGACATATTCCAAGGGTGGGGAGATGAGAGACAGACATTTTCTGATGTGGAGATAGGTAGACAGACGTCTTCTGAGGGGTTGTAGGTAGACAGACATCTTCCAAGCGGGAGCTGTAGGTAGACAGACATCTTCAGAAGGAGATTGTAGGTTGATGGACATATTTTGTGCAGGTAATGATAGATAAACAAATTCCAAGGGGTGGTAGTTTAACAGATATCTTCCCAGGGGGGCTGAGTAGATAGACAGACATCATCCAACGTGGGTAGACAGACATATTCCAGGTGGAGTAGACATCCTCCAAGGGGTAGACATCTTCGAATGGTGGTGAGGGTAGGTAGACAGACATCCTATGAGAGTGGGGTTAGAGATTCTCTGAGAGGGGGGTGTAGATAGCTACCGAGAGTGGAGGTAGATAGACATATTCCAAGTGGGGGGGGGGGTTGGATAGAAATCTTCCGGGGGTTGAAATTTGGCAGTTGGTAGACTGGGCTCTTCTGAGACTGTGTTTGGAAGACATTTTCCGAGGTGGGAGGTAGACAGATATATTCCGAGGCAGTTGGTAGGTAGACAGACTAATTCCAGGGTGGTTGGTATGCTGACAGACATCTTCTGAGGGGGGGGGGGGGGTAGACAGACATCGCCTGAGGGGCTGGAAGACACCTTCCAAAGTTTGGGGGTCGCTAGACATCTTCCGAGACAGGGGTAAACAACTTCCGAGTGGGGGGGCTGAGTAGGGGTTGGGATAGGTCGACAGACAAATTCCGAGAGGGCAGGTAGGTAGATAGACATCTCCTTAGTGTGGGGGGGGGGGTTGAGAGACATCTTTCAGGGTGATAGACATCTTACGAGGTGGGGAGAGAGTTTTTGTGGGGGTGTAGATAGACATCTTCACAGGGTGAGGTAGGTGGACAAACATCTTCCTTAGGGGGGTGACGTAGGCAGACATCTGCCGAGGGGGTAGGTAGATAGACATCTCCTGTGGAGAGTTACGTAGACTGACATTTTCTAACGAGGCAAATAGGTAGAATTACATATTAGGTGGTGGGGCGATGAGAGACAGACAGCTTTCGATGGGGTAGAGGTAGTATGAAATCTTCCGATGTGGGAGGTGTAGGTAGATATCTTCTGGGAGGGGTGGGTACACAGACATCTCCCGAGGGGTGGGGTAGGTAGACATTCATATTCTGTGGGGAGGGGTAGGTAGTCATACATATTCTAAGGGGAGGGGGTTTAGGTAGACAGACATATTCCAAGGGTGTGGGTAGGTATACAGGCATCATCTGAGGGGGGAGGGGAGGTGCAGGTTGACAGAGATCTTCCATGGATGGGTAGCTCGGTAGATATCTTCTGAGGGGGATAGATAGGCATATTTCGAAGGTGGGGTAGATAGGCACCTTCCCAAGGGGGGGGGGGCAGATCATCATGTGTGTGACGTCACGTGAGCTGCACTGCTGTTGAAATAGCTTGTTAATGTTTTATAAATTTTAGACTTCATTTACGTATTTTAAAGTTTTTTTGTGTTATTATTTTTGCCGTAAAAGCAAATTATTTGTGGATATTCATTTATCTCAGTCTTTCTTCCTGTGGTATTGACTCGAGTGGTCTATTATTTGTGAGTGTGCTTTCATGGTTCGTCTAAGCCTCGCGCCTCATCAGTGTGTTTACATTTTGCGGCGTGCACTGCCTCTGTAGCGGTTATAAGTTAAGTACTGACGAACTTGTTTGTGCTCTGTAATACAGTTATTAAACTGAATAGATTGCAGTGGTGTTGCTTGCCATTTTTGGCGAAATAATGACTTAATAAACTCTTGTAATCGTTCGCTCGCTGTGTTTTATAGAGTTTTCAGTGTGTTGAAGTCGTTTAGTAAATTTCGTGCTTTAGTTTTCAACTGGCGTTTAGTTTAAATTTTTTGGTTTTAGCCAATAATTTTGTGAAGTTTTGCTGGTATTGGTATCGGCTGTGTTGTAGTAGTGTTAATACAAGAAGCTGCTTTCTTAGTAGACAGAGAATTTCGAGACCATAGTTGTTAGTTCTTAAATAGTGCTGCTTTTGTAACTGAACTTTGGTAACGTAGACGTATAGTTTTTTTTAGTAACTGTAAAATTTTATCGTGAGTGAGAAGTGATGGCTATGTCGTAGGTTTGTGAGTAGTGGATTACGCTGTGGGATTTGTTCAAAGTATTTTCATTGGGGGGAATGCAGTGGGGAAGCCAGTGGTCATTTGAGGGTGATCCTGTCCTGGGAATGTAGAATCTGTAGTAGAAACAAGTTAATAGAGGAGCAGGAGCGTAAGATCTGTGCCCTTCAGGTGCAGTTACAATGCGCAAAGGAGGAACTAGATAAGTTGAGGAGGGTGAAGGGTGCTGGGGAATGGGAACTGGCAGGTGACAAGAAGATAGATAGGAAAATGAGGTAGTCAGACAGTTTTACTTTGCATACATGCAATAGATACGACAAACTGTCAAAGTTGAGCGGAGAGGAGCCTCGTGTAGCTGTATATGGAGGTAACTTGCAGCCGTCAATTAGGCCTAGGTTCTGCTGCTAGGTAGTTACCGGGTAGAGGTGTGGGCCAGCATTTGCAAGAAGTTTTGTGGAGTGAGTACCAGGTCACAAGCATTGTGAAGCCTAATGCAGGGTTGGCTCAGGTGGCTGAAAGCATAGGGGAGTTATGTAAGAATTTTACAAAGGAGGATCAGGTAGTGATAGTGGGTGGTGCTGGGAGCAGTCACAATAGGGACAGGGGGTATGATGTCAGTGGTGACTTGGTTAAGATAGCTACTCAAACTGGTGGCACTAATGTGCTTTTCGTGCAACTGTTTCAGCATAATGATCGGGCACACCTTAATGCGGCTGTTGGGCGCGTAATTGTGGGGCTGGGGAGTGCACTGATGGGAGAGGGCATGGATCACATCTCAGTGGTGCCAGTTGGGTCTATCAGTAGATGGGGTTTCACTAGGCATGGCCTTCCCCTCAATAGGTATGCGAAGGAGAGGCTACCTAAGCTTATAGGTGACAGTGTAGTGGGTGGTGGTGGCGGTAGTGGTGTCACTCATGGAAAAATTCCTGTAGTAGTTGGTGTTAGAGCTGCACCTTTTTAATACTGAAGTCAGCTGATTGGTATACCTGCTTAAAGGAAGTGCTTCTAAGTTTCAAAAATGGTTCTAATGGCTCTGAGCACTATGCAAATTAACATATGGGGTCATCAGTCGCCTAGAACTTAGAACTAATTAAACCTAACTAACCTAAGGACATCACACACATCCATGCCCGAGGCAGGATTCGAACGTGCGACCGTAGCAGTCGCGCGGTTCCGAACTGAGCGCCTAGAACCGCAAGACCACCGCGGCCGGCGTGCCTCTAAGGGCTCTCCTCCAGAGGATGTAATGTTTCCAAGTAGAGAAGGAATTGGCATATTTCATCAGAATATAAGAGTTATTAGGGATAAAGTTAGTGAACTGCTAACAGATGTTAACGCTGAAATTATTTGTATATCAGAGCACCACTTCAATAAATTGATAATTTATAGGCTTCCTTTACCAGGCTACATATTAGCTGGCTGTTTCTCAAGGAGTTTCTTGCGGGGTGGGGAGGTGTCACCGTACATAAAAAACAGTACGTTATTTGAGTCCATAGACTTATCACGACACTGCACTGAACAGATATTTGAAAGTTGTGCAGCATTTGTTGAATTTAGTGAAACTCAACTTCTAATTGCTTGTGTTTATAGGGCCTCTAACTCCAACTTCAGAGCATTTTTGCTTAAGCTAGAGAGGGTTCTTGATTCACTTTGTAGGAAGTACCAGCAAGTAGTTATATGTGGGGGACTTCAATATTAATTTTGTATATGATTGTGCAAGAAAAAGGGGGGTTGGGTTGTTTGGGGAAGGAGACCAGACAGCGATGTCATTGGTCTCATCGGATTAGGGAGGGATGGGGAAGGAAGTCGGCCATGCCCTTTGAGAGGAACTAACCCAGAATTTGCCGGGAGTGATTTAGGGAAATCACGGAAAACCTGAATCAATATGGCTGAACGCGGGACTGAACCGTCGTCCTCCCGAATGTGAGTCCAGTGCCTTAACCACTGCGCCACCTCGCTCGGTCCCAAGAAAAATGATGTTGGTAGATCACCTAAATTCATATGATCTGATGCCAACTGTGTTTTTTTTTCAAACTAGGGTGCAGGCGAATAGTAGCACGGTCATAGACAATATTTTTATTCGTTCCTCATTACTAGATGGGCATCCTGTTAGTAAAAGTGTTAATGGCCTTTCAGACCATAATGCACAAATTTTAACACTAAAAGGTTTTTGTACTCAACTCAATGTCATATTTAGTTACAAAGAACGTAGGAAAGTCAATCCAACAGCAATAGAGTGTTTTTTAAAACTTGTCAAGGAACAAGAGTGGCAAGATGTTTATAGTGCCAATAATACAGATGATAAATACAATGCTTTCCATGGCACATTTCTCATGCTCTTTGAGAGTTGTTTTCCATTAAAACATTCTGAATGGGGTACTAGCAGTAATAGACAGCACAGTTGGCTGACTAGTGGGATAATGATTTCATGTAAAACATAGGGCGAATTATATCAAAATGTTCGAAGTAGTCACAATCAAGCTAAATAAAAATTTAGTTCCAACAGGAAATCATACAAATTTCTTAGCAAATACCTTTCTGAGATTGACGTCTGAAATACTCCTCTGTGATACAAACAAGAGAGAGATTGAGTCAATAACTATATCACTGAAGACTAAGGACTCTCATGGATATGATGGAGTGCCTAGCAGCATGTTAAAGTACTGTGCTGCACATGTTAGCCCTGTATTTAGCCATATTTGCAATTTTTCCTTTAGAACTGGTCAGTTTCCTGACCGATTAAAGTACTCATCAGTAAAGCCGCTTTATGAAAAGGGAGAAAGGGATAATGTAGCTAATTTTAGACCTACTTCTATGCCATCAGTGTTTGCAAAAGTTACCGAAAAGGCTGTGCATGTAAGGTTAATTGATCATTTGATATCACACAATTTGCTGTCAAATGAACAGTTCGGTTTTAGAAGCCGTTTGACAACTGAAAATGATGTATTCTGGCGTACAGACGTACTTTTATGCAAAATCGTAAGGTCCTAGCTCTTGTCCAATGCACCAAAGCCGACAAATAAGGGAATAACCGATAACTAAAACTTGAATAGTACTGCTTCTTACTGGCTATTACATCTTCTTAGAAGATATTTCTGTGTTCTAATAGAATGTTTTCATTTTTTTCCGCATACCGCAACACGCGACATAATTTTGCAGACGATAAATGTAACCGTTTCAGAGAGAAAAGCGGCCAATGTGAAGATGTGGCAATAAAGTCGATTCGATAGCAAATGACGAAAGCGGGCGGATTTCTGAAGTTTTTACTACGTATGAACAGTTTCACATTCTCCCGTGCAACGTGGTTTCCAGACGTCGTTTCATGCTGAATCTTTAGGTCGTCGGTCATGTCCAATGTACCAAAGCCGGCAAATAAGTGAATAACCGATAACTAAAACTTGACTACTACTGCTTGTTACTAGCCGATAACATCTTCTTAGAAGCTTCTTCTGTGACTACTATAGTGCTTTTAGTGACTGCGCATACCGCGGCAAGCGACATAACTTTGTATACGATGAATGTAACCGTTTCAGAGAGAAAAGCCACCAGTGTGACGATCTGTCATTAAGTCGATTCTTATGCAAATGACGAAAACGGGCGGATTTCTCATGGTGTTACTACATATGAAAGCTTTTCTCATTCTCCCGTACAACGTGGCGTACAGACGTACTTACATGCAAAATCTTAAGATCTTAGCTCATGTCCAATGTACCGTTTCAGAGAGAAAAGCGGCCAATATGACGGTCTGACATTAAGTCGATTCGATGGAAAATGTCGAAAACGGGCGGATTTCTCATGTTGTTACTACATATGAACATTTTTTATATTCTCCCGTGCAACGTGGCGTACAGACGTACTCTCATGCATAATCTTAAGGTCCTAGCTCATGTCCAATGCACCAAGGCGGCAAATAAGTGAATAACCGATAACTAAAGCATGTATATTACTGCTTCCTACTTTCGATTATATCTTCTTTGAAGCTTTTTCTGTCTTCTAATATAATGTTTTCAGTTTTTTCCGCACACCCCAACACGCGACATAACTTTACAAACGATAAATGTAACCGTTTCAGAGAGAAAAGTAACCAATATGACGATCTGGCAATAAGTCGATTCAATGGCAAATGTCGAAAACGGGCGGATTTCTCATGTTGTTAGTACATATGAACACTTTTCACATTCTCCCGTGCAACGTGGCGTACAGACGTACTTTCATGCAAAATCTTAAGGTCCTAGCTCATGTCCAACCGTGCGACTGCTAAGGTCGCAGGTTCGAATCCTGAATGGGGCATGGATGTGTGTCATCTCCTTGGGTGAGTTAGGTTTAAGTAGTTCTAAGTTCTAGGGGACTAACGACCTCAGCAGTTGAGTCCCATTGTGCTCAGAGCCATTTGAACTGATGTTCAATGCACCAAAGCCGGCAAATAAGTCAATAGTTTAGTTCTGCTTGCTGCTTTCGATTACATCTTCTTAGAAGCTTTTTTTGTGTTCTAATATGATGTTTTCAGTTTCTTCCGCATATTGCAATACGCGACATACATTTCCAGACGATAAATGTAACTGTTTCAGAGAGAAAAGCGGCCAGTGTGACGATCTGGCATCAAGTCGATTCGATGGCAAATGACGAAAGCGGGTGGATCTCTCAAATTTTTACTACATATGAACAGTTTTCACATTCCCCCGCGCAATGTGATTTCCAGACGTCGTTTCATGCGAAATCTATAGGTCGTCGGTCATGTCCAATATACCAAAGCCGGCAAATAAGTGAATTACCGATAGCTAAATCTTGAATAGTACTGCTTCTTATTGGCGATTACATCTTCTTCGAAGCTTTTTCTGTGTTCTAATATAATGTTTTCAGTTTTTTTCCATACCGCAACACGCGACATAATTTTGTCGACGATGGATGTAACCTGTTCAGAGAGAAAAGCGGCCAATGGGACGATCTGGCAATACATTCGACTCGATAGCAAATGACGAAAGCGATCGGGTTTCTCAGGTTTTTACTACATATGAACACTTTCCACATTCTCCCGTGCAACGTTTCGTACAGACGTACTTTCTTGCAAAATCCTAAGGTCCTAGCTCATGTCCAATGCACAAAAGCCGGAAAATAAGTGAATAAACCGATAACTGAAACTTGAATAGTACTGCTTCTTACTGGCAAATACATCTTTTTTGAAGCTTTTTCTGTATTCTAATATAATGTTTTCAGTTTTTTCCGCATACCGCTACACGCGACATAATTTTGCATACGATAAATGTAACCGTTTCAGAGAGAAAAGCGGCCAATGTTACGATCTGGCATTAAGTCGATTCGAACGCAAATGACGAAAACTGGCGGATTTCTCATGTTGTTACTATTATGTACACCTTTCTCATTCTCCCGTGCAACGTGGCGTACAGACGTACTTTCATGCAAAATCTTAATGTTATAGCTCACGTCCAATGCACCAAAGCTTGCAAATAAGTGAATAACCGATAGCAAAAACTTGAATAGTACTGCTTCCTACTTTCGATTACGTCTTCTTAGAAGCTTTTTTGTGTTCTGATATGATGTTTTCAGTTTTTTCCGCATATTGCAATACGCGACATAAATTTCCAGACGATAAATGTAACTGTTTCAAAGAGAAAAGCGGCCAATGTGAAGATTTGGCAATACATTCGATTCGATAGCAAATGACGAAAGCGATCGGATTTCTCAGGTTTTTACTACATATGAACACTTTCTACATTCTCCCGTGCAACGTGGCGTACAGACGTAATTTCATGCAAAATCCTAAGGTCCTAGCTCATGTCCAATGCAACAAAGCCGCAAATAAGTGAATAACCGATCGCTTAAACTTGAATAGTACTGCTTCCTACTTTCGATTACATCTTCTTGGAAGCTTTTTCTGTGTTCTATTATGATGTTTTTAGTTTTTTCCACATATTGCAAACACGTGACACAAATTTCCAGACGATAAATGTAACCGTTTCAGAGAGAAAAGCGGCCAATATGAAGATCTGGCAAATAAGTCGATTCGATAGCAAATGACGAAAGCGGGCGGATTTCTGAGGTTTTTAATACATATGAACACTTTCCACATTCTCCCGTGCAACGTGGCGTACGGACGTACTTTTATGCAAAATCTTAAGGTCCTAGATCATGTCCAATGCACCAAAGCCGGCAAATTAGTAAATAACCAATAGCTAAAACGTGAATAGTACTGCTTCCTACTTTCGATTACATCTTCTTAGAAGCTTTTTCTGTGTTCTATCATGATGTTTTCAGATTTTTCCGCATATTGCAAACACGTGGCAAAAATTTCCAGACGATAAATGTTACCGTTTTAGAAAGAAAAGCGGCCAATGTGAAAATCTGGCAATTAATTAGATTCGATAGCAAATGACGAAAGCGGGCGGATTTCTGAGGTTTTTACTACATATGAACACTTTCGACATTCTCGCGTGCAACGATGCGTACGGACGTAATATTATGAAAAATCTTAAGGTCCTAGCTCATGCCCATTGCACCAAAGCCGGCAAATAAGTCAATAGTATATTTCTGCTTGGTACTTTCGATTACATCTTCTTAGAAGCTTTTTTGTGATCTAATATGATTTTTTCAGTTTTTTCCTCATATTGCAATACGCGACATAAATTTTCAGACGATAAATGTAATTGTGTCAGAGATAAAAGCGGCCAATGTGAAGATCTGGCAATAAAATAGATTCGGTAGCAAATGACGAAAGCTGGCGGTTTTCTGTAGTTTTTACTACATATGAACAGTTTCCACACTCCCCCGTGCAAAGTGGTTTCCAGACGTCGTTTCATGCAAAACTTTAGGTCGTCGGACATGTCCAATGTACCAAAGGCGGAAAATAAGTGAATAACCGACTACTAAATCTTGAATAGTACTGCTTCTTATTGGCGATTACATCTTCCTAGAATGTGCTTCTGTATTATACTATGTTGCTTTTGTGTCGCCACATACCGCGGCAAGCGACCTATCTTTGCAGACGATGAATGTAACAGTTTCAGAGAGAAGAGCGGCCAATGTGGCGATCTGCCATTAAGTCGATTCGATAGCAAATGACGCAAACGGGGGTATTTCTCAGGTTTTTACTACATATGAACACTTTTCACATTTTCATATGCAACGCGTCTGCTAGACCTCCCCTCATGCAAAATCTTAAGGTACTAACTCATGTACAAGGCACCAAAGTCGGCAAAAAATTCAATTATCGGTAATTAAAACTTGAATTGTATTGCTTCTTGCTGGCTACTACATCAACGTAGAAGCTTCTTCTGTGTTCTACTATGGTGCCTTTAGTGTCTCCGCATACCTCAGAACGCGACATAGCTTTGCACACGATAAATGTAACCGTTTCAGAGAGAAGAGCAGCCAATGTGACGATCTGGCATAAAGTAGATTCGATAGCAAATGACGAAAACGAACGGATTTCTCTGGTTTTTACTACATATGAACACTTTCCACATTGTCCAGTGCAACGCGGCTGCTAGACCTCCTTTCATGCAAAATCTTAACGTCCCAGCTCATGGACAAGGCACCAAAACTAGCTAATAAGTCAATAATCGATAACTAAAACTTGAATTGTACTGCATCTTACTGGCTAATACATCAACTTAGAAGCTTCTTCTGTGTTCTACTATGGTGCTTTTAGTGTCTCCTTTCACCGCAGCACGCGGCACAGCTTTGCACACGCTAAATGTAACCGTTTCAGTGAGAAGAGCGGCCAATGAGACGATCTGACATTAAGTCGATTCGATAACAAATAACGAAAACGGGAGGATTTCTCAGGTTTTTACTACATATGAAAACTTTTCACATTCTCCCGTGCAACGCGGCTGCTAGACCTAATTTCATGCAAAATCTTAAATTACGAACTCATGACCAAGTCACCAAACCAGGCTAGTGAGTCAATAAACGGTAACTAAAACTAGAATTGTAGTACTCCTTACTACCCGACTATATCAACTTAGAAGCTTTTTCTGTGTTCGACTATGAAGCTTTTAGTGTCACCGCATACTTCAAAACGCTACATAGTTTGGAAGACGATAAATGAAACCGTTTCAGAGATATAAGCCTCCAATGATTCGATCGTTCAATAAGTCGATTCGATAGCAAATGACGAAAACGGGAGGATTTCTGAGGGTTTTACTACATATGAAGACATTTTGCATTCACCCGTGCAACGCGGCTGCTAGTCCTCCCTTCATGCAAAATCTTTAGGTCTTAGCTCATTTCCAAGGCACCGACGAAGGGAAAAACGTCAGTAATCGATAACTAAAACTTGAATTTTACTGCTTCTTACTGGCTATTACATCAACTTAGAAGCTTCTTCTGTGTTCTACTATGGTGCTTTTAGTGTCTCCGCATTCCGCACCGCGCGACATAGCTTTGCACGCGATAAATGTAACCGTTTCAGGAGAAGAGCGGTCAACGTGACCATATGACACTGAGTCGATTCGATTGCAGATGACGAAAACAGGCGGATTTCTTAGGTTTTTACTACATATGAACACTTTTTATATTTTCACGTCCAACGTGGCAGCTAGGCGTCCCTTCATGCAAAATCTTAAGGTCCTAGCTCATGTCCATGGCACCAAAGCCAGCTCAAAAGTCAAAAATCGATAACTAAACTTGAATTGTACTGCTTCTTACTGGCATTTACATGAAATTAGAAACTTCTTCTGTGTTCTTTTATGGGGATTTTAGTGTCTCCGCATCCGCAGCAGGCGACATAGCTTTGCACATGATAAATGTCACTGTTCTACATCTACATCTACATCTACATGACTACTCTGCAATTCACATTTAAGTGCTTGGCAGAGGGTTCATCGAACAACAATCATACTATCTCTCTACTATTCCACTCTCGAACAGCGAGCGGGAAAAACGAACACCTAAACCTTTCTGTTCGAGCTCTGATTTCTCTTATTTTATTTTGATGATCATTCCTACCTATGTAGGTTGGGCTCAACAAAATATTTTCGCATTCGGAAGAGTAAGTTGGTGACTGAAATTTCGTAAAAAGGTCTCGCCGCGACGAAAAACGTCTATGCTGTAATGACTTCCATCCCAACTCGTGTATCATATCTGCCACACTCTCTCCCCTATAACGCGATAATACAAAACGAGCTGCCTTTCTTTGCACCCTCACGATGTCCTCCGTCAATCCCACCTGGTAAGGATCCCACACCGCGCAGCAATATTCTAACAGAGGACGAACGAGTGTAGTGTAAGCTGTCTCTTTAGTGGACTTGTTGCATCTTCTAAGTGTCCTGCCAATGAAACGCAACCTTTGGCTCGCCTTCCCGACAATATTATCTATGTGGTCCTTCCAACTGAAGTTGTTCGTAATTTTAACACCCAGGTACTTAGTTGAATTGACAGCCTTGAGAATTGTACCATTTATCGAGTAATCGAATTCCAACGGATTTCTTTTGGAACTTAAGTGGATCATCTCACACTTTTTTTACTTAGCGTCAACTGCCACCTGACACACCATACAGCAATCTTTTCTAAATCGCTTTGCAGCTGATACTGGTCTTCGGATGACCCTACTAGACGGTAAATTACAGCATCATCTGCGAACAGTCCAAGAGAACTGCTCAGATTGTCACCCAGGTCATTTATATAGATCAGGAACAGTAGAGGTCCCAGGACGCTTCCCTGGGGAACACCTGATATCACTTCAGTTTTACTCGATGATTTGCCGTCTATTACTACGAACTGCGACCTTCCTGACAGGAAATCACGAATCCAGTCGCACAACTGAGACGATACCCCATAGCTCCGCAGCTTGATTAGAAGTCGCTTGTGAGGAACGGTGTCAAAAGCTTTCCGGAAATCTAGAAATACGGAATCAACTTGAGATCCCCTGTCGATAGCGGCAATTACTTCGTGCGAATAAAGAGCTAGCTGCGTTGCACAAGAGCGATGTTTTCTGAAGCCATACTGATTACGTGTCAATAGATCGTTCCCTTCGAGGTGATTCATAATGTTTGAATACAGTATATGCTCCAACACCCTACTGCAAACCGACGTCAATGGTATAGGTCTGTAGTTAAATAGATTACTCCTACTACTCTTCTTGAACACTGGTGCGACCTGCGCAATTTTCCAATCTGTAGGTACAGATCTATCGGTGAGCGAGCGGTTGTATATGAGTGCTAAGTAGGGAGCTATAGTATCAGCGTAATCTGAAAGGAACCTAATCGGTATACAATCTGGACCTGAAGACTTGCCCGCATCAAGCGATTTGAGTTGCTTCGCAACCCCTAAGGTATCTACTTCTAAGAAACTCATGCTAGCAGATGTTCGTGTTTCAAATTCTGGAATATTCCATTCGTCTTCCCTGCTGATGGAATTTCGGAAAACTGCGTTCAGTAACTCCGCTTTAGCGGCACAGTCGTCGATAACAGTACCATCGGCACTGCGCAGCGAAGGTATTGACTGCGTCTTGCCGCTTGTGTACTTTACATACGACCAGAATTTCTTCGGATTTTCTACCAAATTTCGAGACAATGTTTCGTTGTGGAACCTATTAAAGGCATCTCGCATCGAAGTACGTGCCAAATTTCGCGCGTCTGTAAATTTTAGCCCATCTTCAGGATTTCGCGTTCTTCTGAACTTCGCATGCTTTTTCCGTTGCCTCTTCAACAGCGTTCGGACCTTTTTTTGAGTACCACGGGGGATCCGTTCCATCTCTTACCAATTTATGAGGTATGAATATCTCAATTGCTGTTGCTACTACATCTTTGAATTTGAGCCACATGTCGTCTACATTCGCATAGTCAGTTCGGAAGAAATGGAAATTGTCTTTTAGGAAGGCTTCTAGTGGCACTTTATCCGCTTTTTTAAATAAAATTATTTTGCGTTTGTTTCTGATGGATTTGGAAGAAATGGTATTGAGCCTAGCTACAATGACCTTGTGATCACTAATTCCTGTATCAGTCATGATGCTCTCTATCAGCTCTGGATTGTTTGTGGCCAAGAGGTCAAGTGGGTTTTCGCAACCATTTACAATTCGCGTGGGTTCGTGGACTAACTGCTCGAAATAATTTTCGGAGAATGCATTTAGGACAATCTCGGAAGACGTTTTCTGCCTACCACCGGTTTTGAACAAGTATTTTTGCCAACATACCGAGGGTAGGTTGAGTCCCCACCAACTATAACTGTATGAGTGGGGTATTTATTTGTTACGAGACTCAAACTTTCTCTGAACTGTTCCGCAACTATATCATCGGAGTCTGGGGGTCGGTAGAAGGAGCCAATTATTAACTTAATTCGGCTGTTAAGTATAACCTCCACCCACACCAATTCGCACGGAGTATCTACTTCGACTTCACTACAAGATAAACCACTACTGACAGACACAAACACTCCACCACCAATTCTGCCTAATCTATCTTTCCTGAACACCGTCTGAGACTTCGTAAAAATTTCTGCAGAACTTATTTCAGGCTTTAGCCAGCTTTCTGTACCTATAACTATATCAGCTTCTGTGCTTTCTATTAGCGCTTGAAGCTCAGGGACTTTTCCAGCGCAACTACAACAATTTACAACTAAAATTCCGACTGTTCCTTGATCCAAGCACGTCCTGTAATTGCCAAGCACCCTTTGACATTTCAGCCCATCCCGCACTTTCCCGAGGCCTTCTAACCTAAAAAACCGCCCAGTCCACGCCACACAGCCTCCGCTACCCGTGTAGCCGCCAGCTGAGTGTAGTGAACTCCCGACCTATTCAGCGGAACCCGAAACCCAACCACCCTATGGCGCAAGTCTAGGAATCTGCAGCCAATACAGTCGCAAAACCGTCTGAGCCTCTGATTCAGACCCTCCACCCGGCTCTGCACCAAAGATCTGCAATCGGTTCTGTCAACGATGCTGAAGATGGTGAGCTCTGCCTTCATCTCGTAAGCAAGACCGGCAGCCTTCACCAAATCAGATAGCCGCTGGAATCCAGAGAGAATTTCCTCAGATCCAAAGCGACTCAATTCATTAGTGCCGACATGTGCCACCACCTGCAGCAGGCTGCACCCTGTGCTCTCCATAGCATCCGGAAGGACCCTTTCCACATCAGGAATGACTCCTCCCGGAATGCACACGGAGTGCACACTGGATTTCTTCCCCTCCTTAGCCGCCGTATCCCTAAGGGGCCCCATTACGCGCCTAACATTGGAGCTCCCAACTACCAGTAAGCCCACCCTCTGCGATTGCCTGGACCTTGAAGGCTGAGAATGATCCTCTGAAACAGGGCAGGCAGCAGCATCTGGCTCAGCCAGAGACAGTGCGTGAAACCGGTTTGTCAGACGCACCAGGGAGGCTTTCTGTTCAGCCTCCGGGGACGCCTTTCGCTGCCTGCCACGCCTTGGAACGACCTCCCAATCAACCACAGGCGAGGGCTCAGCCCCATTGCGGGCAGCAACCGGGGCAACCACAGCGGCAGACCGATCTGGGGACAGACGGGACGAGGTTGACATCCCCGTGATACCCGAGTCCGGCTCCCCACAGTGGTGCCCATTGGAAACAGCCTCAAGCTGCGCGACCGAAGTCAGCGCCGATTGCAGCTGTGAGGGAAGGGATGCCAAGTCAGCCCTCATCCGAACACAGCAATCGCAGTCCCTGTCCATTCTAATCGATGTTTAACAACACAAGTCCTTGCCTAGATAACGCAAGCGGAACACGCAAAGAATGTATCAACTAACCTGTACAAATGCCTAACGACTGCGCTACAATCTGCTGATTTTACGATTACAGTAACTAAAACTCGAAATTGCACCTCCTATACGAAACTCACACGCAATTTAAATAAGAATCTACGAAGTAAACACAGGGAAGAGCGGCCAATGTGACGATCTGACATTAAGTCGATTCGATAGCAAATGACGAAAACGGGCGGATTTCTTAGGTTTTTTTTACATATGAACACTTTTCACATTCTCCCGTGCAACGTGGCTGCTAGTCCTCCCTTCATGCAAAATCGTAAGGACCTAGCTCAAGTCCAAGGCACCGAAGCCGGCTAAAAAGTCAAAAATAGATAACTATACTTGAATTGTACTGCTGGTTACTGGCTATTACATCAACATAGAAGCTTCTTCTGTGTTCTACTGTGGTGCTTTTAGTGCCTCCGCATATCGCAGCACGCAACATAGCTTTGCACACCATAAATGTAACCGTTTCAGAGAGAAGAGCGGCCAATGTGACGATCTGACATTAAGAAAATTCGACAGCAAATGACGAAAACGGACGAATTTCTCAGGTTTTTACTACATATGTACACTTTTCACATTCTCCCGTGAGAGGTGGCTGCCAGTCCTACCTTCATGCAAAATTGTAAGGTCCTAGCTCAGTCCGATGCACCAAAGCCGTCTAAAAATTCAAAATTCGATAACTAAAACTTGAATTGCTATGCTTCTTATTGTTTATTACTTCAACTTAGAAGCTACTTCTGTGTTCTACTATGGTACTTTTAGTGTCTGCGCATTTCGCAGCACGCCACATAGTTTTGCACACGAAAAATGTACCAGTTTCATTGAGAAGAGCGGCCAATGCGACGATCTGACATTAAGTCGATTCGATAGCAAATGACGAAAACGAGCGGATTTCTTAGGTTTTTACTACATTCGATCACTTTACACATTCTCCCGTGCTACGTGGCTGCTAGTCCTTCCTTCATGCAAAATCTTAAGGTCCTAGCTCATGTCCAAGGCACCAAAGCCGGATAAAAAGTCAAAGATTAATAACTATAACTTGAATTGTACTGCTTCTTACTGGTTATTACATCAACTTAGAAGCTCCTTCTGTGTTCTACTATGGTGATTTTTGAGTCTCCGAATTTTGCAGCACGCAACATAGCTTTGCACACGATAAATGTAACCGTTTCAGAGAGAAGAGCGGCCAATGTGACGATATGACATAAAGTCGATTCGATAGCAAAGGAAGAAAACAGGCGGATTTCCTACGTTTTTACGACATATGAACACTTTTCACATTCTCCCGTGCAACGTGGCTGCTAGGCGTCCCTTCATGCAAAATCGTAAGGTCCTAGGTCATGTCCAAGGCACCAAAGCCAGCTAAGAAGTTTACAATCGATAGCTAAAATTATTGTTTTACTGCTTCATACTGGCTATTCCATCAACTTAGAAGCTTCATCTGTGTTCTACTATGGTGCTTTTAGTGTTTCCCCATATCGCAGCACGCGACATAGCTTTGCACACGACAAATGTAACCGTTTCAGAGAGAAGAGCGGCCAATGTGACGATCTGATATTAAGTCGATTCGACAGCAAATGACGAAAACGGGCGGATTCCTAGGTTTTTACAACATATGAACTCTTTTCACATTCTCCCGTGCAACGTGGCTGCTAGTCCTTACTTCTTGCAAAATCTTAACGTCCTTGCAAAATGTCCAAAGCAATAAAGCCGGCTAAAAAGTCAAAAATCGATAACTAAACTTGAATTGTAGTGCTTCTTACTGGCTATTACATCAACTTAGTAACTTCTTCTGTGTTCTTTATGAAGCTTTTTGTTTCTCCGCATTACGCAGCACGCGACATAGCTTTGCACACGATAAATGTAACCGTTTCAGAGAGAAGAGCGGACAACGTGACCGTATGACATTGAGTCGATTCGATAACAGATGACGAAAACAGGCGGATTTCTTAGGTTTTTACTACATATGAAAACTTTTTACATTCTCCGGTGCAACGTGGCAGCTAGTCCTCCCTTCATGCAAAATCTTAAGATCCTAGCTCATTTCCAAGGCACCAAAGCCAGCTCAAAAGTCAAAAATCGATAACTAAACTTAAATTGTACTGCTTCTTACTGACATTTACATCAAATTAGAAACTTCTTCTGTGGTCTACTATGGTGCTTTTAGTGTCTCCGCAGTCCGCAGCACGCAACATGGCTTTGCACACGATAAATGTAACCGTTTCAGAGATAAGAGCGGCCTACGTGGCCATCTGACATTAAGTCGATTCGATAGCAAGTGACGAAAACGCTTGGATTTCTTAGGTTTTTGATACATATGAACACTTTTCACATTATTCCGTGCAATGTAGCTAATAGTCCTCCCTTCATGCAAAATCTTAAGGTCCTAGCTCAGACCAGGGCACCAAAGCCGGCTAAAAAGTCAAAAATCGATAACTAAACTTGAATTGTACAGCTGGTTACTGGCTATTACATCAACTTAGAAACTTCTTCTGTGTTCTACTATGGTGCCTTTAGTGTCTCCGCATATCGCAGCACGCGACATAGCTTTGCACACCATAAATGTAACCGTTCCAGAGAGAAGAGCGGCCAATGTGACGATCTGACATTAAGTCGATTCGATAGCAAGTGACGAAAACGCTCGGATTTCTTTGGTTTTTACTACATTTGAACAAATTTTACATTCTCCCGTGCAACGTGGCTGCTAGTCCTCCCTTCATACAAATTCTTAAGGTCCTAGCTCAGTCCAAGGCACCAAAGCCGTCTGAAATGTCAATAATCGATAACTAAAACTTGAATTGTTATGCCTCTTAGTGTTTTTTACATCAACTTAGAAGCTACTCCTGTGTTCTACTATGGTACTTTTAGTGTCTGCGCATTCCGCTGTACGCCACATAGTTGTACACACGATAAATGTAACCGTTTCATAGAGAAGAGCGGCCAATGTGACGATCTGACATTAAGTCGATTCGATAGCAAATGACGAAAACGAGCGGATTTCTTAGATTTATACTACATTCGATCACTTTTCACATTCTCCCGTACAACGTGGCTGCTAGTCCTCCCTTCATAGAAATTCGAAAGGGCCTAGCTCATGTCCAAGGCACTACAGCCGGCTAATAAGTTTATAATCGATAGCTAAAACTATTATTTTACTGCTTCATACTGGCTATTCCATCAACTTAGAAGCTTCATCTGTGATCTACTATGGGGCTTTTAGTGTTTCCGCATATAGCAGCACGCGACATAGCTTTGCACACGACAAATGTAACCGTTTCAGAGAGAAGAGCGGCCAATGTGACGATCTGACATTAAGTCGATTCGACATCAAATGACGAAAACGGGCGGATTAGTAGGTTTTTACTACATATGAACACTATTCACATTCTCCCGTGCAACGTGGCTGCTAGTCCTTCCTTCATGCAAATTCTTAAGGTCCTAGCTCAGTCCAAGGCACAAAAGCCGTTTAAAAAGTCAAAAATCGATAACTAAAACTTGAATTGTTATGCCTCTTAGTGTATTTTTACATCAACTTAGAAGCTACTTCTGTGTTCTACTACGGTACAATTAGTGTCTGCGCATTCCGCAGCACGCCACATAGTTGTACACACGATAAATGTAACCGTTTCATAGAGAAGAGCGGCCAATGTGACGATCTGACATTAATTCGATTCGATAGCAAATGACGAAAACGCTCGGATATCTTAGGTTTTTTTTTACAGATGAACACTTTTCACATTCTCCCGTACAACGTGGCTGCTAGTCCTCCATGCAAAATCGTAAGTTCCCAGCTCATGTCCAAGGCACCAAAGCCGGCTAAAAAGTCAAAAATCGTTAACTATAACTTGAATTGTACTGCTTCTTATTGGCTATTACATCAACTTAGAAGCTTCTTCTGTGTTCTACTATGGTGCTTGTACAGTCTCCGCATTCCGCAGCACGAGACATAGCTTTTCACAAGATAAATTTAACCGTTTCAGACAGAAGAGCGGCCAGTGTGACGATCTGACATTAAGTCGATTCGATAGCAAATGACGAAAACGGTCGGATTTCTTAGGTTTTTACTACATATGAACAACTTTCACGTTCTCCCGTGCATCGTGGCTGCTAGTCCTCCCTTCATACAAAATAGTTAGGTACTAGCTCATTTCAAAGGCACCAAAGCCAGCTTAAAAGTCAAAAATAGATAAATAAAACTTGAATTGTACTGTTTCTTACTGGTTATTACATCAACTCAGAAGCTCCTTCTATGTTCTACTATGGTGCTTTTAGTGTCTCCGAATTCCGCATCACGCGACATTGCTTTGCACACGATAAATGTCACCGTTTCAGAGGGAAGAGCGGCCAATGTGACGATCTGACATTAAGACGATTCGATAGCAAATGACGAAAACGGGCGGATTTCTTAGGTTTTTACTACATATGAACACCTTTCACGTTCTCCCGTGCATCGTGGCTGCTAGTCCTCCCTTCATACAAAATAGTAAGGTACTAGCTCATTTCCAAGGCACCAATGCCAGCTTAACAGTCAAAAATAGATAAATAAAACTTGAATTGTACTGTTTCTTACTGGTTATTACATCAACTTAGAAGCTCCTTCTGTGTTCTACTATGGTGCTTTTAGTGTCTCCGCATTCCACAGCACGCGACATAGCTTTGCACACGTTGAATGTAACAGTTCAGAGAAAAGAGCGGCCAATGTGACCATCTGACATTAAGTCGATTCAATAGCAAATAACCAAAGAGGGGCGGATTTATTAGGTTGTTACTACTTACGAAAACTTTTCACATTCGCCCGTTTAACGTGGCTGCCAGTCCTCCCTTCATAGAAAGTCTTAAGGTCCTAGCTTATGTCCAAGTAACCAAAGGCGGCTAAAAAGTCAATAACCGATAGCTAAAACTATTACTTTACTGCTTCTTACTGCCTATTACATCAACTTAGAAGCTTCTTCTGTTTTCTACTATGGTGCTTTTAGATTCTCCGCATTCCGGAGCACGCTACATATCTTTGCACACGATAAACGTAACCGTTTCAGAGAGAAGAGCGGTCAACGTGACGATATGATATTGAGTCGATTCGATAGCAGATGACGAAAACAGGCAGATATCTTAGGTTTTTACTACATGTGAACACTTTTTACATTCTCCCGTGCAACGTGGCAGGTAGGCGTTCCTTCATGCAAAATCTTAACGTCCAAGGCACCAGAGCCAGCTCAAAAGTCAAAAATCGATAACTATACTTAAATTGTACTGCTTCTTACTGGCATTTACATCAAATTAGAAACTTCTTCTCTGTTCTTTTATGGTGCTTTTGTGTCTCTGCATTCCGCAGCACTCAACATAGCTTTGCACATGATAAATTTAACCGTTTCAGACAGAAGAGCGGCCAATGTGACCATCTGAATTTAATTCGATAGGAAATGACGAAAACGGGCGGATTTCTTACGTTTTTGCTACATATGAACAATTTTGACATGCTCCCGTGCAACATGGCTAATAGTCCTCCCTTCATGCAAAATCGTAAGGTCCTAGCTCATGTCCAAGGCACCACAGCCGCCTAAAAAGTCAACAATCGATAACTAAAACTTGTGTTGTACTGCTTCTTACTGGTTATTACATCAACTTAGAAGCTCCTTCTGTGTTCTACTGTGGTAATTTTAGTGTCTCCGAATTTCGCAGCACGCAACATAGCTTTGCACACGATAAATGTAACTGTTTCAGAGAGAAGAGTGGCCAGTGTGACGATCTGACATTAAGTCGATTCGATAGCAAATGACGAAAACGAGCGGATTTCTAAGGTTTATACTACATTCGATCTCTTTTCACATTCTCAAGTGCAACGTGGCTGTTAGCCCTCCCTTCATGCAAAATATTAAGGTCCTACCTCATGTCCAAGGCACCAAAGCCTGCTAAAAAATCAAAAATCGATAGCTAAATTTGAGTTCTACTGCTTCTTACTGGCTATTACATCAACGTAGAAGCTTCTTCTGTGTTCTACTATGGTGCTTTTAGTGTCTCCGCATATCGCAGCACGCAACATAGCTTTGCACACGATAAATGTAACCGTTTCAGAGAGAGGAGCGGCCAATGTGACGATCTGATATAAAGTCGAATCGATAGCAAATGACGAAAACGAGCGGATTACTTAGTTTTTTACTACATTCGATCACTTTTCACATTCTCCCGTGCAACGTGGTTGCTTGTCCTCCCTTTATAGAAATTCTTAAGGTCCTAGCTCATGTCCAAGTCACCAAAGCCGGCTAAAAAGTTAATAATCGATAACTAAAACGATTATTTTACGGCTTGTTACTGGCTATTACGTCAACTTGGAAGCTTCTTCTGTGTTCTACTATGGTGCTTGTAGTGTCTCCGCATATCACAGCACGCGACGTAGCTTTGCACACGATAAATGTAACCGTTTCAGATAGAAGAGCCTCCAATGTGACCATCTGACATTAAGTCGATTCGATAGCAAATGAGGAAAGCGTTCGGATTTCTTAGGTTTTTACTACATATGAACACGTTTCACATTCTCCCGTGCAACGTGGCTGCTAGTCCTCCCTTCATGCAAATTCTTAAGGTCCTAGCTCATGTCCAAGGCACCAAAGCCGGCTAAAAAATCAAAAATCGATAACTAAACTTTAATTGTACTGCTGGTTACTGGCTGTTACATCAACTTAGAAGCTTCTTCTGTGTTCTACTATGGTGCTTGTAGTGTCTCCACATGTCGCAGCACGCGACGTAGCTTTGCACACGATATATGTAACCTTTTCAGATAGACGAGCGGCCAATGTGACGGTCTGACATCAAGTCGAGTCGATAGCAAAAGACGAAAACGGGCGGATTTCTTAGGTTTTTACTACATATGAACACGTTTCATATTCTCCCGTACAACGTCGCTGCTAGTCCTTCCTTCATACAAATTGTTAAGGTCCTAGCTCATATCCAAGGCACCAAAGCCGGCTAAAAAGTGAATAATCGATAGCTAAACTATTATTTTACGTCTTCTTACTGGCTATTACGTCAACTTAGAAGCTTCTTCTGTGTTCTACTATGGTGCTTGTAGTGTCTACGCATTCCGCAGCACGCGACATAGCTTTGCACACGATAAATGTAACCGTTTCAGGGAGTAGAGCGGCCAATGTGACGATTTGATATTAAGTCACTTCGACAGCAAATGACGAAAACTAGCGGATTTCTTAGATTTTTACTACATTTGAACACATTTCACATTCTCCCTTGCAAAGTGGCTGCTAGTCCCCCCTTCATAAAAATTCTTAAGGTCCTAGCTCAGTCCAAGGCACCAAAGCCGTCTAAAATGTCAAAAATCGATAACTAAAACCTGAATTGTTATGCCTCTTAGTGTTTTTTACATCAACTTAGAAGCTTCTTCTGTGTTCTACTATGGTATTTTTAGTGTCTGCGCATTCCGCAGCACCCCAAATAGTTTTGCACACGATAAATGTAACCGTTTAATAGAGAAGAGCGGCCAATGTGACGATCTGACATTAAGTTGATTCGATAGCAAATGACGAAAACGGGCGAATTTCTTAGGTTTTTTTTTACATATGAACACTTTTCACATTCTCCCGTGCAACGTGGTTGCTAGTCCTCCCTTCATGCAAAATGTTAAGGTCCTAGCTCATGTCCAAGGCACCAAATCGGGCTAAAAAGTCAAAAATCGTTAACTAAAACTTGAATTGTACTGCTTCTTATTGGCTATTACATCAACTTAGAAGCTTCTTCTGTGGTCTTCTATGGTGCTTTTAGTGTCTCCGCATTCCGCAGCACGCAACATAGCTTCGCACACGTTAAATGTAGCCGTTTTAGAGAGAATAGCGGCCAATGTGAAAATCTGCCATTAAGTCGATTCGATAGCAAAATGACGAAAACGGGCGGATCTATTAGGTTTTTACTATATATGAACAGATTTCACATTCTTTCGTGCAACATGGCTCCTAGTCCTCCCATCATGAAAAATCTTAAGGTCCTAGCTCATGTGCAAGGCACCAAAGCCGCCAAAAAAGTCAATAATCGATAGCTAAAACTATTATTTTACTGCTTCTTACTGGCTATTACATCAACTTATAATCTTCTTCTGTTTTCTACTATGGTGCTTTTAGTGTCTCCGCAATTCGCAGCACGCAACATAGCTTTGCACCCGATAAATGTAACCGTTTCAGACATAAGAGCGGCCAACGTGGCCATCTGACATTAAAACGATTCGATAGCAAGTGACGAAAACGCTAGGATTTCTTAGGTTTTTGCTACATATGAACACTTTTCACATTATCCAGTGCAATGTAGCTAGTAGTCCTCCCTTCATGCAAAATCTTAAGGTCCTAGCTTATGTCCAAGGCAACAAAGCTGACTAAAAAGTCAAAAATCGTTACCTAAAGTTTGAATTGTACTGCTTCTTATTGGCTATTACATCAACTCAGAAGCTTCATCTGTGGTCTAGTATGGTGCTTTTAGTGTCTCCCCGTTCCGCAGCACGTGACATAGCTTTTCACACGTTAAATATAACCGTTTCAGAGAGAAGAGCGGCCAATGTGACGATCTGACATTAAGTCGATTCGATAGCAAATGACGAAAACGGGCGAATTTCCTAGGTTTTTACTACATATGAACACTTTTCACATTCTCCCGTGTAACGTGGATGCTAGTCCTCCCTTCATACAAATTCTTAAGGTCGTAGCTCATGTCCAAGGCGCGAAAGCCGGCTAAGAAGTTTATAATCGATAGCTAAAACTATTATTTTACTGCTTCATACTGGCTATTCCATGAACTTAGAAGCTTCATCTGTGTTCTACTATGGTGCTTTTAGTGTTTCCGCATATCGCAGCACGCGACATAGCTTTGCACACGACAAATATAACCGTTTCAGAGAGAAGAGCGGCCAATGTGACGATCTGACATTAAGTCGATTCGACAGCAAATGACGAAAACGGGCGGATTCCTAGGTTTTTACTACATATGAACACTTTTCACATTCTCCCGTGCAACGTGGCTGCTAGTCCTTACTTCTTGCAAAATCTTAAGGTCCTAGCAAAATGTCCAAATCACAAGAAGCCGGCTAAAACGTCAAAAATCGATAACTAAACTTGAATTGTAGTGCTTCTTACTGGCTATTACATCAACTTAGTATCTTCTTCTGTGTTCTTTTATGGTGCTTTTAGTTTCTCCGCATTACGCAGCACGCGACATAGCTTTGCACACGATTAATGTAACCGTTTCAGAGAGAAGAGCGGACAACGTGACCATATGACATTGAGTCGATTCGATAGCAAATGACGAAAACGGGTGGATTTCTTAGGTTTTTTTTTTACATATGAAAACTTTTCACATTCTCCCGTGCAACGTGGCTGCTAGTCCTCCCTTCATGCAAAATCTTAAGGTTCTCGCTCATGTCCAAGGCACAAAATCCGGCTAAAAAGTCAAAAATCGTTAACTGAAACTTGAATTGTACTGCTTCTTATTGGCTATTACATCAACTTAGAAGCTTCTTCTGTGGTCTACTATGGTGCTTTTAGTGTCACTGCATTCCGCAGCACGCAACATAGCTTTGCACACGATAAATGTAACCGTTTCATTGATAAGAGCGGCCAACGTGCCCATCTGACATTAACTAAGGCTTGATTTGTACTGCTTCTTATTGGCTATTACATCAACTTAGAAGCTTCTTCTGTGGTCTAGTATGGTGCTTTTAGTGTCTGCGCATACCGCAGCACGCCACATAGTTTTGCACACGGTAAATGTAACCGTTTCATAAAGAAGAGCGGCCAATGTGACGCTCTGACATTAAGTCGATTCGATAGCAAATGACGAAAACGAGCGGATTTCTTAGGTTTATACTACATTAGATCACTTTTCACATTCTCACGTGCAACGTGGCGGCTAGTCCTCCCTTCATGCAAAATCTTAAGGTCCTAGCTCAGTCCAAGGCACCAAAGCCATCTAAAAACTCAAAAATCGATAACTAAAACTTGAATTGTTACGCCTCTTAGTGTTTTTTACAACAACTTAGAAGCTACTTCTGTGTTCTACTATGGTACATTTCGTGTCTGCGCATACTGCAGCACGCCACATAGTTTTGCACACGATAAATGTAACCGTTTCATAAAGAAGAGCGGCCAATGTGACGATCTGACATTAAGTCGATTCGATAGCAAATGACGAAAACGAGCGGATTTTTTAGGTTTTTACTACATCCGATCACTTTTCACGTTCTCCCGTGCAACGTGGCTGATGGTCCACCCTTCATGCAAAATCTGAAGGTCCTAGCTCTGTCCCGTGCACCAAAGCCGGATAAAAAGTCAAAAATCGATAACTAAACTTAAATTTTACTGCTTCTTACTGACATTTACATCAAATTAAATACTTCTTCTGTGTTCTTTTATGGGGATTTCAGTGCCTCCGCATCCGCAGCAGGCGACATAGCTTTGCACATGATAAATGTCACCGTTTCAGAAGAAAGAGCGGCCAATGTGACGATCTGACATTAAGTCGATTCGATAGCAAATGACGAAAACGGGCAGATTGCTTAGGATTTTTTTTACATATGAACACTTTTCACATTCTCCCGTGCAACGGGGCTGCTAGTCTTCCATGCAAAATCTTAAGGTCCTAGCTCATGTCCAAGGCACCTAAGCCGGCTAAAAAGTTAAAATCGTTAACTAAAACTTGAATTGTACTGCTTCTTATTGGCTATTACATCAACATAGAAGCTTCTTCTGTGGTCTACTATGGTGCTTTTAGTCTCTCCGCATTCCACGGCACGCGACATAGCTTTGCACACCATAAATGTAACCGTTTCAGAGAGAAGAGCGGTCAATATGACGATCTGATATAAAGTCGCATCGATAGCAAATGACGCAAACGGATGGATTTCTTAGGTTTTTACTACATATGAACTCTTTTCACATTCTCCCGTGCAACGTGGCTGCTAGTCCTCCATTCATACAAATTCTTAAGGTCCTAGCTCATGTCCAAGGCACCAAAGCTGTCTAAAATGTCAAAAATCGATAACTAAACTTGAATTGTACTGCTTCTTACTGGCTATTACATCAACTTAGAAGTTTTATCTGTGTTCTACTGCGGCGCTTTTAGTGTCTCCGCATATCGCAGCACGCGACATAGCTTTGCATAGATAAATGTAACCATTTCAGAGAGACGAGCAGCCAATGTGACGATTTGATATTAAGTCAATTCAACAGCAAATGACGAAAACTCGCGGATTTCTTAGATTTTAACTACATTTGAACACATTTCACATTCTCCCGTGCAACGTGGCTGCTAGTCCTCCCTTCATACAAATTCTTAAGGTCCTAGCTCATGTCCAAGGCACCAAAGCCGGCTAAAAAGTCAAAAATAGATAACTGAAACTTGAATTGTTATGCCTCTTAGTGCTTTTTACATCAACTTACAAGCTACTTCTGTGTTCTACTATGGTACTTTTAGCGTCTGCGCATTCCGCAGCACGCCACATAGTTTTGCACACGATAATTGTAACCGTTTCATTGAGAAGAGCGGCCAATGTGACGATCTGACATTAAGTCGATTCGATAGCAAATGACGAAAACGAGTGGATTTCTTAGGCTTTTAATACATTCGATCACTTTCCACATTCTCACGTGCAACGTGGCTGCTAGTCTTCCCTTCATGCAAAATCGTAAGGTCCTAGCTAATGTACAAGGCACCAAAGCCGCCTAAAAATTTAAAAATCAATCACTAAAACTTAAATTGTACTGCTCCTTACTGGCAATTACATCAACTTAGAAGCGTCTTCTGTGTTGTACTATGGGGCTTTTGGTGTCTCCGCATTCCTCAGCACGCGACATAGCTTTGCACACGATAAATTTATCAATTTCAGAGAGAAGTGCGGCCGATGTGACGACCTGACATTATGTCGATTCGATAGCAAATGACGAAAACAGGCGGGTTTATTAGGTTTCTACTACATATGAACTCATTTTACATTCTCCCGCGCAACGTGGCTGCTAGTCCTCCCTTCATGCACAATCGTAAGGTCCGGGCTCATGTCCAAGGCACCAAACCCGTATAACATGTCAAAAATCAAAAACTAAACTTGAATTTTACTGCTGGTTACTGGCTATTACATCAACTTAGAAGCTTCTTCTGTGTTGTAATGTGGTGCTTTTAGAGTCTCCGCATATCGCAGCACGTGACATAGCTTTGCACACCATAAATGAAACCGTTTCGGAGAGAAGAGCGGCCAATGTGACGATCTGACAATAAGTCAATTGGATACAAATGACGAAAACGGACGAATATCTCATGTTTTTACTACATATGAACACTTTTCACTTTCTCCCGTGCAACGTGACTGCTAGTCCTCCATTTATGCAAAGTCGTAAGGTCCTAGCTCATGTCCAAGGCACCAAAGCCGGCTAAAAATTTAAAAATCGATCACTAAACCTTAAATTGTACTGCTTCTTACTGGTTATTACATCAACTTAGAAGCTCCTTCTGTGTTCTACTATGGTGTTTTTAGTGTCTCCAAATTTCGCAGCACGCAACATAGCTTTCCACACGATAAATGTAACTGTTTCAGAGTGAAGAACGGCCAATGTGACGATCTGATATAAAGTCGCATCGATTGCAAATGACGCAAACGGACGGATTTCTTAGGTTTTTACTACATATGAACACTTTTGACATTCTCCCGTGCAACGTGGCTGCTAGTCCTCCCTTCATACAAATTCTTAAGGTCCTAGCTCATGTCCAAGGCACCAAAGCCGGCCAAAAAGTCAAAAGTCGATAAATAAAACTTGAATTGTTATGCTTCTTACTCTTTATTACATCAAATTAGAAGCTACTTCTGTGTTCTACTATGGTACTTTCAGTTTCTGCGCATTCCGCAGCACGCCACATAGTTTTGCACACGATAAATGTCACCGTTTCATAGAGAAGAGCGGCCAATGTGACGATCTGACATTAAGTCGATTCGATAGCAAACGACGAAGACGAGCGGATTTCTTAGGTTTTTAATACATTCGATCACTTTTCACATTCTCCCGTGCAACGTGGCTGCTAGTCCTCCCTTCATGCAAAATCGTAAGGTCCTAGCTCATGTCCAAGGCCCCAAAGCTGTCTAAAATGTCAAAAATCGATAACTAAACTTGAATTGTACTGCTTCTTACTGGCTATTACATCAACTTAGAAGTTTCATCTGTGTTCTACTGCGGCGCTTTTAGTGTATCCGCATATCGCAGCACGCGACATAGCTTTGCATAGATAAATGTAAACATTTCATAGAGAAGAGCAGCCAATGTGACGATTTGATATTAAGTCAATTCAACAGCAAATGACGAAAACTAGCGGATTTCTTAGATTTTATCTACATTTGAACACATTTCACATTCTCCCGTGCAACGTGGCTGCTAGTCCTCCCTTCATACAAATTCTTAAGGTCCTAGCTCATGTCCAAGGCACCAAAGCCGGCTAAAAAGTCAAAAATCGATAACTAAAACTTGAATTGTTATGCCTCTTAGTGTTTTTTACATCAACTTAGAAGCTACTTCTGTGTTCTACTATGGGGCTTTTGGCGTCTCCGCATTCCTCAGCACGCGACATAACTTTGCACACTATAAATTTATCCATTACAGAGAGAAGTGCGGCCAACGTGACGACCTGACATTATGTCGATTTGACAGCAAATGACGAAAAAAACGGGCCGGTTTCTTAGGTTTTTACTACATATGAACTCTTTTCACATTCTCCCGTGCAACGTGGCTGCTAGTCTTCCCTTCATGTAAAATCGTAAGGTCCTAGCTCATGTCCAAGGCACCAAAGCCGTATAACATGTCAAAAATCGATAACTAAAACTTGAATTGTTATGCCTCTTAGTGTTTTTTACATCAACTTAGAAGCTACTTCTGTGTTCTACTATGGGACTTTTAGTGTCTCCGCATATCGCAGCACGTGACGTAGCTTTGCACACCATAAATGTAAACGTTTCAGAGAGAAGAGCGGCCAATGTGACGATCTGACAATAAGTCAATTCGATAAAAAAATGGCGAAAACGGACAAATTTCTCAGGTTTTTGGTACATATGAACACTTTTCACATTCTTCCGTGGAAGGTGGCTGCTAGTCCTCCCTTCATGCAAGATCGTAAGGTCCTAGCTCATGTCCAAGGCACCAAAGCCGCCTATAAAGTCAACAATCGATAACTAAAACTTCTATTGTACTGCTTCTTACTGGATATTACATCAACTTAGAAGCTCCTTCTGTATTCTGCTATGGTGCTTTTAGTGTCTCCGAATTTCACAGCACGCAACATAGCTTTGAACACGATAAATGTAACCGTTTCAGAGAGAAGAGCGGCCAGTGTGACGATCTGACATTAAGTCGGTTCGATAGCAAATGACGAATACGGGCGGGTTTCTTAGGTTTCTACTACATATGAACTCATTTCACATTATCCCGTGCAACGTGGCAGCTAGTCCTCCCTTCATGCAAAATCGTAAGGTCCTAGCTCATGTCCAAGGCACCAAAGCCGTCTAACATGTCAAAAATCGATAAGTAAACTTGAATTGTACTGCTGTTTACTGGCTATTACATCAACTTAGAAGCTTCTTCTGTGTTCTACTGTGGTGCTTTTAGTGTCTCCGCATATCGCAGCACGCGACATAGCTTTGCACACCATAAATGTAACCGTTTCAGAGAGAAGAGCGGCCAATGTGACGATCTGACAATAAATGAATTCTATAGCAAATGACGAAAACGGACGAATTTCTCAGGTTATTGCTACATATGAACACTTTTAACATTCTTCCGTGCAAGGTGGCTGCTAGTCCTCCCTTCATGCAAGATCGTAAGGTCCTAGCTCATGTCCAAGGCACCAAAGCCGCCTATAAAGTAAACAATCGATAACTAAAACTTGTATTGTATTGCTTCTTACTGGTTATTAGATCAACTTAGAAGCTGCTTTTGTGTTCTACTATGGTGCTTTTAGTGTCTCCAAATTTCGCAGCACGCAACATAGCTTTCCACACGATAAATGTAACTGTTTCAGAGTGAAGAGTGGCCAATGTGACGATCTGATATGAAGTCGAATCGATAGCAAATGACGAAAACGGGGGGATTACTTAGGTTTTTACTACATATGAACACTTTTCACATTCTCCCGTGCAACGTGGCTGCTAGTCCTCCCTTCATGGAAAATCTTAAGGCCCTAGGTCAGTCCAGGGCACCAAAGCCGTCTAAAAAGTCAAAAATCGATAACTAAAACTTGAATTGTTATGCCTCTTAGTGTTTTTTACATCAACTTAGAAGCTACTTTTGTGTTCTACTATGGTACTTTTAGCGTCTGCGCATTCCGCAGCACGCCACATAGTTTTGCACACGATAATTGTAACCGTTTCATTGAGAAGTGCGGCCAATGTGACGATCTGACATTAAGTCGATTCGATAGCAAATGACGAAAACGAGTGGATTTCTTAGGCTTTTAATACATTCGATCGCTTTCCACATTCTCACGTGCAACGTGGCTGCTAGTCTTCCCTTCATGCAAAATCGTAAGGTCCTAGCTAATGTACAAGGCACCAAAACCGCCTAAAAATTTAAAAATCAATCACTAAAACTTAAATTGTACTGCTCCTTACTGGCAATTACATCAACTTAGAAGCGTCTTCTGTGTTGTACTATGGGGCTTTTGGTGTCTCCGCATTCCTCAGCACGCGACATAGCTTTGCACACGATAAATTTATCAATTTCAGAGAGAAGTGCGGCCGATGTGACGACCTGACATTATGTCGATTCGATAGCAAATGATGAAAACAGGCGGGTTTCTTAGGTTTTTACTACATATGAACTCATTTTACATTCTCCCGCGCAACGTGGCTGCTAGTCCTCCCTTCATGCACAATCGTAAGGTCCTCGCTCATATCCAAGGCACCAAACCCGTATAACATGTCAAAAATCAAGAACTAAACTTGAATTGTACTGCTGGTTACTGGCTATTACATCAACTTAGAAGTTTCTTCTGTGTTCTAATGTGGTGCTTTTAGAGTCTCCGCATATCGCAGCACGTGACATAGCTTTGCACACCATAAATGAAACCGTTTCAGAGAGAAGAGCGGCCAATGTGACGATCTGATATAAAGTCGCATCGATAGCAAATGACGCAAACGGACGGATTTCTTAGGTTTTTACTACATATGAACACATTTCACATTCTCTTGTGCAACGTGGCTGCTAGTCTTCCCTTCATGCAAAATCTTAAGGTCCCAGCTGATGTACAAGGCACCAAAGCCGCCTAAAAATTTAAAAATCTATCACTAAAACTTCAATTGTACTGCTCCTTACTGGCTATTACACCAACTTAGAAGCGTCTTCTGTGTTCTACTATGGGGCTTTTGGCGTCTCCGCATTCCTCAGCACGCGACATAATTTTGCACACTATAAATTTATCCATTACAGAGAGAAGTGTGGCCAATGTGACGACCTGACATTATGTCGATTTGACAGCAAATGACGAAAAAAACGGGCCGGTTTCTTTGGTTTTTACTACATATGAACTCTTTTCACATTCTCCCGTGCAACGTGGCTGCTAGTCTTCCCTTCATGTAAAATCGTAAGGTCCTAGCTCATGTCCAAGGCACCAAAGCCGTATAACATGTCAAAAATCGATAACTAAAACTTGAATTGTTATGCCTCTTAGTGTTTTTTACATCAACTTAGAAGCTACTTCTGTGTTCTACTATGGGACTTTTAGTGTCTCCGCATATCGCAGCACGTGACGTAGCTTTGCACACCATAAATGTAAACGTTTCAGAGAGCAGAGCGGCCAATGTGACGATCTGACAATAAGTCAATTCAATAGCAAATGGCGAAAACGGACAAATTTCTCAGGTTTTTGGTACATATGAACACTTTTCACATTCTTCCGTGCAAGGTGGCTGCTAGTCCTCCCTTCATGCAAAATCGTAAGGTCCTAGCTCATGTCCAAGGCACCAAAGCTGTCTAAAATGTCAAAAATCGATAACTAAACTTGAATTGTACTGCTTCTTACTGGCTATTACATCAACTTAGAAGTTTCATCTGTGTTCTACTGCGGCGCTTTTAGTGTATCCGCATATCGCAGCACGCGACATAGCTTTGCATAGATAAATGTAAACATTTCATAGAGAAGAGCAGCCAATGTGACGATTTGATATTAAGTCAATTCAACAGCAAATGACGAAAACTAGCGGATTTCTTAGATTTTAACTACATTTGAACACATTTCACATTCTCCCGTGCAACGTGGCTGCTAGTCCTCCCTTCATACAAATTCTTAAGGGCCTAGCTCATGTCCAAGGCACCAAAGCCGGCTAAAAAGTCAAAAATCGATAACTAAAACTTGAATTGTTATGCCTCTTAGTGTTTTTTACATCAACTTAGAAGCTACTTCTGTGTTCTACTATGGGACTTTTAGTGTCTCCGCATATCGCAGCACGTGACGTAGCTTTGCACACCATAAATGTAAACGTTTCAGAGAGAAGAGCGGCCAATGTGACGATCTGACAATAAGTCAATTCGATAGCAAATGGCGAAAACGGACAAATTTCTCAGGTTTTTGGTACATATGAACACTTTTCACATTCTTCCGTGGAAGGTGGCTGCTAGTCCTCCCTTCATGCAAGATCGTAAGGTCCTAGCTCATGTCCAAGGCACCAAAGCCGCCTATAAAGTCAACAATCGATAACTAAAACTTGTATTGTATTGCTTCTTACTGGTTATTAGATCAACTTAGAAGCTCCTTTTGTGTTCTACTATGGTGCTTATAGTGTCCGCGCATTCCGCAGCACGGCACATAGTTTTGCACACGATAAATGTCACCGTTTCATAGAGAAGAGCGGCCGATGTGACGATCAGACATTAAGTCGATTCGATAGCAAATGACGAAAACGAGCGGATTTCTTAGGTTTTTACTACATTCGATCACTTTTCACATTCTCCCGTGCAACGTGGCTGCTAGGCCACCCTTCATGCAAATTCTTAAGGTCCTACCTCATGTCCAAGGCACCAAAGCCGGCTAATAATTCAAAAATCGATAACTAAATTTTAGTTCTACTGCTTCTTACTGGCTGTTGCTTCAAATTAGAAGCTTTTTTCTGTGTTCTACTATGGTGCTTTTAGTGTCTCCGCATATCGCAGCACGCAACATAGCTTTGCACACGATAAATGTAACCGTTTCAGAGAGAAGAACGGCCAATGTGACGATCTGATATAAAGTCGAATCGATACCAAATGACGAAAACGGGGGGATTTCTTAGGTTTTTACTACATATGAACTCTCTTCACATTCTCCCGTTCAACGTGGCTGCTAGTCCTCCCTTCATACAAATTATTAAGGTCCTAGCTCATGTCCAAGGCACCAAAGCCGGCCAAAAAGTCAATAAACGATAGCTAAAACTATTATTTTACGTCTTCTTAATGGTTATTACGTCAACTTAGAAGCTACTTCTGTGTTCTAGTATGGTACTTTTAGTGTCTGCGCATTCCGCAGCACGACACATAGTTTTGCAAACGATAAATGTAACCGTTTCATTGGTAATAACGGCCAATGTGACGATCTGACATTAAGTCGATTCGATAGCAAATGACGAAAACGAGCGGATTTCTTAGGTTTTTTCTACATTCGATCACTTTTCACATTCTCCCGTGCAACGTGGCTGCTAGTCCTCCCTTCATGCATATCTTAAGGTCCTAGCTCGTGTGCAAGGCACCAAATCCAGCTAAAAATTCAAAAATCGATAACTAAACTTGAATTGTACTGCTTCTTACTGGGTATAACATCAACATTGAAGCGGCTTCTGTGTTCTACTATGGTGCTTTTAGTGTCTCCGCATATCGCAGCACGCAACATAGCTTTGCACACGATAAATGTAACCGTTTCAGAGTGAAGAGCCTCCAATGTGACCATCTGACATTAAGTCGATTCGATAGCAAATGACGAAAACGGGCGGATTTCTTAGGTTTTTACTACATATGAACACTTTTCACATTCTCCCGTGCAACGTGGCTGCTAGTCCTCCCTTCATGCAAAATCGTAAGGTCGTAGCTCATGTCCAAGGCACCAAAGCACGCTAAAAAGTCAACAATAGATAACTAAACTTGAATTGTACTGCTTCTTACTGGCTATTGCATCAACATAAAAGCTTCTTCTGTGTTCTACTTTTGTGCATTTAGTGTCTCCGCAGTCCGCAGCAAGCGACATAGCATTTCACACGATAAATGTAACCGTTTCAGAGATAAAAGCGGCCAACGTGGCCGTCTGACATTAAGTCGAATCGATAGCAAGTGACGAAAACGGGCGGATTTCTTAGGTTTTTACAACATATGAAAACATTTCACATTCTCCCGTGCAAAGTGGCTGCTAGTCATCCCTTCATGCAAAATCGTAAGGTCCTAGCTCATGTCCAAGGCACCAAAGCCGGCTAAAAAGTCAAAAATCGATAACTAAAACTTGAATGGTAATGCTTCTTACTGGTTATTACATCAACTTAGAAGCTATTTCTGTGTTCTACTATGGTGGTTTGAGTGTCTCCGCATATCGCAGCACGCGACATATCTTTGCAAAGATAAATGTAACCATTTCAGAGAGAAGGGCAGCCAATGTGACGATCTGACATTAAGTCGATTCGATAGCAGATGACGCAAACGGGCGGATTTCTTAGGATTTTACTACATATGAACACTTTTCACATTCTCCCGTGCAACGTTGGTGCTAGTCCTCCCTCATGCAAAATCTTTAGATCCTAGCTCATGTCCAAGGCACCAAAGCAAACTAAAAAGTCAATAATCGATAACTAACCTTGAATTGTACTGCTTCTTACTGACTGTTACATCAACTTAGAAGTTTCATTTGTGTTCTACTTTTGTGAATTTAGTGTCTCCGCATTCCGCAGCACGCGACCGTTTCAGAGATTAGGGTCCAATGTGACCATCTAACATGAAGCCGAATAGATAGCAAATGACGAAAACGGGCTGATTTCTTAGGTTATTACTACATATGCACACCTTTCAAATACTCCCGTGCAACGGGGTTCGCTAGTCCTCCGTTTATGCAATATCTTAAGGTCCTAGCTCATGTCCAAGGCACCGAACCTGGCTAAATATTCTATAACCTGTAACTTAAACTTGAATTGTACTGCTTCTTAATGTCTATTACATTAACTTAGAAGATTCTTCTGTGTTCTACTATGGTGCTTTTAGTGTCTCCGCATTTCGCAGCACGCGACATAACTTTGCACACGTTAAATGTAACCGTTTCAGAGAGAAGAGCGGTCAATGTGACGATCTGACATTAAGTCGACTCGATAGCAAATGACGATAACGGGCTGATTTCTTAGGTTTTTACTACATCTGAACTCTTTTCAGATTCTCCCGTGCAACGTGGCTGCTAGTCCTCCCTTCATGCAAAATCTTAAGGCCCTTGCTCAAGTCTAACGCACCAAAGCCGGCTAAAAAGTCAAATATCGGTAAGTAAACTTGAATGGTACTGCTTCTTACTGGCTATTACATCAACTTAGAAGCTTCTTCTGTGTTCTAGTATGGTGCTTTTAGTGTCTCCGCATTCCGAAGCACGCGACAAAGATTTGCACACGATAATTGTAACTGTTTCAGAGAGAAAAGCGGCCATTTTGACGATCTGACATTAAGTCGATTCGATAGCAAATGACGAAAACGGGCAGATTTCTCAGGTTTTTCCTACATATGAACACTTTTCACATTCTGCTGTGCAACGTGGCTGCTAGTCCTCCCTTCATGCAAAATCGTAAGGTCCTAGCTCATGTCCAAGGCACCGAAGCCGGCTAAAAATTCAAAAATCGAAAACTAAACTTTAATTGTACTGCTTTATACTGGCTATTACTTCAACTTAGAAGCTTCTTCTCTGTTCTACTATGGTTCTTTTAGTGTCTCCGCATTTCGCAGTTCGCGACATAGCTTTGCACAAGATAAATGTAACCGTTTCAGAGCGAAGAGCGGCCAATGTGACTATCTGACTTTAAGTCGATTCGATAGCAAATTTATTTATTTATTTAACCTGACAAGATTAGGGCCATCAGTCCCTCTCTTACATCTAACCAGGCATTCTACTTATTTTACAGTCATATGTTGTAGTAGGCATGTTAAACTACATCTAATACAAAAAGTGAGATAAACAATTAGAAAGGTACACCTCCAAAAATACATTATTGAAGAGAAAGATTTCAGATAGGAGTGCTGGCAGCAGGGAGTGTGGGGGGAAATCATGGTGAAGGGAGGAGAAGAATAGAGGGACATGATGAAACATAATTAAGGAAAATATAAAGGAAAATAAGACTGCGTGGCTAATAGAGATAGATGAAGAAGAAGGCATCTCAGAAGCAAGATAGGAGACGCTAGCTTTGCTATTTGACATATGAGAGGATTGGCCTTGCACATTAATTTTGTGGAGAATTTTATGCGGATGATAGTAGGAAATGCTTCAACTTCTTCTTAAAATCAACAGGAGATTGAATTTTCCTCAAGGTAAGGGGCAGTTTGTTCCAGAGGCGGACAGCGGCAACTGAGAAGGAGTTTGCAAAAGTTTTTGTTTTGTGAGTGGGCACAGCTAGGATACCAGATAAGAGCGACCTCGTGTTTCGATTATGATGGCATTACACGTTTTTAATCTCTGAAGCTAGGTACTGGGGTGCTTGCGCGACGAGGAGTCGGTGAAGTAGACATATAGTGTGGTAGTCACGCAGTTTGTCCGGCGGCAGCCACCCTAGCTCGGAGTATGAAGCACTAACATGATCATATCGGCGAATGTTGCAGGTGTAACGCACACAGGCATTCATGGTTAGCTCTAGCCGTCTTTTGTTTTCACTACTCATGCCTTGTTGAATCACATCACAATAGTGGAGGTTCGGTAGAACGAGTGCTTGCACGAGCTGGCGTTTCAAGTTCTGTGGGAATATGTTCCGAAACTTTTTGAGAGCATAGAGACAAGCAGACGTCTTTCGGCACACTGCGACTGTATTCTCCGCCCAGTTGAGATGCTCGTCCAAAGTTACACCCAAGTTCTTCACTGTTTTCTGATATGGTATTGGAGTACCTTCGAGCAGAATAGGAGGTAGCCGTTCGCGGAAATCTGAACTTATTAATTTCTGATGGGCTATTAAGATTACTTGCGTCTTTTTTGCGTTTAATTTAAGCCCCTGGTTTTTCGCCCATGTCACTACTGAAGACAGATCATCATTCATCAGAGCGATTGCAGTGTTTACGTCTTCAGGTCTGACGCTTAGGTAGAGCTGGAGGTCGTCGGCATATGTTTACAGGAGGACAAAACCGACGAAATATCGTTGACATATAAAGAAAACAACAGTGGTCCTAAGACTGATCCTTGTGGCACTCCCGAAGAAATATGTTTCAAGGAAGATTTTTCATTTGCGCAGACAACACATTGCTGTCTGTCTTTTAAGTAGCTTTCAAACCATCTCATTGCACTATCAGAGAAATTAAGCTGTTGCATTTTTCTGAGTAATATGTCAAAGTTAACAATGTCAAAAGCTTTGCTAAAGTCCAGTACCGTCAATATTGTTGCCTTTCGATTGTCGATGGCATATTTCAGGTCATCAGTTACTTTAATTAGAGCAGTGTTTGTGCTGTGATGTTTATGGAAACCAGATTGAAATTTGTCATATAGACTGAATTCATGCAAGTGTTCAGTGATTTGGTCATGAACAATATATTCAAGGGCTTTGGAAACAGCTGGCTGTATGCTAATTGGTCGGTAATCACTAGGCAGTTGCGGGTTTTCGATCTTAGGGATGGGTCGAATTATGCTTCTTTTCCATGCAGTGGGGTATATTCCGTTCACGAGGGAAAAATTAAATATGTCAGTTAAGACAGGTACTAAGATATCGGCAACATTCTTAATCATGGTTATACCGATAATGTCGTTGCCTATTGCATCAGAAGAGATTCTCATTATTGCTTTTCTTGCCGTATTTGTTGTTACATGTTTTAGATGGAAGGTATCGTTGTTAGTTATCCTGTTTGGGGATTCTTGTGGACGGTAATTATCAGCCGTGCTGGTAATCAGAGGTGCAGAGAAGAATTCATTTAATTCGTTAGCTGACACATGAAAAGTAGTTTCCGATTTTGCCTTTCCGACCCCCAAGCTACGGAGATTCTTCCATAGAGTCGTGGGTGTCAGATCGCTGCATACAAGGGAGCGAGCGTGCCTGATTTTGGCATTGCGAATGCATTGTTTCACTCTGTTCCGTAGCTTTCTATATTCTTCGAAACTCTCGGTTTTCGGATCTGCCTTGAAACGCCTGTGGGCAGCATCCCTATTAGTCATCCTTTGACGTAATTCAGCTGTCAGCGATGGAGCAGGAGATTTTCTTACACGGACTGTGCGCACAGGTGCATGTTTGTCAAAGAGGGCAGTGAGTTTATCACCAAGTTCATTAATTTTGCCGTCGCTTGTAGGTTCTCTGATTATTTGATGCCATGAGATTTCTGAGCAATCGGCTGTTAGAGCGTCAAGGTCAATACGTTTCATGTTCCTACAAGTTATGTAACGCGATTTGATCCTTGGGGGCTGCACAGAGTAGGCCAGGAATATTACATAATGTGCTGAGAGGCCAGGGGCTGCTGATTGACCAACATCTCTTACTTTGTCTGTTTCGTTGCGATCACGTCTATAAGAGTATGACTGTGCGCCATATGGTGTGTAGGTTGTAATGGAAGAATGTTCATGCTATTGCAACTAAACAATCTTCTTAGGTTTATTGCGGAGGAAGTGTCTCTTAGCAGGTCTATGTTCAAATCACCCATTACGATGACATGTTCGTATTGACACTGAAGTGAATGTAATTCCGACTGGAAGGAACTCATTGAGCTTACTTTTGGCGCATTGTACACGACGCCAGTCAAGAATCTCCGATTTTGTATATTTATCTCAATGAACATGAACTCAGCCTCTTTTTCTTCAGCAGGATTTGACGTACTTAAAACTTTCGCTTTGAGATCTGTTCGTATATTTGCGCCGACCCCGCCACCTCGCTTTTTTGATCTGTCTGCCCTAAGAAATTTGTACCCTGGGAGATGGATAGATGCAGAGGATACGTGTGGTTTCAACCACGTTTCGGATAAGAGGATTACGTGGTAGTTTAGTTGGTTGAAGAGGAGGCTAAGTTCTTCGTAATGCGCAGGTAAAGACTGAATGTTGCAGTGAGCTGCTAAAAGCTCGCTGAGCAGCCTGGAGTAGGGTGGCAGACTGGTTGTCCCTTTCTTAGGGACTACCTGCCGCGAGGGGCACTGGCCGGTGTTTCCGCCAATTGACATCATACAGGGGTGTCCGAGATTTTGCGCGCCCTGTTTGTGACTCCGCGAGTGTCAAAATAAACGCGACTGCAAGAGATTTCCTGAGGTTGCGGGAGTATAGAAAATGGATTAGTGGTATTCGGTGCAGGGAGAATATGACCAAAATGGAGACGGCTGTGTGTCACTGAGTATCCTATGTCGTAAGAGGAGAAATGTAATTAGAGTTGAAACGTCCCCTAGGAACAATTATACAAGACTGTGCTTAAACTGACACACAATATTTTTTAACGCAACGCAATCTGACTTTCAATAATCCCTACAAAAGAATGGCCCTGACTAACATTAACCTATACCTTTCACAAATCACTTACCTCACCAAAAATCTTCGTTACTCGAACTACTGCAATACAGCGAGCACCACTACTGCCAGCTAAATAAAAGATTCAAACTACGGAAGTCACTAACTACTGATAGGCAGGCATAGTTAGCAAATGAAAGATTTTAATTGAGAACAAACAATGTATTTACCTTAAGAGTCATTATATATATATATCAGTTCATGACACCAATTCTTACAAATTTCAAAACTCCGCCATCTCTCTCCGCACATCCACCACTGCTGGCGGCTCACCTCCAACTGCACAACGCTACGCGCTGTTAACATCCAGCCGCCCAACACTACAATGGCGAGTATTACAACAATGCCAACCTGCCACTGACTGCACACAGCACAGCCAGTGATTTTTCATACAGAGCGCTATGTGGCGTTACCAATAAAAAAATCTAAACAGCCTACTTACGTAGCCCCCATGCTCACCACAAAAAATTTTACAAATTATTTTGGGCAGTGGCCAATACAGATTTGAAAAAAAATTTTCATAATTACAATAACAAAGAAATGAAATGCACACACTTATCACTACAATATTGGTCAAAAGCTAAAATTTTCTCACTGTCCATAATGACAGTCCTGATCATTCATCACAGTAAAATTGCAGAATTTTTTTTTTTCTCAAAGTCGGAGCAGTAAAAGAAAATGCACATGCAAGTAGTGTATTTCCATGCAGTCTTCAAGAAGTAGTGGTGTCCTTCCAACGGAAAGACATGCTGACAGGTAATGGGCCACAACGGAGCAAACCCACAGCAGAGTCAGTCGAAGTTTTGAAGAATATTGGAAGGTTGGTCATCACAGAGCAGACCTACTATAGTCCTAGTAGAGATTATGGTATTGGTGGGCCACCAGAGGTGCAGACCCACTGCAGTCCTTGTACAGATAATGGTATTGGTGAGTCATCAACGGTGTAGACCCACTGTAGTCCTTGTAGAGATGGCTAGCAGGCAACTGTTGCGACTGTGCAGGTGCACAATCACCATCGAAGAGTCTTGCGGAGAATATAGCAAATCCATCAACCAATTTTCCTTAGAACCAACAATGCTGTTAACCAGTCCCTTGCTGAATCATTAACACACGTGCAAACACTATCAGTCCCTGCTTCTCACATATTGTCTGTATACTATGGCCAACAGAAACGTGTGCAGTGAAATGTAACTTACAAGTTACTTAATTTGATGAACTGGTGTCAATTACAATTTTATAACATAAGAATACAATAACAAAGGTACAAAATACATCATTAAAACGTAATAATACAGATAACATTTGTAGTAAAACAGACATTACAAAAGAATAGAAATAAACATGCACATCAGAGTTACAAAAATTATGACATAAGTACATACATAAAAGATCAGAATAACTTTTGAAACATCAACTTCACACATGAGCATTAGAATAAAACAGAATAAATAATGTGTAAACATCTTTACGAACTAAATAACATGTTATTAATGCAAATTATATTTGAGGATAACGGTATTCCTCATCATAGTGAATGTAGCTTAGTATTAGAAGAGAAAAAATTCTATGAAACAGTACATAGAGACAGGAAGAAAACAAATACACAAGGGTACACAAACACATAGTGGGATAACACAAAAGGAAAGGACAGGGTTTTTTTTCAATGTAACATTTGGTATTGCAGTGCAACCCAAAACTTCAGTCCATAGATCGTCCCTCTTATTTCAACATTTGCTCCAGCCAAAAAAAATCCTATCCAAGCATGCTTTCTGTTTTCTGTTCACATCCTCTTTCAAAAATAGTTTTTCTCCACTGTACACTACTTTTTTGGCCAAACCATTTTCTTATAGCTTCTCAATGCTTTTCTTCCAATTCATCATAGTTAGTTTCTTATAAAGTCTACCCCCTCTTAAGCTAACTTCAACCTACTGAGCTCAGATGCTTAACTAAGGGACGAGGCAATGCAGCAGCACAAAACAATTTACACGAACAGCAATGATAAAAAAATGGAAATTGCCAAAAAAGGCAGCAATATTACAACTATATAAGGCAATGCGCACCAAACAAGAAAAATAAATCAGTAATAAAATTGGCTTAACCTAGTAACACAAAGTGACATTCAGTAGCACTATGAATGGCAAACAGCCGCAGAAAATGCTATAACTTATACCTAAACATGACAAAGCTCAAGCAGAAAAAAATGTACACTAAAGACAACAATGCAGATATGGACAATGTCCATTCACATCTTATAGTCTATGTAATTAAAGTGGTGCACCACGAAAACTTATTGTAAAAAAATATTACTGTGTACTTGAAAAGAAAATTTTGTATTCAGTTACTGTGATTAATCCCTTCATATTGTTCTTTCTATTCAAAGTGCTCCTTTTTCGAATAATATGGATCATAAAATTATTATTTAATAGGTCTGTTGGCAGAAAGTGTTCATATTAGCAAATGCATTTAATTTTATTTTATAAAATCAGTGATGCAACACAGCTGGAAAACAGATATCAAATGAAATAAGCAACTATGGACAAAGCATAAAAATATCATTCAATAGTCATGTGACATTTCATAAGTTAGTAGAATTCTCTCAACTCTAGTAGAAAGACGTTTGTTATAATCAGGTGTCAGATGTAAGTATCTTTCTCAGTAATGAGCGTGTCGTATTTGCGGTGCTTTCTACAAAGGAATGTCAATAGCGAAGATAATGGCCTCCCTTTTTTTTACCTGTGCCTCTGAAAGGCACACACTAATGGCTTTCTTTTGTCAGGTGGTTGTCGCGCAGCTGGGTGCCCACGACACATTACGTGCAGGTGGTCACTTAACTGTCTTATCGAAATATTTACGACACCAGTTTCCACTACAGTGGCAGTCTCATATAAAAAAAATTCACAGGTGAAGAATTTGCGTTACAAATCTGTAGAAATAAAATCTTTTAAAAATAATAGTGTTCAAAAATTTTCGACAGCATAGTGATACATTCACGCATATACATAGTTTTCATAACACTTAAAGTACGATTCCTGGTTTCCAACAACATTTTTCACAAACCAGAGTCCCTAACCACTACTCATTATTCCTTACCTTATTCGTCTACACTTCTTCAATATTTCATCATAACAGATACGTAGCATAACCAAATAACTCATATAGCATCAGCTTAAACATACCTCAGCAGCATAATTCACATCGTCGTCGTAATAATAACATTGTAACACCTCAGTCAAATCTCAAAAATGTCATAGCTTTCTGCAATAATTTCAAAGCCTAAAAAAAATTCTCTGCTCACGACAAAAGTGTCATCTACCTCAAACGTACTTTAAAAATCATGATCCCATACCAAATATATCATTCAAAGCGCTCATAGTGTCACAATGGTTCCGAAAAAATATGAACTGTTCACAAAGTACAGACAAAATACAATTTCATAAGTGTGAAGTAATCCACCCGTATAATTACGTAAACATTTGTCACTGATGTAGTAAAAATATGTTTGTCTCTCAGTTAAATCATCAGATAGCTGTGTAATTAATGTGCTAGAGAAATATGGTACCGATGTGTAAAGTTGTATAAGCAAATACTATATTAGCTAGGCCTCCTTGAGCTTGCCATACACATGGTACACAAAGTAAGCGTGTAGCCCCCTGAGGATTAATGTAATTATATCCTCAGGTGTTACAGATTACAGCAAAGGAATGAAATGTATCACGGAAAACCTTTGTATCATTGTACTTCAAATATCTTTAAAAATAAATGTTTTAAGTACAAAATTAATCACTCAAATACGTGTACTGTAGCGCTAAAATGTGCGTCTTGTTGTAAGATAATCTCTGTGGAAGTGTCGTAGTTATCGTCCTCCGAAAGCTACGTTTTGCATAAGTCAATGTACTTACCTCATGATAAACAAAAGTGAAATGCTTTGCGTGTAGATATCGTAGTTACTACGCTTATTGCCGTGATGAAGTAAGTACTGTACTGTAGCGTATTGTTGTGCTACAGGAAAGGCTGTCTCATTGTAGCTATACCACAAAGTTACTACTAAAACATGTTTTCCTTTCCAGAAGAATTCAGAAAAACTGTGCAGATATAAAACAGATACACAATAAAAGCACAATGTAAGTTGTGTCACACATTAGTAGCGTCGTGATATAATCGTGTAGGTATCAAAGAAACGAAATGCAAAGTCATCTTTAATCTCACAAAACTGCAAAGCAATTATCATGTTGTATAAGTCGATAAAAAATGTAAAAATTTTCTCAAAGTTTGCGTCTATGTTATTTTTCTCGGAGCCAACGTAGCTGCTAGTCCTCCCTTCTTGCAAAATCTTAAGGTCCTAGCTCACGTCCAAGGCACCAAACCCTGCTAAAACGTCCAAAATCGATAACTAAACTTGAATTGTAATGTTTCTTACTGGCTATTACATCAACTTAGAAGGTTCTTCTGTGTTCTACTATGGTGCTTTTAGTGTCTCCGCATTCCGCAGCTCCCGACATAGCTTTGCACACGATAAATGTAACGGTTTCAGGGAGAAGAGCGGGCAATGTGACGATCTGACATTAAGTCGATTCGATAGCAAATGACGCAGACGGTCAGATTTCTTAGGTTTTTACTACATATGGACACGTTTCACATTCTCCCGCGCAACTTGGCTCCTAGTCCTCCCTTCCTGCAAAATCTTAAGGTCCTAGCTCATCTCCAAGGCACCAAACGCGGTTATAAAGTCAAAATTCGATAACTAAACTTGAAATGTAATGTTTCTTACTGGCTATTACATCAACTTAGAAGCTTCTTCTGTGTTCTGCTATGGTGCTTTTAGTGTCTCCGCATTCCGCAGCACGCGACATAGCTTGGCACAAAATAAATGTAACCGTTTGAGAGAGAAGAGCGGCCAATGTGACGATCTGACATCAAGTCGATTCGACAGCAAATGACGAAAACTGGCGGATTTCTTAGGTTTTTACCACATATGAACACTTTTCACTTTCTCCCGTGCAACGCTTGTGCTAGTCCACCCTTCTTGCAAAATCTTAAGGTCCTAGTTCACGTCCAAGGAGTAAAAGCCAGCTAAAGAGCAAAAAATCGATAACTAAACTTGAATTGTACTGCTTCTTACTGGCTATTACATCAACTTAGAAGCTTCTTCTGTGTTCTACTATGGGGCTTTTAGTGTATCCGCATTCCGCAGCACGTGACCTAGCTTTGCACACAATAAATGTAAGCGTTTCAGAGTGTAGAGCGACCAATGTGACGATCTGACAAAAAGTCGATTCGATAGCAAATGACGAAAACGGGCGGATTTCTTAGGTTTTTACTACATATGAACACTTTTCACACACTCCCGTGCAACGTGGATGCTAGTCCTACCTGCATGCAAAATCTTAAGCTCCTAGCTCATGTCCAAGGCACCAAAGCCGGCTAAAAAGCCAAAAATCGATAACTAAACTTGAATTGAACTGCTTCTTACTGTCCATTACGTCACCATAGAAGCTTCTTGTGCGTTCTACTGAGGGGCTTTTTGTGTCTCCGCATTCAGCTGCACGCGACATTGCTTCGCACAAGATAAATGTAACCGTTTCAGCGAGATTAGCGCCAAATGATACCATCTGACATTAAGTCCATTCGATAGCCAATGAAGAAAACGGCCGGATTTCATAGGTTGGTACTACATATGAACACTATTCACATTCCCCCGTGCAACGTGGCTGCTAGTCCTCCCTTCATGCAAAATCTTAAGGTCCTAGCTCATGTCCAAGGCACCGAAGCCGGCTAAAATGCCAAAAATCGATAACTAAACTTGAATTGTACTGCTTCTTACTGGCTATTACATCAACTTAGAAGCTTTTTCTGTGTTCTACTGAGGGACTTTTAATGTCTCCGCATTCCGCAGCACGCGACTTAGCTTTGCACACGATAAATGTAACCGTTTCAAAGACAATAACTGCCAATGTGATGATCTGACAAAAAGTCGATTCGATAGCAAATGACGAAAACGGGCGGATTTCTTAGGTTGTTACTACATATGAACACTTTTCATATACTCCTGTGCAACGTGGATGCTACTCCTCCCTGCATGCAAAATCTTAAGCTCCTAGCTCATGTCCAATGCACCAAAGCCGGCTAAACAGCCAAAAATCGATAACTAAACTTGAATTGAACTGCTTCTTACTGTCCATTACATCAACATAGAAGCTTCTTCTGCGTTCTACTAAGGGGCCTTTAGTTTCTCCGCATTCCGCAGCACGCGACATTGCTTTTCACACGATAAATGTACCGTTTCAGAGAGAAGAGCGGCCAATTTGACGATCTGACATTGAGTCGGTTCGAAAGCAAATGACGAAAACTGCTGGAAGTCTTAGGTTTTTACTACATATCAACAATTTTCACATCCTCTCCTGCACCGTTGGGGCTAGACCACCAATCGTGCAAAATCTTAAGGTCCAAGCTCATGTCCAAGACACCAAAGCTTGCTAAAAAGTCAAAATCTATATCTAAAACTAGAATTGTACTGATTCTTACTGGCTATTACAGCAACTCAGAAGCTTCTTCTGTTTCTACTATGGTGCATGTAGTATCCCCGCATATCGCAGCATGCGACATGGTCTTTGCACTCGATAAATGAAACCGTTTCAGAGAGAAAAGTGGCCAATGTGACGATCTGACACTAAGTCGATTCGATAGCAAATGACGAGAACAGGAGGATTTCTTTGGTTTTTACTACATACGAACATTTTTCACATTCTCCCGTGCAACGTGGCTGCTAGACCTCCCTGCATGCAAAATCTTAAGGTCCTAGCTCATGTCCAAGGCACCAAAGACGGCTAAGAAGTCAAAAATCGATAACTAAACTTGAGTTGTACTGCTTCTTACTGGATATTACAACAACTTAGAAGCTTCTTCTGTGTTCTACTATGGTGCTTTTAATGTCTCAGCACATCGCAGCACGCGATATAGCTTTGCAAACGATAAATGTAACCGTTTCAGAGAGAAGAGCGGCCAATGTGACGATCTGACATTAAGTTGATTCCATAGCTAATGACGAAATCTGGCGGACTTCTTAGGTTTTTACTACATATGAACACTTTTCACATCCTCCCGTGCAACGTGGCTGCTGGTCCTCCCAGCATGCAAAATCTTAAGGTCCTAGCTCATGTCCAAGGCATCAAAGCCGGCTAAAAAATCAACAACGATAACTAAACATGAATTGTACTGCTTCTTACTATCTATTAAATCAACTTAGAATCTTCTTCTGTGTTCAATTATAGTACGTTTAGTATCTCCACATATCAGAGCACGCGACATAGCTTTGCCCACGATAAATGTAACCGTTTCAGAGAGAAGAGCGGCCAATGTGACGATCTGACATTAAGTCGATTTGATAGCAAATGACGAAAACGGGCGGATTTGTTAGGTTTTTACTACATATGTACACTTTTCACATTCTCCCGTGCAACGTGGCTGATAGTCCTCCCTGCATGCAAAATCTTTAGGTCCTAGCTCATGTCCAAGTCACCAACGCCGGCTGAAAAGTCAATAATCGATAACTAAATCTTAAATTATACTGCTTATTACTGGCTGTTATGTCAAATTAAAGGCTTCTTCTGTGTTCTACTATGGTGCTTTTAGTGTCTCCGCATATCGTAGCACACGATAAATGTAACCGTTTCAGAGAGAAGAGCGGCGAATGGGACGATCTGGCATTAAGTCGATTTGATAGTAAATGACGAAAACGGGCGGATTTCTTAGGTTTTAACTACATTTTAACACTTTTCGCATTCTCCCGTTCAACGTGGCTGCTAGACCTCCCTTCATGCCAAATCGTAAGGTCGTAGCTCATGTCCAAGGCACCAAAGCCGGCTAAAAAGTCAATAATCGATAACTAAACTTGAATTGTACTGTTCCTTACTGGTCGATTACATCAACTTACAAGCTTCTTCTGTGTTCTGCTATGTTGTAATTAGTGCTTCCGCATACCGCAGCAAGCGACGTAAGTTTGCAGACGATAAATTTTATCGTTTCAGAGAGAAAAGCGGCCATTGTGGCGATCTGGTATTTCGTCGATCCGATAGCAGATGCCGAAAACGGGCGGATTTCTTAAGTTTTTACTACATATGATCAGTTTTCACATATTCTCGTGTAACGTGGTTCCCAGACCTCGTTTCATGCAAAATCGTAACGTCGTCAGTCACATCCCTGGCGCCAAAGGCGGCTAGTAAGTCCATAATCGATAGTAAAACTTGAATTGTACTGCTTCTTACTGGCAGATTACATAAACTTAGAGCCGGCCGCGGTGGTCTAGAAGTTCTGGCACTCAGTCCGGAACCGCGGGGCTGCTATGCTCGCAGGTTGGAATCCTGCCTCGGGCATGGATGTGTTTGATGTCCTTAGGTTAGTTAGGTTTAAGGAGTTCTACGCTCTAGGGGACTGATGACAACAGATGTTAAGTCCCATAGTGCTCAGAGCCATTTGAACCAATAACTTAGAAGCTTCTTCTGTGTTCTCTGGTGTTGCTATTAGTGCCTCCGCATGCCGCAGCCCGCGACATAAGTTTCCAGACGATAAATGTAACTGTTTTATACAGAAAAGCATCCAATGTGACGATCTGTCATTACGTCGATTCGACGGCAATTGACGAAAACGGGACGATTTCTTAGGTTTTTACAACACATGAACACTTTTCCAATTCTCTCGTGTAACGTGTCTTCCAGACTTCGTTTCATGCCAAATCTTAAGGTCGTCGGACATGTCTGAGGCACCAAAGCCGGATAATAAGTCAATAATCGATTACTAAAACTTGAATTTTACTGCTTCTTACTGGATGATTACATCAACTTATAAGCTTCTTCTGTGTTTTACTGTGTTGCTATTAGTACCTCCGCATACCGCAGCACACAACATAAGTTTGCTGATGATGAAGGTAACCGCTTCACAGAGATATTTCAAACTCTGTGTCTGTGTCTATTGCCTGCTCATATTGTTTAAAGCAGGTTGCTGTAAATGCCCAGTGGATCTGATTCCCTTGATACCTATTCTAAACAATCTCGGATTGGTAAAGACCAAGCTCTGCTTATACTTATAGTCTTGGAAGTTGACATATCTTAGACAGTAAAATATGATGGTTAAAGATGTCCACTGAGTATTCCCATATACACTGAAGTTAGCTTTGAACAACAAATTATTAATTGGCCACCTACTCTTGACTCAATAGCTACTAAGATCTTTCACTAGTGAAGGAGGTGACGACGTTGTTATGTCCATTAGAGGCTTCTGTAGTTTGCTGAAAATGATGTGATATAATTGTGACTTGTGATTTTCTGTGGAGTTCCAGAGTAAGTTCTATACTGGTGCAGGACATTCATTCCTGCTGTTCTCATTCGAGGCAATCCTGGATTCTGAATCTCAAGCACCAGAGGATTATAAACAGCAATGATACCTCTGTCTTCCTGGCAGTGCACTATTTCAAAGTGCTCTGGTTGACAGTCTCTTCTCATTGTGCAGTGCTTGTAGATTATTGTAAATGGATTATCTGTAATATTTAGAACATCTCATTCTAAACTTTCTAAAGAACGAGACTTTTCTGTCATGACCACTTTTTGTGTGAGGTGATAAATACCAGGAATTTGATTGCATTTTGAGAACCTAATGGTAACTGTCATGATTGTCTATGTAAATTAATGGAACTGGATTTTTCCTGAGGTCAGCAGTTTTCCGAAGGTCGTCGTTTTTCCCGAGGTCGTCGTTTTTCCCCGAGGTCGGCGTTTTTCCCCGAGGTCGGCGTTTTTCCCCGAGGTCGGCGTTTTTCCCCGAGGTCGGCGTTTTTCCCCGAGGTCTGCGTTTTTCCCCAAGGTCTGCGTTTTTCCCCGAGGTCGGCGTTTTTCCCCGAGGTCGGCGTTTTTTCCCAACAGCGGCGTTTTTCCCCGATGTCGGCGTTTTTCCCCGATGTCGGCGTTTTTCCACGATGTCGTCGTTTTTCCCCCAGGTCGGCGTTTTTCCCCGAGATCGGCGTTTTTCCCCGAGGTCGGTGTTTTTGCCCCGAGGTCGGCGTTTTTCCCCGAGGTCGGCGTTTTTCCCCGAGGTCGGCGTTTCTTCCCGAGGTCTGCATTTTTGCCCCGAGGTCGGATCAAAGATTTTTTTCCCGAGGTCTACAAATCTATCGATATATTGAAAATCCAAAGTATTTTCATGTATGTAGACTATACTGTTATGTCATGTCATCTTGAAACATTTATCCGACCACTAGATAACGGTATTTATCAAGATAGCGATATATTTCGTTATATCTATTTATTTCGATATTCGTTTTCTTAGGGGTACAGATTTATTTTGAGACGTCCATACTTTTCCCATTATCGATTCAATTCGATATATCGACATACGTAGATGCACACATTATATCGTGATATCGATTTATTTCGAGATATCTACCTATATTGAGGAGTCTATTTATTTCGAGGTATCGATTGATTTCGAGTATCCGATTATATCGAGATAACGATTTATTTTGATATACCGACACAATACAGGTTGTCTATATATTTCAAAGTATCGATATATTTCCATGTATTGGTGTACTACAGATATCGATTCTTCTCGAGATATCGATATATTTCAAGGTACCTCTATATCTCTAGTAATCCATAAATTTCTAGATATCGCTATTTTTAGAGATATCTTTATATTACGTGGTACCAATATATTTCGAGATATCGATATAATTCTATACCTCGATTTATCTCGATATGTCGACTAACATCGAGATTTCGGTCTATATGGTAAGCCGAAATGCGTCTAGATGTCGATATATTTCGGGATATCGACTCATTTCGATGTAGCGGTTTTTTGGAGGTGATTTATTTCGAGGTTTCGAATTATTTCACGGTGTCGATTTATTTCGAGGTTGCGATTTATTTCGAGGTTGCGATTTATTTCGAGGTGGCGATTTATTTCGAGGTGTGGATTTATTTCAAGGTGTCGATGTATTTCCTGGTGACGATATATTTCGATGTTACTTGTCGACTGCATCAGCTTAGAACCTATTTCGTACAGAGTGGTGCGACTGCATACCTCAGCAGGCGAGATTGATATCCAGACGATGAATTTTACCGTTTCCTAGAGAAAAGCGTGCGATGTGACGAATTGTCATTATGAAAACAAATGACGAAAACGTGAGGTTTTCTTTGGTTTTTCTGCCACTGCTGCCAACTTTCAGCCCACCCCCTCCTCCCCTTCCCCAGTCGTGGCGATCAGCTGGTGTGATGGAAATGGACACAGGAAAGTAATAACGTTCCATGAAATCCCATTCTAGGGACGTTCAAGGGTAAATGTTCCAGACGGTTTAATTGCATTAAGACACGCATACTGGGCATCTACAATGTCACATCTGCCAGATCGTTTCTATTATCAACAGTGGAAAACAAAACAGCGTACTGAAGAAGCCATATTGAGACGCGGTTTTTGGTAGAATACTCTAGCCATTGATAATGATGATCTAATGAGAATTCTGTTATTGTTTTGAAAGATGCATTTAAATATGCATTGAACGTAGCTCCAAATTATTTTGTGAATTATAATTGTGGTATTATGAATCTACATTGGAGATTTTGTAATGCAAAACATTTCGATCTGAGAATACTTTACGTGATAGTACGTCATTGACCTTGTGTGTCATTAGGGTAAAGTTAATTTGCCGCGATTAACAAAAAATTTATCCGCCATTAAGGCTGAGTGCAACCCGAAAAATGCCAACAGCGCATAGCGGCCCATATGGTCACCCATCCAAGTGCCGACCACGCCCGAAAGTGCTAAACTTCAGTGATCTGACGGGAACCGGTGTATACACTGCGGCAAGGCCATTGCCCCTACCACTCTTACATGATATTTTTGATCGTAGTTCAGGTCTGATGGCTGGAAAGAATGGACCTTTACCATGTTATGCACATTTATATTTTCACTACGTCGACACAGCTGGACCAATTACGACCACAGGTGATGGTAGCCATAATGATCGTGCCAAGCATCCCGTGTACATTAGTTACACCCAAGTGTGTGGGCATCACAGCATTCGTGACATTTAAGTTTGTTACTTCTTTGCTACTATATTCGCAATAAATTTTGCAGACAGTATCCGCTTATGACGCTGAATGTACCTATAAAATTATATCATTGTACGACACATGTTTCAGGAGATACGTCATAAAAACTCAGGACAAGGCCAGACGCTGCATAGTACGGACGTGGACGCACAGCTGTAAATAAATGCCTGGTCAACACCAAGCTTTTCCGCTAGTCATCTATAAAGATAAGAAATCCCCAATATTGTCTACCAGCGTATTTTTGAAAAACCTTCATTTTGTCATCCATTTTTTTCCTGTAAAAATCGTAAAAGCCGTGCATCATTGTGTTTTTAAAAATCGTTTCTTATTGTCATCTCTTTTTATGTATTTTAAACCATCTATCGCTTGTGTAACCTGTGGCTACAAGTCCATTCCCTTTATGGGGTAATCGAAATAATAAACAACGGAAAAAAGTGTGGCTCAATTTCTTCCTCATTTTTCGGAACTTCTGATAATAGTAAATCGTTGGCTCTTTGAGGGCGTGGTAGGTACATACAAGAGATTAGTGTAAGATTAGAATTTGGGTTAGATGCAGTGCCAGGAGGTTCTGTTTCTATCTGGCTAGCTTCAGAGTACTTCACCATCTACCAAGTGATGCGTTTCATTGGGAATGGTGTGTTCTGTGCTAGGTCTACCCTTTACTGCACAATTCTGTTACTTCGATGCTATTAAAACCAGGATGTTATCAAAATATATGCACAGTGGCAGACTGGAGTCTGCAGAAATATTTCCAGTGGTGGGGAGGGGGGAAGGCGCGTCGGGGCTGGAGTGCATGATTCTGAAACTGGCACTCTGTGTACAAATCAGCTGGTCAGTTACGAGGTGCATCAAGCTACAAGACCCTAACTCCATGAGCGCTACAACTGGTCAAAGCTAAGGTTTATCAGTATTGTGGAGAATTCTTATCTGGAAGAGTATACTGTAACGAATAAAAACTCTTTACTCCAGGTTCCAGGGAGGGTTGGGGGCGATGGGTGAAAGTGCCCTTTTGCCTATCCTCCACTCCCCACCTCCTCCCCTCCCCATCCTCTCCCCCTACCCCTCCCCTCCCCCTCCCCTTCCCCCTCGCGGACGCCAATGGCTGGCCCGTTCATTTTGAGAACATCAGAGCTGCAGTAACCTTTCTGAGAAACTGTTCTTGATGTCCTTGTGCGTCAATCTTACCACTCAGAACACCAGTGGGAATGTTGGTTATCGCTGAAACAACTGGTTTTCGGCTCTTATCAGTTTCCCAACCCTTCTTTAAGCTAATTGTTAAAACCCGTCACAATACCAGTTCTTGTAATAACCGATTTTCAGTCTTTTATTTACATTATTTCCTCTAGTAAACGTAGAAATCAAACAAATATTAAACAATTTTTACTTTCTCAGTTTCTTGATAAATGTAATCAAAATGTCAAATTAAATACCCTTATGATGACCTGCAGCCGTTCAGAACGAAATTAGAATTATATTAATACCGTCAGCTGCTCACGGGTGTCGATATATATCAACGGGGACAGGTGACAATGTGTGCACGTCTGGGACTCGAACCCGGGATCTCCTGCTTACATGGCAGGTGCTCTGCCCATCTGAGCCACCGATGGCACAGACGATAGTGTGACTGCAGGTATTATCTCGCGCCCGCCTCCCGCGAGACTCACATTCTCACCTTGCACGTCCACACACTACATTCGTAGTGTCCCACACCGACACACTCATTACTCGTGGAACACATTCTTACCAAGTCCCGTAACAGTTCGCGGAATACGTGTGCATCTTCACAGAAGAAGGTCATGGCTGGTATTGCCAGAACCATATACTTATATGGATATGGACATGTCTTCCACGAGGAATGAGTGTGTTGGAGTGGGACTCTACGACTGTAGTGTATGGACATTCAAGGTGAGAATGTGAGTCTCGCAGGAGGCGTGCGCGAGATAGTCCCTGCAGTCGAACCATACACTGTGTCCTCTGTGCCTCAGATGGATAGAGCGTCTGTCATTTTAGCAAGAGATCCCGGGTTCGAGTCCCGGTCGCGGCACACATTTTCACTTGTCCACGTTGATATTTATCAACGCCCTTGAGCAACTGACGGTATTAATATAATTCTAATTTCTTTCAATTAAATAGTCCAATAAAACTTTGTCCGATGTTCGCTGCTTCTCTCAAAATATAGCGAGTGCTTCTATACTACAGAAAACTGCCAGTATTATCCTACTGATTTTAGTTTTTAGAACTCTGCTCAAAAATTATATTGAAATCGGTTATCACAGCACTATGCGGGCATTACGTATAGTCCAGCGATAAAGAGTGAAAACTGCGGCAGGAGAACTCTCTTTTTCGTTTTAATTTCTCTGTTTTTAAGGGCTAAAAGCAGATAACGGCATACTACGTAGACACAGCAGCAGATGAGGCACTTTCTACTTTTATCCCGAACTATGAATGATTTGTTAAATTTTAACTTCTTTCCTTGTATGATGTCGCAAGTCGACCAAATCTAACTTTGTTCTTCACTCGTACCGCATATCGTAAAATACTTCCAGACTTCCAGATGGTGCCATTCTATGTTACAACTGACGTTCGACAACAGCGAGAAACTGTGTCCAGTCTCGCGCACTGCTTGTGTAACAGGGACAATATTGTCTCGGCAATGTTGGACCAATCCATTTGTTGCTCGTTTCTATCAGCAGTGTTATTAAAGTGGCATACATAACTTTTCCCATTTTTTTCTGTAATAACGCCGTGTTTCAGTGCTATGGAAATCTTACGAATAAAAATAACTCGTCTTTTTTAAAAAAGGTTTATTTGAAAACAAAAAATTTTACTACCACATCTGTGGCTAATTGATATATCTGTTTTTAGGTGGTTATCAGAAAAAAATAAAAAGGTACTTGTTATAACCGAGAGCAAACAAATACCGAAAGACATCGGTTATTCAGAACTAAAATACCCATATCGTTTTAACTGATCGGTTTTTCTATCTCTAAACTGCAGTGTCGCCATAGAAAAGTGTGTCGCTCCATCAATGTCCATAGCAACTTTGAGATATGTGTTTATGCGCAATATCGGCAAATGGAAACACGAAGAGGTAATAAGCACCTGAGCGATAGAATTTATTTCACAGTCAGAAAAGTCGAGTGACAGACAAGACTGAATCACTGTAATAGAAATTATATGGAAAGCTGTGTAAAGGAAAATTTCCAGTTCTTTCGTGGATTCCAAAATTGAAGCAAATTCCGGGACACCAAGGTGACATAGTCTTATACGGATAGTATTCCATGACTAACGTAATTGGCCCATATACTGTACTGGTATACGGATTATATTACACGACTAACGTAATTTACGTGAAATAATTTACAAACATGTTACTGTAACATTCGCTACTACTCATTACGCTAATTCACCTTCAGCCATTCAGCGCAAATCTCAGTTATGATACGTGCGCCAAACAAAAATTTATCAACGTAGTAACTCAAGACAACTACAAACGATCATTGTGTGCAAAATAAATAGAACACTTCATAAGAAGAACATGACGGGTTTGAATCATTCTCACCGCAAAGGATGAAAAATTCAGGCTCGCACACAAGACCACTTGATAACTAACCAGAAATTCAGATTAGTTGTAGCTTCGGTGACAATCGCCTTTTTTACATTTTCCCCGTAAACTAGATAATTATGAAACGTAAGCAACTACTCTGAAATATCTGCGGCAACGGCCTTGCCGCGGAGGTTGCATCGGTTCACGTGAGATCACCGAAGTCGCTGATTTCACAACGAACTGTTCGTTGTCTACTGAGTATACTGTCTGTTGCACGACACTATCCCTCCCACGCTGCTAAATGTAGGTCGTCGGCAAAATATGACTGTAGTGGAACAAGGGCGTCTGCAGAAATTTCCCCAGGAGGTGGTGGTGGCATTGGTAGTGGTGTGTGTGTGTGTGTGTGTGTGTGTGTGTGTGTGTGTGTGTGTGTGTGTGTGTGTGTGTGTGTGTGTTTGTGTGTGTGTAGGACTATTACTATGAAACTCACACAGTCCAGACCGCCAAGGAAAATAAACCTTGACATTTGGAAAGGGTGTTGATCTTATACAGCTTATACTGCATATTTCGAAATTCCACCTCTAAGGGGGAGACGCAGGACATGAAAGGATTTCTGAATCATGTAGCTATTAAGGTAATTTTGAAGCTAGGCATACGAACATTTGTATCTGGTTTCTAGGTCAGAAATAAAGAAATATGTGTTCCAGTATCATTGGGAATTTAACCTCTATGAAGTGAAATAGTGGATGAACATTTTATTTTGAGATAAATAATTATGGAAGAACTATGAAAGTATTTTTAAGGCTACATCTAAGAAAATTGGTATTTGACTTCAAGGCTACAAATAAGAAAATACGTGTTTCGGTGTTTTTGGAAGTTCAACCCCTAAGGGGATGAAATAGAGTGAGCTGGTGCGTTTCTGGTGCCAGTTTCCGTCGACCGTTGTTTCGGTCTTTGAGTCGCAGTCCAGAGGACATTGTTCCTAAGTGACTGTAGTAGTTCTCTGTGCGGCCCCACATCGGGCTTACCGCGCTTACACTGGACACAGTTGCCAAGAAATCGCCTGCCATCGCGATATAGGTTGGGCCAAAACATGTATTCCCGAACTCGGTTCAAGGTCTTGAAGAACCCCAAATGACCCCCGTCCGCCAAATCGTGGAAATATCTGAGTGCCATGCTAACTCGTTCCTGTGGAATACAGACCTTCACTTGGCCACGGTTGGCTCCCCCTTTACACAAGAGGCCCGCACGAAGGCAACAGCCAGTGACGACGTCGCCATCCACCAACTGCTGCCTATTCGGTCCCCACCCGTCGTCCTCGGCCTGTTTGCCGGCTAAGTCGAAGAAGAAGCCGGGTGTCTCGGAGAGAAGGAAATTCACCCCCAGATCTGGCTCCACGTTTCTGAAAATGGTTCATTATGAAAGCATTATGAAAGCATATCTGACAATTCGTATTCGGCTAATCTGTTACAATTTTTAAAAACTACGTGTTTCACTGGTTTTTAACTTCGAGCATAAGGGGATGAGAATTTTAATGAAATATTTATTGCGTTATATTAAAATATTTTAAATCTGCATCTACGATAACCGGTATTTCACTTCTCAATTAGATATAAAGAAATATGCGTTAGGGAATGAAAGACTCTGCGGAGATATCACCACAAGAATACAAACGGCTTGATTAACAAAAACCTTGGACTCCAGCTGTCAGCATTGCTTTTTGGTCATTCAGCAAAAGACCATGCTTCAACGGCATTAAGTTTAGAAAAGTTTAGAAAGTGTTGCAGTTTATAAAAGACATAAAAAAACGATTAAAGAAAAAAATGCTTTGCAGACCATGAACGGTCTAAGTAAGTAAAGAAGCGGATGATAAGCTAGCTCTTTATGCAAATAAGTTGGTCAGTTTAAGTTCCGAGACATGTCATGCAGCAGGAACGGAATCCTATAGTTGCTACGATTGGCTAAAGGAAAAGTTTTGCAGAATCACGCGAAATCACTTCTGCAAGTGGCTGAGAATCTCGTAATGAATAAAAATTCTGTACTAAGAATTCCAAGGTTGGAGATGCAAGATTCCTCCCCCCCCCCTTTCCCCCTCCTCACAATCCTATCCTTCTTTACCTACAGCAAAAAATAAATAAATAAATAAAACTAGAGAAATTTCTACTGTGAAACTATTTGCATACAAGAGAACGGCCATTAAAATTTAACTCTTCAAAGTTTTAAGCCCTGCCCCGTTCGAAAAATTTAATTTCTTTGTAGTTGCATTTTTTAAAGGTGTACTTGTCTAGACTCCTGGAACGGAAAGGTTTTTTTTTTTAATCCGTGCTTTACAAAAGTTTCTACAGCCCAGTGTTTGAAGCAGTGTCACGGCTGCCATGAGCCGCGCGGGGTACCCGCCATGTCTCCAACGCCTTGTCAGGGTTCGCGCGGCTCCCCCCGTTGGAGGTTCGAGTCCTCCTTCGGGCATGGTTGTGTGTGTGTTGTCCTTAGCATAAGTTACTGTAAGTAGTGTGCAAACATACGGACTGATGGTTCAAATGGCTATGAGCACTTTGGGACTTAAGATCTGAGGTCATCAGTTTCCTAGAACTTAGAACGACTTAAACCTAACTAACCTAAGGACATCACACACATCCATGCTCGAGGCAGGATTTGAACCTGCGACCGTAGCGGTCGCGTGGCTCCCGACTGAAGTGCCTAGAACCGCTCGGCCACATCGGCCGGTCTATCATGTATTCTAGAAGTGCTGCACGGTCGTCAGTGGCGCCTGTTCTTTCGAGAACAGTTACTTCATATCTATGGTTAAACGTTACCCAGCCATTGACCTTCGTCTGTGCGAATTCGCACAGGTTGCCCGAACTCTTACGGGAATCGTCACATTAGTGTGAGCCAGTAATGAGTGGATAGGCAAATACCTATTACGTACATTACGTATGCGGATTGTGGACGGTTGGGGATGTGTCTCACGGGAAGCGTGCAAGGGATAAATTCCTGCAGTCGTGCTGTTCATTTGTGCCCTCGATGGCTCAGATGGATTGAGCGTCTGCCATGTAAGCAGGAGATCGTGGGTTCGAGTCCCAGTAGGGGCACACTTTTTAGCTGTCCCCATCGAAGTATATCAACAACACCTGTCGGCAGCTGAGGGTTTCAATTAATTATCAGTTGTGAAGGTGATTCGATGAACCATTTGCCAGGCACTTAAATGTGTTTTGCAGGGTATCCATATAGATGTAGATGATAACTCGTCCCGTGTCGCACGTGCTCAAAATGATTTATACTGCACAATGCATGCAAACATACTCACCGAAAATAAGGACGATTATCAAGTGCAGGCTGCCGAGTGCTGCAAATCCAGCTTAGACAGATCGGCTTTTCCTGCCAAGAAGAACAGGAAGTTGCTGTCTAGGAACAATCAGAGGTAGAGGAAGGGTTGATAAATACTCCTTGAATTGCAGACTAAACGTAAATAACGAAAATACAATTTTGGTAAAAATTGGTCAAAACATAATCGTTTGCCCTCCGTATTGGATTAGCTGTTTTGAATATTGAAAATCTGACTTCAGATTCGTTTTCAGCGACATTAAAAATATATATGTAACACTCAGTTCATGCAAATCGAAGTAATAATATAACTAAATGTTTTCCCTAAACATTGAACACATTTTTTTCGGGTAACTATTTTCTCAGAACGGCATGCAGCATAAATTGAAAGTGGTTCGATCTCTTAACTTCTACCTCTGACCCCTAAAAGTAAACACTTTTCTTAGGAACTTATAGCTATAATATGACATTTGTTAATATTAACTAATTTTTGTGTAGGCATAAGGAGTGAAACAAACCCCCAAAAATCGAACTCAAAGTTCGAATTAGCACTGTATCGTTAAATTTAAGGTTGTTTCATTGCGGTTAGGCATGCGCTCGCATAAATTTTATGTTTTATCGACTGATGTTATCCATTTTCAATTTCAGAGGAATAATGTAGTATCAACTGATGTTACCCATTTTTGAATTCAGGTAACATCTGTGGTGCCACACTGCACGCACTCTGCGTACTCCAGTCTCGCAGGCCCTTGATCAAATCATAATTACGGGCGCCATTTTTTATTGAAAATCTAAAATTAAGCTCATAGTATTATCACTCGTAATTCCCAAACACATCCTTCGAATGTATTGTCATTGTCTCAAAAAAAAAATTTCAAATGTACCCTTTGTTGCTCATTTGTATGAGAACCTGGCCGTAACGCCGGAATATAGTCACGAGATTTTTTTTTTCAGAGACGCTGTACGATCGCGAGAAGACTTTCGTTCTGCGCGTGTCGAAGGACATTCCTCAGATATTACTGTGTGTGTGCTACTCAGTCGTGCCATTTAAGTGTACATCTTTGCATAGTTTTCCTTTCACGATGTAAACAGTGTTCCGCTCAATTGCTAACTGGCCAGTGAGTGGTTCCGAAGGTGTCGGATGTGCGGTGCGTTCGGTATGCTAGGACAACAGCAGACTGGCGTGGTGCGATGGCAGAAGCAGACACTGAGGGAGCTAGCTGCTGGGACGCCAGCGAACAATTTATGCCAAGTAAGACGAAGAGGACTATTCTAAAATTACTAGCCGTCTCAAAAGTGTTTACCATTGGTAAATCTTGCTGTTGAGTCTGACAAAACTGGCAGTTGGGCCTAGAGATACATTAGAGAGAGATACAGGAAATCCCCCCACCCCCCTCAATGAATTTTTGGTTGTGATGACAGGCCGATTGGTAGTGTAGCCCGAGATCTAAGTTAGGTTGGAAGGTGGTAATTTGATTGAGAGTTGTTTACGCCAACGATTATGAATGCCGACTAAACGTTGTGCGAGCAGATTGCCCTGTAGCGTAGCCTAGTGTTTCCGTCCGCGCCACATTTAACACACTTTCTCTAACTGTGTACAAAAGTCTCACAACAGCCACGATAACTACGTTTCTGGTGGGGGGAGGGTAGAGTCCACTATGTAACTTTCACTGCAAATTTTAGTAACCGCCGAAACTAACCGAAATAGAAGCGTAATTTTAACTATATTTCCTTTTGTGGGAAAATAATGGTTCTCCTCTTTCGGCAGCAACTGTAATATGTAGGCGACTTATTAGTTTTCTTTAAACTATGAATCATGATCTCAATAGACGCAGTGCTTTTTTTACGTTACTTGATTTGTGGTCTATAGTAAACAATGCAACGAATTGGTAAATTCTTTGAAGTTTGACGTGTGTTACATAGACGACGTCTGCAATGTTCGTAAGGCCAAGTTTGCATATATTCTGTGTCTGTTTTTTTGGCCATGTACTGTATAATTAAGGGGAGGAGGATTATGTTCAAGGAGCAGTGTATTAGCAGTCTATGGAGAAATTGAGAATTTCGATCTAACGAACGGCATGCTCGGGCAGTTCGTGCTATTCTGTTGACCACTGTGTAATTCGGACACAGTGATCATTGCCTCTCCCTAGTAACCAGGGGACTCGGGTGCTAATCCTGGTCTGGCACAAATTTTCAACAGTGCCCATTGACTAAAGTCTGTGCCCATTGTCAACTAATGTCATTGTTTCGGTGTTAAATTGTATTTTGTTCACGATACGTCGTTTAGCTTTTTCATGGATAACAGCTTTGAAAAGCGTACAGGTTATATTGATATTCGCTCGTCGTTAGTCCAAGGCAACTATAGCGATTTATGAACACAGTTGTAGTTCGTATTAAGCCTACATACGTAATTGTGTCCTGTGTTTCTTTACCAAGAACTGCTTCGTAAGTAATTCCCCGGTAGTGGTATTTTGTTTCAGTATTTTGTTTAAATATTTATAGACTGCAGGCTTGGATGAAATATGAAACACATGTCCGAAGTTCCTGTTGATACTGCAGATACTGTTTCATCCGTACTAGGGGCCAAAACATTTAATCTAATACAAAAGGACACAATTTGTCTCGAGATTTAGCTATTTTTCGTAATAGAGGCCTTGCTTCGATATGTTTTTCTCTAATTCTTGTTTGGATATAATCTTAAAACACACTAACTCTTCCACCAGTTATTCGATATGTTGTTTCATCCCTTTCGTAGCCTAGAGTTCCTAAACGGTCGATAATATTAATGATTTCCTTTCTCAATTTTATTTTCTGTAAAATCTCCTGTTTATGGTTAATTCTAACATGTTTCACGTTCTCACTTTTATTATTTTTATTTTTCTAGTTTTTGGCTGGTAGCCAAATATTCTTTGAATCTGGTTTTTAATTCTGAAATAGTAACAGTTGAAGGTCAAGAGAAGATGGCGATCTATTTGAGGAGAGTGGCTTGGAGATTTTTTATAATAGACGTACACAGGTCATGGGGATCCTTACCTATATAAATTTACTTCGAGTGTGATGTAGCCCATTCTCTTGTCATGATCTCGGCTGTATCGTAGCACATTGTCTCGGTTAGGTTGGAGATTTCTGTTGAGAGTTGCCGAAGTCAACGAAAGTGATTACAAAGTGAGGACTTTGCTAACAGAACGATCTGTAGCGTAGTCCAACACGTTCTTTCTGTCCTTTTAAAGCCTCTTTTAATTAAAAATAACTAAAGCTGCAAGATACAATCACAAAAACTGTTACGTAATAGAGTAATCCCAGACTATTGTTGTGTAAGTTGTGTGCGTACACTTTTTTTTGTCAGTGAATATACATTTTTTTACTCATTTGCTGGGTTTCAGTTTTCCCCGTTTTCCGGCGAAAAACCTTTTCCTGTGAAGGGCCCATTAGCTTGTCGGTTATATTTGTGACTTTCTCGACGGTCAGTAATTTCGTGATAGTCCATCCACCGGCGTCATTGTTAACATCGAATATAGATTTAAGTATTAGGAAGGCTAATATGAAGCTAATGCATGAGTAGGTCTAATAATTAATAAAAATAGGAATGCGGGTAAGCCACTACAAACAGCATAGTGAAAGCATTGTTGTGGCCAATATAGCCACGAATCCCACGCCTACCACAGTCGTAAAAGTAGTCCGCAGATGATGAAGAAATTGATGGAATGTGTGATGAGATAAAAGAAATCATTCAGATAGTGATGGGAGATGAAAATTTAATATTAGTGGGTGACTGGAATTCGACGGTAGGAAATGGAATAAAAGGAAACGCAGTAGGTGAATATGGAATGTGGGTAAAAAATGAAAGAGGAAGCCGCCTGGTAGGTTTTTGCCCAGAGCATAATTTAATCATAGCTAACACTTGGTTCAAAAATCATGAAAGAAGGTTGTATACGTGGAAGAGACCTGGAGATACTGCAATATTTCATATAGATTATATAATGGTAAGACAGAGATTTAGGAACCAGATTTTAAATTGTATGACATTTCCAGGGGCAAATGTGGTCTCTGATAACAATATATTGATTATGAACTGTAGATAAAAACTGAAGAAACTGGAAAAACGTGGGAATTTAAGGATATGGGACCTGAAAGAACTGACAGAATCAGAAGTTGTAGAGTGTTTCAGGAAGTGCATTAGGGAACGATCTACAGGAATGGGGCAAAGTAATACAGTGTGATGGGGGATCTGAGTGGTATACTGTCAAGGGGGAGGGGGTTCCTCAGGGATCAGTGTTGTGGCCGCTCTAGTTCCTTATTTATATAAATGATATGCCCTCAAGTATTATGGGTAACTCTAAAATATTTCTGATTGCTGATGACACTAGCTTGGTAGTAAAGGATGTTGTGTGCAACATTGACTCCGTTTCAAGTAGTGCAGTACATGACCTCAGTCAATGGCTTGTAGAAAATAAACTAACGTTAAATCACAGTAAGATTCAGTTTTTACAGTTTCTAACACACAATTCAACAAAACCTGACGTTTTAATCTCACAGCATGGGCAAATGATTGGTGAAGCTGAGCGGCTCAAATTCCTAGGTGTTCAAATAAATAGTAAGGTGTCATGGAAAGCCCACATTCAGGATCTTGTTCAAAGACTTAATACTGCCATTTTCACTATTCGAACGGTACCGAAAGTGAGTGATACTTCGCCAAGTAAATTAGTCTACTTTGCTTATTTCCATTCACTTATGTCGTATGGTATTATGTTTTTGGATAACTCTTCCCATTCTAGAAGGATATTTTTGGCTCAGAAACGGGAGGTTCGGGCAAAAAGTGGTGTGAGTTCACGGACCTCTTGTCGACCTCTGTTCAGGGAGTCTGGGTATTTTGACATTGGCCTCTCAATATGTATATTCCTTATAGTCGTTTCTTGTTACCAATATTAGTTTATTTCCAACAATAAGCAGCTTTCACTCGGTTAATACTCGGGAGAAATCAAACCTCCATTTGGATCGGACTTCCTTAACTCTTGTGCAAAAATGTGTGCAGTATACTGCTACATCCATTTTCAATAAGCTGCTACTCGAATTCAAAAATCTTAGCAGTAATCCACGCGCTTTCAAATCGAAACTGGAGTGTTTCCTCATGGGTCACTCCTTCTATTCTGTCGAGGAGTTAATTGAAAAATTAAGCTGATTCTCATTGTACTGCTGATAGCGTTTGCTTAAACTTATGGACTGATTTTCTCTCTGGTTCATGAACATGTATTTTTATCTGTTATTACTTTTATGTTGTAAGTTCATGTGTCGCCCAAACCGCCGTCTGCTTCACGTCTGCTGTGCAGCGAGCTACCTTGATTGAAGTATTAACTGTAGTTTTCTTACTTGTCACTACTTCTTCCGTGTGTTTTTGCTTTTAGGAAGCTTTAATTGTCGAGTGCTAGTAATAGAGTTAAATAGATTTCATGTTTGTTTTGAATACAGTCAGAGAGAGTCCTTGTAGTCAGCCATAGTGCTAGTAGTGCTAGTGTTTGTTTTCAATACAGTCCAGAGACAGGTAGTGCTATTTTCATTGTTTTCTACAAGAAGTGGTTAGCAATCACAGTTTAGTCAGTAATCAGCCGCCTTTAGTGAATTAGCAGTCTACTTAAAAGTTGATTAAGTCTCTTCAGTATATTGATTCCTTAGGATGGATAGGATGTGTGACTGCTGTGTACGGACGCTGGCCACTCTTCGCGAACAGCTGAGCGTGTTGATGGCCGCGGTCAGCCGTCTTCAGGCTGCTGCCTCGGAGGGTAGCGGCAGTGTGGAGTCTGGTGCGTCGCATGGTGCACCCCAGGTGTTAGATGCTTCACCCACTGTCCCTGCTGTCGAGACATTTTCGCGGGTACCGGGCGCGGTTGGGCCACCCTCTCCCCAAGGGGAGTGGCGGGTTCAGCGGCGTTCGCGGCGCACGAGGCAGAGGGTCAATGTGGAGGCTGGCCGTGTGGCATCGTCCGCTCTGCCTGTGAATGGACATGTGGCTGCTCATTCAGCAAGGTCCGAGCAGGCACACGGGGGGAGGGGTTTATTAGTTATTGGGAGCTCCAACGTTAAGCTGGTGATGGAGCCCCTTAGGGAAATAGTGGAAAGGTCGGGGAAGAAGGCCAGTGTTCACTCTGTCTGCTTGCCGGGGGGTCTCATCCGAGATGTGGAGGCGGCCCTACCGGCGGTGATAGAGAGCACTGGGTGCACCCGACTGCAAATTGTTGCTGATGTCGGCACCAATGACTCCTGCCGTGTGGATTCAGAGGTCATCCTCAGTTCGTACAAGCGGTTGTCGGAGTTGGTGAAGGCGGAAAGCCTCGCTCGCGGGGTGGAATCAGACCTAACTATTTGTAGTATCGTTCCCAGAACCGATCGCGGTCCTCTGGTTTGGATCCGAGTGGAAGGCTTAAACCAGAGGCTCAGACGATTCTGCGGAGAGCTGGGGTGCAAATTTCTCGACCTCCGCAATGGGGTGGAGAAATGTAGGGTCCCCTGAATATGTCAGTCGTGCACTACACGCCGGAAGCGGCTACGAGGGTAGCGGAGTACGTGTGAAGTGCACATGGTTTTTTTTTTTTTTAGGTTAGAGAATTCCCTCCCTAGACCCGACAAGACGCCTCCTGAGACGCGGCAAGGCAGGAGTAGGCAAAATGCAACAGGGAATAACAATATTAATGTGCTAATAGTAAACTGCAGGAGCGTCTATAGAAAGGTCCCAGAACTGCTCTCATTAATAAACGGTCACAACGCCCATATAGTTCGCAGACAAAGGCTGGACAGTAAAGGGGGAGGCGTGTTTATAGCGATAATAAGTGCAATAGTATCGAAGGAAATTGACGGAGATTCTAATTGTGAAATGATTTGGGTGAAGGTCACGGTTAAAGCAGGCTCAGACATGGTAATTGGATGTCTCTATAGGCCCCCAGGCTCAGCAGCGGTTGTGGCTCTGCACCAGAAGAATAATTTGGAAAATATTTCGAGTAGATTTCCCCACCATGTTATAGTTCTGGGTGGAGATTTTAATTTGCTGGATATAGACTGGGAGACTCAAACGTTCATAACGGGTGGCAGGGACAAAGAATCCAGTGAAATATTTTTAAGTGCTTTATCTGAAAACTACCTTGAGCAGTTAAACAGAGAACCGACTCGTGGCGATAATATATTAGACCTTCTGGTGACAAACAGACCCGAACTATTAGAATCAGTTAATGCAGAACAGGGAATCAGCGATCATAAAGCGGTTACTGCATCTACGATTTCAGCCGTAAATAGAAATATTAATAGAGGTAATAAGATTTTTCTGTTTAGCAAAAGTGACAAAAAGCAGATTACAGAGTACCTGACGGCTCAACACAAAAGTTATGTCTCAAGTACAGATAGTGTTGAGAATCAGTGGACAAATGTCAAAACCATCGTACAATATGCGTTAGATGAGTATGTGCCAAGCAAGATCGTAAGAAATGGAAAAGAGCCACCGTGGTACAACAACCGAGTTAGAAAACTGCTGCGGAAGCAAAGGGAACTTCACAGCCAACATAAACATAACCAAAGCCTTGCAGACAAACAAAAATTACGCGAAGCGAAATGTAGTGTGAGGTGGTCTATACGAGAGGCTTTCAATGAATTCGAAAGTAAAGTTCTATGTACTGACTTGGCAGAAAATCGTAAGAAATTTTGGTCCTATGTCAAAGCGGTAGGTGGATCAAAACAAAATGTCCAGACACTCTGTGACCAAAATGGTACTGAAACAGAGTATGACAGACTAAAGGCCGAAATACTAAATGTCTTCTTCCAAAGCTGTTTCACAGAGTAAGACTGCACTGTGCTTCCTTCTCTTGAAGTCGCACAGTTGACAAAATGGTAGATATCGAAATAGACGACAGAGGGATAGAGAAACAATTAAAATCGCTCAATAGAGGAAAGGCCTCTGGTACTGATGGGATACCAGTTCGATTTTACACAGAGTACGCGAAGGAACTTGCCCCCCCTTCTTGCAGCGGTGTACCGTAGGTCTCTAGAAGAGCGAAGCGTTCCAAAGGATTGGAAAAGGGCACAGGTAATCCCCGTTTTCAAGAAGGGACGTCGAACAGATGTGCAGAACTATAGACCTATATCTCTAACGTCAATCAGTTGTAGAGTTTTGGAACACGTATTATGTTCGAGTATAATGAATTTTCTGGAGACTAGAAATCTACTCTGTAGGAATCAGCATGGGTTTCGAAAAAGACGGCCGTGTGAAACCCAGCTCGCGCTATTCGTCCACGAGACTCAGAGGGCCTTAGACACGGGTTCA